>NC_137235.1:19879716-20102216 GCF_949987685.1 Ammodytes marinus
TGTGGCTAGGAAGTGAAAAATCGTGTCAACGATGAAACCAAATATGGGACTGATCTTCACGCAATAGTCACTCAAATTAAGAGAGGTTACTTCAACACCTATGCAGCGTTTTACACTCCTATTTATAACAGTAGGCATAACTGTCACCTAATGTGAGAATCCCTGCAAGCGAGGGGCAACAACTCGTTTGGCGGGACACAGTAGTTGGACACCCGCCTTGTTTTTAAGTGTCTAGTCGAGGGATTCTGCTACAATTTCGACTGCAGTACAGCTGAGATAAAAGCTAACATTGTAGCTGAAGATAGCTGTACTAAGAGCATCGACTGCTTTCATTCTGACATAACGTTATTTGGCTTGACAGTATGTCAGCAGCAGTGTGCAAAAAAGCACGGCTAGAAAACTTGAATATTTCTCCGAGCCCGATTAGTAGCGAGGTGTGAAGAAAACGAATATAAATACACACAGACGAAGACAATTACTTGTTTTGTATTTTGGCAGGTAGTAATGGCTGTTGTTTTTCTGGAAAACTTGCCATGACTGTTGCAAGTCAGAGTGATGACGGCAGCGCTACAAGCCCCTGGAAAAAGATGTCCCCGCGGTGTTGGTTAACTTACCCTTCGTGTTTGCACGTTAGGATAAAAAGTGTTGGCACTAAAACAAAATATGCGTAGCTAACAGTTAGCTCGCTAGCCAAAACACGGCCTTTCCTGGCACCAAACTGGCGAGCTCACAACAAGAATAGCTGGCTGATTTGTTCCATGTTAGCACGCTAGCTAGCTAACTAGCTAGGTTCGCCGAAACAAAACGGGCTCGGGCCTGTGTTTTTGCCACGGTGTTAAGGCGCATATAATTGACGTGACACTATGATGTTAACCGTGCATGAACTCAAAGCATTGTTCATTGTACTAATGATTTGAGGAGGGGTTTTATGTCAGTGAATGTACGATTAAAAAGACAAGTGAACGGGCTGAAAATGGGAAGTCAACACTTACCTAGCTTTACTTTCTACGCCATCTTGGATCCACTTGTCAGACCATCGCAAAGCATAGTGGGATGTACTGATCTGAAGGTTGCGAGGACTGCTGTGTGTGTTGTGTGTATGCTTGTGGCAGTGTGTGTTTGCGTGTGGCCTTAGATGGTAGGGATCTTCCTTGTCTAAAAGCTTGTGTCTCAAAATGCTGATGATTTTAATTCCTCTCAACCATAAAACTAAGGAAATAATATTTACAGTAAAATATTATAAAATAGCACATGAATCTATGAAACAAATAGGAATTGAAATGTAACAACACATTTAAGAATTGTCCATATTGTCATTTTGTACAGGTTGGAAAAAAAACGGGTGTAATGTAACTAAGTAGCTAACATTTCCTCAAGTAGGCTACTGTAACCTAGTTTGAGGCACTTGTACTTTACTTGAATATTTTCCTTTCGTGCTACTCCACTACAATTAAGAGGGAAATATTCAACTTTTTACTTCACTACATCTATCTGATAACAGCCTACTTTACGAATGAAAATGTTTGCACACAATACATATGAAGATTTTATAAAATATTGACTATTTTCACAATAGTTATTTTTAATACATATGGTTCTTTTCAATTTGAGAATCTGCTGCTTTTCTCTTTAATAATTACATTTTTTACCAATCAGTCAATCAATAAACTGAGCTGCCTTTACATTAATGCAGGGGTGGCCAACCCGCGGCTCGCGAGCCGCATGCGGCTCTTTGCCCAGCTTCGTGCGGCTTTTCAGTTCATATCAAATTATGTGATTATAATTTTTTTTTTTTTTTTTTTATACTTTTTTTTTTGTGTGGGCCTATGTGTGTGCATGTTCGCAAACGTTTCATTCGGCTCTTACGTTCGTTTTACCTGTTGTCTATTATTTCATTTTTAATTTTATTAATGTGTAGGCCCTATGTGTAGGCCTATGCCTGTTCGCAACGCAACATAACGTTCGCAAACGTTTGGTGCGGACGCAACATAAAACTGCTCGCTCAGCTTGGAGGGAGGTTTTCCGTGAGTAAACTATTTGTGTCAAGTTCGCTCCGAAACAGAGTGGGAGAGTTCATATTTTTTGTTGAACGTTATGGCAGGCCATTCTGCCTTATATGCCAGGTGTCATTTGCGCATTTCAAGGCTTCAAATCTTCGGCGCCACTTCAGCTCTCTCCATGCTAAAAGTAAGTCCCACAAAGCAACATGCATAGTAAGAGAAAAACGCTATTTTAAATTGTTATATTTTTGTTTGTGGACTTGGTTGAACTGAGAGTTTGTGTGTGAGGCAGTGCACACAATGTTCATTGTTGAAAATGACTGCCCTGTCGTCTTTAGTACTGTAGGAGTCCAGTCCTGTCATTATCACAGGGGCGGCCTTAACGATCTGGGGGCCCGTTTCAAGTCCTAGTGTGGGGCCCCCTTTTTTTTTTATTTTTTTTTATTTTTTTTTATAATAAATAATGCTTGTGCATGCATGTGCAAGCTCCCCGCGAAAATAAAAACGCCCCCCCCCCCCCCCTGAAATCTTACTGGCCACCCCAGTGCCCCCACCAGTTCAAATGTTATTTTTTATTTTCATTTTATTTTTTTAATTACATTTTTTTCCTGATATGTATCCTAGTTCAGAGATGATATGTATTTTTTTTCTTTCTTAACTTTTTTTGATAGGTAGTTGCCAAGTTCATCACACAAACACTCCAATCCACTGATATGAGATCAGTTTTCAATTTTCAATTACTAAATTAATGGTAGGACTGTGGCCACTAGAACTGGTCTCTGGTCAGCAAAGGTCTTGAAAACAGCATAAGTGTGCTTGTGACATGCGTGCCACCCATGCATGTGTATAGGCACGTGTCCCAGCAGATTTTTGAAATCTGAATAAAAAAAATAAAGTTTGTAGTTAGCGAGTGTAACATGTTCTTAGCAAGGCCAGACTTTCATAAATAAAGGTTTATTTTTTTAGCAAGATATTTGGTCAAAAGCTAGTGGTCATCCGTCCCTCTGTGCAGTTGTTAGGCATCTGGCTGCTAGCAAGTTATGTTGTCTTGCTAATTTTACTATTCATCTGAGCTGAAATAAATATTGACTTTTTCCTTTATTATCTTCGCCAGAATGCACCAGAATGCTTAGATTACATGTTAAAAACACAAAAAAATCTTCTGGGGGGGGGATGCCCCCAGACCCCCCTTCAGGGGTTTAGTTTTCTGACAAACATTACAATGGATACTAACATGATTTGGGCATTTGGGATTATAAATCATCTTTGAATTGGTTGTACAGCACATCACATGCTATTCATTCAGGTGTGCGATGGCCACCCCACTCTAACTCTGTGGCCCACCTTGGCCACCCCCAGTCAAAATTTCCTGGAATCGCCACTGTGTGTACCCGTGTGTACGATGTGGCTCTTTGCAGTAACACAGTAAAAAATGTGGCTCTTTGTCTCTGACTGGTTGGCCACCCCTGCATTAATGTATCAGAAACAATAATCTGATAAAGTAAAACAGTCACTTTGACTTTTTAATAAATTAAGTACATTTTCCTAATAATACTTATATATAGCCTACTTTTACTTAGGTGACGTTTTCAATGCAGGGCTTTCACTTGTTCCAGAGTATTTTTAGTTTGTTATTTGCACTCTTACTTTAGTATAGGATCTGAATACTTCCTCCACCACTGCTTAAGCACTACCTAGTTCATCTTTGACCATACATTCCATACGGGCTAAATACTCTTGATAGCCTACTTTAATACTTTTAAAATAAGTAGGTGGTAATATAATTGTATACAATAGCCTAGATAAAAAATACAAGTGACATTTTGCTCTGTATACACCTTTACATTACAGCGTTTGACTTACGCTGTCACGAGAAGTACACAAGTAATTCATCCTAGGGCCAATTTTTTTTTCTGATTCCGTTTTAAAAATGCCTTTGCTTTGTTATCAGGGGATTCTCATCCATCGGCAAGTTTATTCAGCTCTATGTAGGATGCCATCACCCATATGAATTTGTCTTATAGCACAACTGCTGAGTTTCTGGTAGAGCCATTATAATTACTACTACTGCTACTGTGGCTGACATTGATGTAAATGAACAGCAGAAAAAAAGCCCAAATGGCGTAGCTAATTGGGTTCATGAAAAAACCTATTAAAAGGAAAAACTGTTTTAATATTAACCAAAACAGAGCCACGAGAAAAGACAATCAGTGAAGCTGAATCACATTTTGAGAAAGAAGAGCCTGCTGCAAATTACTAAGTGAACATAAATATGATGATGTTGTGTTAGGGTAAGTGTATGCTGGGCCAAACAATGTCCAAACAGTGATAATAGCTGCATATTAAAATGTGGATAGTATTATTGTGAGTATGGAAAAACTGCTGTATTTAAGTGTGTGTGTACACATTTGACATTTGGATGTATGTCAACAGTTTAAAAGGCTGTATAAAACCTGAATACAACTTTAACCAAAATGTAGAAGTTTATTGTTCACATTGCTAAGTATACATTTAAAAGGGTTTATGTCCATACTGCAATAAACGCTGAACTAATGTATATGAATAATTAAACAGCAATGGGAAATCCAGTCTTTGAGGACACCGACAGAGGGATGCAAAGAGGGGAGGTGCCCATATGTTTATTTATTGACAATGTTTTACTGGATTGTGTAAAAAAAAGAAAAATTAACAAAGTTGAAGTGGCATTTAAGTGCTGCAGATGCTTCTCCAATTACATGCCATTGGAATATGGGTGCCTTCACAATCCGCCAATATACTGTATATTCAAAAACTTAACCACAGAAGAAGAAAAAAACACAAACAAATATGAACCGAAACATAAAATAATGCACTATATTCTTGTTTCACTGCAGGTTGTGGATCATCTCCTCCTTAGCGATGAGATGCGTGGTCTTGTTGACCAGAGACATGAGCGAGTTGAGTTTCTGCGACCAGTCGTTGAGCAGGTCATTGGGGTCTTTAGGCCTCTGGAAGTTGATGATGCCAGCCATCCGGTCCACCTTGGCATAGATGGTCTTGTTTACCACTAGGCTGGAGAGGAACTCCTCCGATTCCTGGTGAGACATTTGAGTAGACAGACATCCCGTTAGTGTCAATGGAAATGTTTCTTCATCAGGGTAATTAAGTCTCCTTATTATCCAAATGCATAAATTGTTTTTACCACTAAACCACAAGCACCCCCCATCCAAAAAAAAAAGTCCCACAAAAAAGAACCCACAGATACTTGTACACTGTTCAATATAGCACATCAAACGGTGATTATTTTCCTAACAATATCTTTTGGAATTCACTTGCAGTTGATCCTACAGTAGTTATTCTCTACCTGCTACAACTGAAGTGATTTCATACATTTGCGGAGAGTATGTAGAGAGTGCAATGGCTTACCACAAAATTAACAAATAATAAATTAGAACGATTATTTTCAGGGTCTTGTTTATGCCATTACCAACTACAAATGATTTGTCAATGACCCAATTTCACCCAATCAGGAGATTGAATCAGCACTGATCTCTTTGTGTACATCTTAAACTTCAAATGCCAATGTTGATGGAAACAAACAGGCTGACAAATCACAGCAAAAGTGTTTTTTTTCTGTGCTGCAAGCTTTTTGCATGAGCCAAATAGTAAAACTGTTCCTTACGTCAATAGAGAGATCAAGCAGTCCAGCCATCCTCTTCATTGTGATTCTGGTGTAATATTTGGCCATTATTCTGATGTTCTGGGGGGGACGAGAGGGGAAATAATTTAATTAATATACATATCTGCAGTGGAATATTTGCATACTTTACATAAGGTTAGAACATAGACAGCTTTCAGGTCATATCATCACTTGCTTTTGAAATAAAAAATATTCACATAATGAAATCCAACCTTCCATTACCAATTTTTTAAATACATTATTTAGAAATAGAACTTCAACTTGAATCCATCAGGGTTGATGATGTTTAACTCGGTCGGCTTTAACCAAATCAACCCTTTTGAACAAAAAAATCTGAACAGATGAGCCTAAATCGTCATATATACAGTATATACACCACACAGAAAAAGAAAAAAATTACTGGCCCAGCTCATAGCCATTGAATATTTTGTTTGTGTGGGACTTACATGCTCCACCACTCTATTCTTCAGGTCCTTCCACCTCTTCTCTGCATCCTCTGAATAAGTGAAGACGTCTGTAGCGGGGCTGTCGGTGGAGCCTTCCCTCAGCTCCTTGCCGTAGTCCTCCACTAGAGCCGCCCAGCGCATCAGCTCCATGGTGGTGAACTGTTTCAGCAGGTCCCTGGGAACAGAGGAGAAGTATGATACAAGTTACCACTGCATTCACACCTCACAGTAGAGTGGGTACACAGAATGTGTCTGTACATGAGAGCATCAATGATCTTTGCTCTGCCATGAAAAAGACAAAAACATTAAAAGAAAAACACTGCTAAAATGGTACTGTGCCATTGGGCAACAGAGTAAGCGCAGATTCTAGGAAACGGTTTTCTAACTTTATCTACATATTCTGTTTTTGCGAGTCAGAAAATTCATTTCTCACATTTCAACAGACGCCGGCACCAACTCACTGGGATATTGTATAGTTGATTGTTGATTCCGCCAGCTTTTAATTTTCAAAGATGCGAGTTTGACTTTTTCCCCAGTATCACCCCTCTGCCCGTTCATAGCAGCAAACAATGCTTTCACATAAAGATTGCTGTAATTGCATATAAGAAAGTGGACCCATGTCTCATTCATGGTGAAGCCAACAGGCAGAGATGCACCAAGTATATCTTACTTGTATTTGGGAATTTCTTCCAGTTTCTTGTCCTCGTTAATTCTGTGCACAAGGTCTGACTGCTCGTTGTCGTAAGGAGCCAGAATCACGTAGAGCACCACACTCTTCAGGGCCTGAAATACAAATGCATTAATGGCTTTAAGTGGAGCAACACTCCAAAGAATGTGAAGTAAAAAGAGCATCGATCATGTGCCCTGATGAAAAACCCTCATGGCCCGTGTGCAAAAGTCAAGATTTCAGAACCAATACTCAGGGCTAACATCTCCCTCATAAAGAACAGCGTTTAGTCATCAAGTCTTCGACCGTGTTAGTACAAGAACAGAATACAGTATTTCCAAACATGCAGTATATTCTTCAGCCATTGTAATGTGTTCCAGCAAAAGTGCAGGAAAACAGAAAATATGGAAGCACACTCCCTATTGTTACTGCATTACATTTTACTGTAAACAATGATCAAACAAGGGAATTTCAGCAGTGAATTGGAAACAATAGAAAGAATACCTTAAAAATTATAATTTTTCTTCAACCAAAGGAAAAAGGTAGACGTTTTAAATGTTTAATAAATCTGTTACAGTGCGACATTGTCCAAAGTATTTTATCCAGTCATTGATTTAAAAGAGCACTATTTGGCAGTTAAAATGCCTATGTACTTTAAGTGTATTATTCACTCAGTGATGTGTTGAAAATACACTGTGAGCCATGTACCTGTTGCCACTTGCTGCTGTCCTCCAGGATGCAGGGGGTGTCATAGATGGCCCGGTAGTGTTTGCAGATGGACAGGTAGGAGCCCTCGTGCTGGTCCACTTGGATCATTAGGTTGTAGTATTTCAGCTTCAACTCCTGAGTGGTTTATCACACAAAAAGAGAACATTACAGCATAATGCAACAGTTCAGGTTCGCCAAAAGTGACTACAGATTTCACAAACTGAGTTAGGAAAGTGGACCAAGGTATCCCCCCATGGAATCTCCAAGTGAAATGTAAGACTTTAATACCTTTCTGACGCCACTTAAAATGAAATGCGATGCCAAAGTCAAAGCCATACTGGCAGAAGTGGGGAGGATATAATGGAAATTCTGACACATTTAAAAAAAAAAAAGGTACTCTTACTCTTTAGTTTTACTCACATTAATATACTAACATTGATATACTGTAACAAGTTTTGTGAAGTGTGTATACTCGTACAAACAAAATCAAAAGTGCTTATTTGTCACTTTACGACCCCTCTTCAAAATATTTTATCCTACAAAAGGGTAATCAAAAAATGTAAGACCTTTGTAAATAGGTTCAATACTTTGTCATTAAAATTCAATACTTCTTAAGCCTTATTTTGAGAATATTAAATTCAGTGCTTTTTTAATGCTTTTAAGACCTCGTGGGAACAGTCAACAAATGCTTGTTCGTCATCAGTGTTCGTAACACCAACCTGTGATAAACACCGCAGTATTTTATTAATGCTCAATTACCTCGGAGCCCTCCTCTTGGAAGAATTTGGTGTTTATCTTTTTGCTGATGATCTGCGTGCGGATATAATCTTTGACTGCAATGCAAAGCCTCATCTGTTCCAAGATAAACTCCACCTTCTCCTTTTTCTCCATGGAGCCATACGTCTCCACCTGAGCAGTAAAAAAAAATATTATGAGCACATTGTAAACTGCAGAACACAAAACTTGTTTTATGTAGTTTGCATATTACTACAACTATAATCATGTAGTTTATTACTACAATAATGTACTCTTATATAACTGTGGTGACAATAGTATCAGCATGGCTATATAATCTTGATTCTAAACACAGACGACATAGATGCATCCCATTGTTCTTCATCTCATTGGTCTCTTACCTGCAGCTCCTGAAGAATAGCTGCTGCCTCTTTGACCTCTCCGCTCTGCTCCTTGATACACGCCAAGGTCTTTGACAGCCTGGCACGCTCAATCTCTACATAGATCTTGGAGGAGGAGATGTTAAATGTATTAGAGAGGAGAACGCTTATGTCTTGAGAGGAACTTAATTTCTGTCTATAGTACACAGCTGTTTTAAACACGCACACAACACACACACCTTGCCAGCAGTCACAGTGCGAAGTGTGTCAATGAGTCTGAGCTTGATCGGCAGATCGGTCACAGCATCCACATACTTGTAACATTCTTGCACCATCTTGGCAACAGCCTGTTAAGACAGAGGGAGAAGAACAAATAGATTAAGGTTCCTTTATTTAGAGTTTGACAAAGAATGGTCTTGAGGAAACAATGTTTGGTCAAAGGACCTGTATAGTAAATGTAGATGAAGGAAGCATCTAGTAAAAACAGCAGTATCTGACCTGTTTCAGCTGACTCCTCCTTTTGGTGAGCAACATGATGTTTTCATTCAGGGCATCCCAGTCCTTGGCTTCATAACACATTTGTACCACGGCCACCAGGATTCTGGAGGTGGACAGCATGTCTGATGCCTGAGCAAGGGGGTTGATGGGCAGATATGTGAAACAAGAACAAGGACAAAAACATACACATACACATATCTCAGTACATTTGTTACTTATTTAATTCACACTAATACCACTACTCCTCAAACTTATCCAGGGAAATTCGACTTTCTTCAAATGCATCCCTTCAGGGTTCCAAGAAAATGTTTTGTTTTTATCCGGGCATGTTGGTTAATTTCTCGGTTTTTTTCATGACAGAAAAGAAGAATTATAGGTTTTTAAAAATGCAAAAAAAAAAAATCTATCTAACTGTTGCTGCTCTGGGTGACTCGCTGTAATACCTAATTTTTCCAATTTAAGATCATTTACACTCACTGCTTAGACCTGTTCCAGGTGATACCACAATACCATGCCTCGTTTCCGCCGAGTAGAGCGGGTCGGAGCGGCTCAGAGCGGGACAGCTCGCCTTTAAGAATCTCGGTGGTGTTTCCACCGCCGACCCTACCCTTACTGGTAGGGCGGGGTTTAGGCTGTGCTGCGATAGCCGCCGCCAGAATATGGGTCAAACTATTGGGCTGTGGAACAACTGTGGTCAAGCCAGCGGTCTCTCGTTTCTGCTTGGTCAAACCTGCCGCTTCTTTATTTATTCCCCTCGTGTTGTGAATGTATTACGCCGGTAAATGCGAAGAGACGGCTCGGTGCAAGCCCAACAGAGACAGTGAGCGGCTCTGGCTGCGGCAGCTACGTGACATTGTAGCAGTGGGACAGTGTAGCCCACTGATTAATTTAATGACGAGGAAAAACACCACACAATAAACAGTACTGCACGTCACATTTTTCGCCAAAACACAAGACTCTCTTCACTCTTGCCGAGGTGACTACACACGGTGGAAATTATTCTTTCGACCAATCAACGGACGGCAATGTGTAGCTCCACCTTTTCGGCAGCTGGTATCCAAACGGAGGAGTACCGAAAATGGGAGCGGATTAGAGCGATTAGGCTCGCCTATATCCGTACCCTACCCAACTTTTAGCAAATAGAAAGTCAAAATAACCAGACCGAACCGCTCCGTGGAAACGTGGCATAAAAGGTTGACTATGCAACATTTTCATTTAAAATGAAATTATAGAGCCACTTCTACCTCACTAAAATGTTGTTTGGTGGTGTGTTTACCTGCACATTTTTTTTTTTTTTCATTAAAATGTTGCATAGTCTGCCTTTAAGATCTGCTCTGATTTGGACACCTTCGACATTCACATTTTGGAGTCAACTTCCCCAGACAGGGACCTTTCCACAGCCAAAGGAAATACAATTAGAAAAAACAACACATCCTCTCACCGTTCTGGTTTGCTTCTCCAATGACAACAAGCTCTCAATGGCCTCCTGAAGCTTGCCCTCCTGCAGCAGGAAAACACACATATTTGGCATTAGTTACACTAATGACTAACCCAAAGCTGCATTTGCTATCAATTGATCAAGGCAAACATAAATATTGTTGTATTTTTTTGTGTTAACTGTTGTATTCCTCTCTGCATGCCAACTTGTTGTTGCCTGTATTGTATGTATTAATGTGCCAATGTTTTGTTGTTCCTTGTGGCTCTGTATTGAAATTGTTGTATTGCTGTGCTGTATATAAGCATCACTTTATATGTTTGAAAAAATCCCACCAAAGGACTACAGTCTAAATAACACATCTAGCTGGCTAACACTGACACTTTGACAGAGACGTTGATCAATGTGTGCCGTCCTCTACAAATAAATAGATGAAATAACGTTACTTTGATAAACGACACAATAGAAGCTTTTTATGCGAATTAACACATTTTTTAAAATGCACTTTGTTTGCCTGGCTAGCAAGTTAGCTAAAAGTGTTGCCAATGACTATGCTGCTAAGACTACTAGCAAGCTAGCTAGCTCAATACAAGTATTAAGTGAGCATAAAGGGATACAAGAAAGGGGTATAAGTTAAAAAACAACAACATATTAACATTAATCAGTTATTTAAGCTTAATATATTGTTTACATGACGTGTTCGTGTGGTGCTAAAGCAAGTCGACGCTAGCTCTGATGCTAACGCACTGATGCACCATGACTCAGCCGGCGCTGGCCTCTTTCACACCCCGCTTACTTTGGCCATTTTCTCGCATTCCGGGAGACGCTGGTCTACAGTTGAACTGTAGTCCATCTCCATCTTCACAATCTTCCCATCGGATCTTTCGGATCGCTCCACCTCAGCCATCTTTGAGGTGTACAGGTTGAGACAACGTACGGGATTTTATTTTCTTAGGACAAAACCGAGCCTGACACTATTTTGCTTGTCAAATGAACGAGACGGTAGGCGACCAATCAGAGGAGAGAACTAAGCAGCTGTCCGAGGCGCCTGAAGGACCCGTTGAGGACCCCGCCTCAGAATACTTCAGGCAGGCGCTATAAAAGCCTTCCTATGGCTGTGACGATCATACATTTAGAAAATAAAAATATTAATAACAACCAACTTTCATAATACAATAGATTAACTCAAATGAATTTAAAAAAATCTTAATAAAGTTATTCCATTTGTCAGATTGAGTTAAGACCTCTGATTTGTGACTCCAATATAATCAAACACCCAACATTTTAGAATCATGTTGGCCGTGATGATGATAATGATGGAGGAGGGGGACCATAATTACACAATTTAAAAAAAAGTGTCTAACAAATGGTCAGGGTGAATGAATGTGCAGAACTGTTTAGTGAATGGACATGTTCATGTGAACAAACGCAGAGAGCAATGACCACAGTCCACCAGTAGGTGTCCCTTCAATGTCTGTGTCAAGGCCACATTCCTGTCTTCACACAGTCCACTGCTTTGAAAGGCTCCATGTGCCCCAATAAATAAAGCTAATGTGGGTCAGTGATTTTCCTGCTCGTGGCAGAGAAAGCCCCTAAGCCCTGAGCTGAAATCAGTTTGATCCCAATGTAGGCTTAGCATAGACCCCAGAGGCTTGTTAAACTGAAAATGACTTGGATCCTATGAGAGGAAGATCCAGTATGGAACAGGGCTTTGAGATCACTTTTCTGTTACAGCTGAAGGGGACTGAATTGAAGCATTCAATTAGCCATCCTCGCCACCCTGGTCTTTGCGAGCAAGATCCAGATCAAATATTTGGATCAAGCTCATTTGATGTAGACACAGCGTTAACTGAAAAATAAAAATTTCACCTATTGGAATACAGTAGTAGGCCTACTCTATGTGGGGCAGACGCAGCAGGCCTGTGTTTGGTATTGTTGATGAGACACAGCCGTTCAAATGTGATCAGGCTCTAATCTCCTTTCTAATCAACACAGACCTCATTGAAACAGTTGGGTCATTATTAGGTCAGAGCTACTTGGTTCTGGGATACCACTCACATGAAAGCCCATCACTGTCCCATGGCCTGTGAGCCTCAGGGTTAGTAAGTGAAGATAAACACAGACAGTCCAAAGTGAAATACAGGCCTGGTGTTTTAAAGAGCTTATCCTTGTGTTATTGGTCAAAGGGATATGAAGGGAAACATTGTTTGATTGCTTGCTCAGCTATCATCATGGCTTGAGGTATCTTAGGACATGTCTTAAGACATCTCTTATCAAGGTTTCTTAAAGGCATTATGAGGCATGTCTTATCCAGCCGAAAGACATACAGTATATAGGACGTTTATGATGATGTCAAAGACCTCACGGCTACTCAGGTTTTCCCCTTTTTGTCCCTTTGTCTAACTTGTTTACTTCCCTTTTTTTATCTTCAGTTCAGCCTCAGTGCTCAATTCTGCACGGAATTTGATCAGTAAATTCAAAACATTTGTTGTCAACTATTGAAAAAGTCCTGTATCTGCAACTATGACATAATCACTCAATAGTATATGTGTATTGCACTCACTCGCCAAATCAGTCATTTTATACACATTTAAATTGAATGATGAGAGCAATTATTTTCAGTAAGCGTTGCCCTTCAGTAACAATAATTCTTGTTGCTTCCTGAGGCCTATGTGGTACTTGCTGTATTACTGTGACAGAGGGGAAAGTTTTTTGGAGTGCCGCTATGTAGATTGTTTCATTTGGAATTGGACTCTTTTAATTATAATGCCCATTTAATGTGCTGCAGACAATAGTAGACCATTTACAAGAGCACAAATGGAAAACCTTTAATCTGATTTTAAGACTGATCAATCCGGGCCTGCCTGCAGGAGCAACACAGGAGAGACATGCAGTTAATGTTGAAACTTTGTTTAAGACACCCCCTTTAAATGACAGATTAATTTCCTCTTTCTTCATAATATACAAACACTTACACACAGAGATTAAAAAAGCAAGGATTTTTTTTTGTAATTCATTCATCTTGTGGTTCTCTAAGGTTATAGAGAAACGTGAACAACTAGTCAAATGTGCCGGGATATTCTATTTCTGTTGCATATTTTATTAATTTAATAAACTGTGAATTACTTCTACTCATCAATAAGGCAGAAATACATCCCATATTCTGATTGATTGTTTGATTGAGTGATTTATTGATTACGTTGGTGACCCAGATTTGGGTGATAAAGTAGAAAATCTGAATTTAAATGCCATTTTTTTTGGAGGGTTTGCAGCACGGCATGAGTCCCATATATCGGGGGGAGGGAGCAGAGTGCGTAGGGGTGCGCCAAATGCTGTTTGTCAGCATCTTCACTCCAGAATTATGAGCGTAACATTTTGCTGAGCCGACCCACAATAAATCACATGTGTCAACAAGGCCAGCAGAGCAACCCCTACCTTAATTAAAAGTGACTGTTTCGAAATGCGTTTACATCATTCTCCCCGTTTTCAGTCAGGATGTGTGGGACTCAGGAGGAGTCACATTATAAATAGTGCTGTCATCACAGATACAGGCTGATCTCACCTGTCACTCGTATTCATTGAAGAACGTGTTTTGCCTAGCAGGGAAAGTAGGATATTTATTTTATACTTGGACAGAACGGACGTTGGACGTTTCACCGACAGAAGATCTTTACCATTTATTTTTGAAGTGGGGTTGTATGAGGAACTTAAGCCTAGTTATGGTGTTTTTCCATATACATGTGCTGGCTCGGCTCAGCTCGGCTTGGCTTGACTTGACACGACAGCCCAGCGCGGATGGGGGTTGCATACCATTACAGCAGGGCTACTCGTTTGTGGGTGCATTCACTGTGTTGACTATGCTCATTGAGATGTCTGGCTCATCTGACTTAGCAGCGGATGCTATTCACATGTCGTTAGAGGGTCAGGGGTCATTGAACGATGACGCTGATTAGTCATTTTAAGGAGTTTGGGGGAGATGTTGCTGTAACAGCATTGAAGCAACTGTTTCAGAGAGGGCCACAAGATTTTTTTTTCCCATATTTAAATGCTAACCTAAAAAATAATTATCCGTTCAATTGTAGGCCTATACACTAAATTTAGGATGTTTTCACTGCTGATTTGCGCACTGAACCGACAGGAGTTGGCATAATAGCCTACATGGCCGAACAATGCTTAAAAAAGTGCAAAAAAAACTGTCCGCCGGGGCAGTGCGACGTATCAGTCCGCAAATCAGCAATGAAAAAATCCTACATTAAGTTTAGCCTTTAGTTTTTTTAGGTAAGCATTTACTTTGCCTCAGGTGGTAGAGCGGGTCGGCCAATGATCAAAGCGTTGGCGGTTCGATTCCTGCCCTGCCACCTGTGTCATGGTTGTTGTGTCCTTGGGCAAGACACTTCACCCACCTTGCCTCGTGTGAATGTCAATAGTTAGCCTGCTATCGGTGTATGAATGTGTGTGTGAATGGTAACACGGGAATGGGAACAGGTCTCCCTTGAAAAAGAGTCTCCGGTCTCAATGGGATGTACCATAAATAAAAAAGGTTTGGTTATATAGGCCTACGTGGCGATAAAACTTATTTTGACTGGCCCCCTCTGCAACAGAACAATGCTGTATTTTGTTAGTGACGTCTCCCCCAAACTTTTAAATTACTGTACTGGCCGCCATCTCCATAAGGTAACAGCCTAACTATGTATAAGCTTCTCATACAAACAGACTTCAAAAATACTGAACTATCCCTTTAATATTTTGTTACATAACCTTTGTCATGCTGCAGGCAAACAAGACATCGGCAGACACATAGATAGGCCTATATCTTCCCTTGTGTGGTGGCCTTGCTTCACCAGACTTGCATGGGATTCAGCTCACTTTCCTACCCCCCGGTCCCCCCCCCCCATTATGGCTGATTGTAATGCATGTGTAGTTGGTAGGTCTGTGAGTTTGTGACTACAATATGGATAGGACTACAGTAGGCTATCGGCCTGCATCAAAAGGGCACTGTTAATCCAAACCAAACACATGTGAGCAACACCCTTCAAGCTGAGTCAGCACTTGAGCCTCATCCATGTGTAAAATGTTTCTACACTGCATGCTCAAAAGGCATCACTATTTTACGGAAGCGCCTGTGTGTGTGTGTAGGCCTATGTGTGTGTGTGTGTGAGAGAGAGAGTGTACAAAAAGAGGGCTTAGACAGATGTAGGGGGGCTGTGCAGCACTAAACTGATGTTTCCTGAGCTGTGGTTGTGTGTCAGCCGATGTTTCCACCAAGTAGCCTACTGCGCAGCGTCGTATTTCAGCGGGCCCGGCAGAGGGTGGAGAGGGGGGCAGGGGCTGCTGTTAACCGCTCGAATTTTCCGATGCCTTTGCAAGCTGCTTTTACAAGAAGGCTACAAGAAGTAGAAGCGGGGGAAGCAGAGAGCTTCCTTCTCCTCCCACTCAAGGACTCGTTTAGTTTTCATAACTTTGTAGACCACAACCGTCACATTTGTAGGCCTATGTGTGAGGGAGAGGGGTGGCTTCACCACGGGACACCGCTTTAAAACACATCACCACACATTTTCTTCATCAGCAATTTGGACGTTTACTTGTAGCGGTATCCAGAAAAGACCAGTGTGCAGCCAGACGGCAGAAGGCAATTTCACATCCGGTCAAACACTTTTCAAACTAATGGCCTGCATATTGAAAAAGTCAGTCAATAGTTATACTGTCACTATGACACTGGATATGCACCAAACACAACATAAAAATAAGTCATCGTTAACCTGCATATATTAAAACACATGCGATATTTTTTCAGCAACCTGACCTACTGCCTAATAATAATAGAGCTATCTCACCCCCTGACATTATACAGTAAATCGACATATTACATTTTAAACTACATGCCACTCAGCCATTATTATGGTCCAAGTGGTCAACATGTAGACATGTGTAACAGTGATAGTGTTTTGATGTATCCAGGAATGGTTAAATGATAAGATATTTAGACTGATATATAGTGGCTGGCCACCTGCCAGACCATCCAAAGGCAACAATTCGTTGTTGCACTGCTAGCAACCCAACACATAGGCTACTTCCCTCTGTACCCTGTTGTTGCTTACAAATGACAAGAAGGGCCAGTGCCAGAATTAGGCTACTCCTATGCTGGATTAATAGGCTTAGATATTTTCCAATTTAAATTGTTTAGTTGGTGGTAATTTGGGTAAAACAACTGGAACATGCAACAATGTAGCTATATAATATAAACTAAACTAAGAAAGCTCATAGATTTTGACACATTAGCCTACATTTAATTAGCTAATGATATAGGCCTAGTTTAGGCCTAGGGGATGCCAAAGCCTCCTGCAAATGTTTAACAGATTTAAGGCAGTTGCACACTGGGCACGACGCGAATAAACAGCACAAAAAAGCGAATATTTTGGAATGTGAATTTTAACGCGTCTCACTATTGGAAGCGAAGTCCTAGAAAAATCGAACTCTGTTCGAAAAAAATTAAAAGCCGCAATTTCGCAAAACAAAATTATGGCACTGATGTGGAAACTTGTATTGACTCTGTGTACGTTCGGTAATTATTAATAACGCACAAATTATTATATATAGAAGTAGCGTTCTCTCTTCTGATCCGAAAAGTTTATTTGCCGATTACATGCAGAGCGGGTGACTGAGAGATCGGCTTTCTGAAACTCGCACACTATGTAAGTGATCACTGTAAGAATACAGAGCGATTTAACACTTATATTAACATAAATAAATCGCTTACTTCACCTTTAAGCCTATATTTATAGAACTGGCCTGATAGAAAAAAAATAGGCCTATTTAAGATTGTTTGGACTAGGCTTATAACAGACAAAAACAGAAAACAAGGCGTTTCAGAAGTGTATTCTTTTTTGAAGCGACACATTTCAGAGTTTTATTTTGAAGTCCAGAAACCTATTTCCCGGTCCCGTTAGTTGCAGCTTGACTCCGTTGTCAGAGTGATAGAAGGAGGGGACACATCCTGAACCGAGCTCATTTCTGCGCTTCACGTTCACCGCTGCCGGAGAGAGCTTCCGCTGGTTCCGATGAAAGAACTTGGCCGTAACTCGGGGTGTCTTCCATAACCAGTGCTCCACATCATCCCACATGCGCTGACACGTCTCCAGATATTACACACATCCCGTGGGTCGGCGGAGGGAACAGTCAGTCACTTGGCCGGTTTGACACATTGTGAATACACGCAGCCTGCGAGTGACGCGCGAACGGAGGGGGAAGATGTTGCTGAAGGAGTACAGGATATGCATGCCCCTCACAGTGGAGGAGGTGAGTTTTTTTTTTTGTTGTTGTTGCCCATTTCCCCCACTCTTAAAATTCTCTTGTTTGTGTAATTTTGTATAGCACTGACTACAAGGCTCAGTGGTGTTTTTACACAACTCTTTACAGAAAACCGTTGGTTGTGAAGCTACGCACGTGCGGCAAGAGGTTAAATGAAGTGCGAGAAACAGGTTTAATGCAGTTCAAATGAACTTGAGGCGCTTCATTGAAGACTAGAGACCATTCCCCCTTTTCTTCCCCCGTGCTCTGCCACAACACATTCTAACACTTCTTTGCGGTGTTTTTATACCGCTGTGTTAAGCCTCAATTGGCCTGTTATCAAGACTTTTTGTTTGATCACACACATAACCCTCTAGGAAAAAGAACTCAACTAGCCTAATCCTAAATAGATAGACTGCCTGAGCCTACTGATTATTACTTTAGTTAGATTACGAAGCAAACAGCACTGTGTGAACCCCTGACACACTTGATCAAACCATTTTATTATGTTTTTTAAGTTTTATGAATTGGTAGAATAGACATTCTAATATTAATGGTAGGCTAGGTTCATTACACTCGCTGATCAGCAGCCTAGAACTAAGTCACACTGTAGTATGACCATAGCAATGTTGTGGTCTCTTTCAGACACTATCTCTTGGTCACGCACTCGTAGCCTACATTGACATTGCTTTGCATTGCTTGAATGCTGCCCATGAAGGCAGTGCAGTACAGTAGCCTAGTGCAGGGCCAGAGCCGTACTGTAGGCTACTTAGTGGTGTGTTTCATTCGTTCTAATATTTGCATTGCTATATGGAAGATAAAAGGGGCCATTGTCTGCATTCAGCCCATTTGGTCTCAGGTCTGAGTGTAAAAACAGAAGGTGAAGATGATTGCCCTCTTGTCCTGGCAGGACAGCACCTTTCTCAATTATCACTCATGTCATTGTTTCCTCTTCCTCCCATCCGATCTCCATAGTTTGTGTTGCTGTGATGCGTGGATGGGTGGGTGGTGGTGGAGGTTTGGGCTTCTCTGAGGACACACCATTAAGCGTGAACGGGCAACTTTAGCCATAAAATGAGGGCTTTATTGCTTTAAGTTATATTTAGGAAAGAAAGGGAGAGACGAGGGCAGATGAGTTTTTGGTCATCAGCAGCATGTGAAAACTGCAGCTATATAATAACGGCATCATCAGTTCATGCCCATTTTAAGAGAGAACGGGTGATACAACCCTGCTTTGCGTTTATAGGCTGACAGAATGGAGACAATTTTTTTCTGAAAAAGTCATAACGCGGCTCTAAAGAATAGTAATAAGGTTTACTTGGCTGCCTGAAGTATATTTTGTCATTAGGAGCAATGAGAAAGGCGTAACCCACTGACTCATGATGCAGAAACATGTGGTCAGAAGAAAAATGTCATCTTCTAATAACAAAGGTGTTGAGTGAAGAGTGTGTGTACACTCTACAAGTCTTCTGAAGTACCGTTGCAGTGTTTGGTGTTATGTGGGGTTTCTGTATCATACGTCTACTACGTGTTAACCATGCAGTTATTCAACCTTGATCCCTACCGAGCGTTTGTCTGCAACCCAGGGGAGCACATTTTCAGGGGTTTTCCCCTTTACCAAAATTCAAAACACAGGTTTGAATTCCACCATTATTCCAAAAGTTTGCTAACACTTGAAAAACAGTTGTAGTAATTCTATTTTCTGTCGATGCCAAAGGTTTGTTTGCCAACAAGCCCAATCTGTTTATCAGCTGGTGTAGATTTCTTTAGTGGTTATTGTCAAGCTGTAGGCTATGGCTACGATGAAATTTCATAGGAGTATGTATAATGAAGCAGCTCACTCCTTTTTTAACGATATTATGAAGTACAACATCATCAGAAGAGAGGTGTAACCGTCATTTGTTGATGATTATGTAAATTCAGACACAAGTTTTTACAGTGAACTTGATGCATTCGTCTTACACATTGTAGCAAACAAGCAAAGTGGCCATACACGGCTGCACGTTGCCTCTTCCATTAGTGTTCAACTTGTCAAGACGGTTCCTTACTGCTGGTTTGGGGGGTGGGGAGGAGCAGGAGGAGTAGTAGTTGTGCTGGTCTGATCTGCTTGTTGTTATCATGGCTGCACACATTCACTGGAGTGCCAAGCTCATATCCTAAAAGGTTGAGTCAAAGTTTCCTGCCCGTCCAAAAAGCGCAAGAGAGACAATGGAATTAAAAGAGGAAGGGCGGATCAGACGGACGGATGAGGGGACGAATAGGGAGTAAGGATGAACTGGAAAGAGAGAGCGAGAGAGGGAGGGAGAGAGAGACAGAGAATGTGGGAAGTTCTTTCAAATTCCCCGGGGTCATTGCGCTAACACACTGCGTGCGCGCGCTTAGATTTGGAGTCATGGGGACATGCAAGGTCACGTCTCTTCGTGTATTGTCTCTCTGGGAAGAGATTAGCGTCTGCTTGCTTGGCCGTGTGATGTCATCACAGTCTTACAACTGCAGATGTTGGACCGGTTCCCCGTGCAGTGTTTATACAAGTTTTTACACCATGTACGCAGTGGAGAAATGATTTAGCAATGCCTGTAGTGTATGAGCTGTTCTCTGTCCTTGTAATCAAATCGTGTGTGTGTGTGTGTGTGTGTGTGTGTGTGTGTGTGTGTGTGTGTGTGTGTGTGTGTGTGTGTGTGTGTGTGTGTGTGTGTGTGTGTGTGTGTGTGTGTGTGTGTGTGTGTGTGTGTGTGTGTGTGTGTGTGTGTGTGTGTGTGTGTGTGTGTGTGTGTGTGTGTGTGTGTGTGCCTGGCGAAGTCTTTTGCCCTAGACCCCGAAAGATGTAGTCACCTTCCTCAGGTTATTTATGTTTAAAGGGATAGTCTGATATTTTGCCAATTGACTTATCCGATTCATCAGTTAAACCTTTACGGACTTGCTTTCCATGACGACCACTGAAGAAATAGCTCCAATGGAAACAAGAGTGAGCTCCTCTGGTTTTTTACATTGCAAAAACATTTGGAAACATGACAATAAGCAGATCCAGGTTGACTCAGTGTAACCCAACAAAGATATTCAGATCTCAAAGAAGTGCGCAACTTTCACCGAGTTCAGTCAAAGCGTAGTTTCTTTCGTTTGAGTATATTGGTTTCAAGTTCCATCTTAAACAAGATTAAGATGTAACTCTTACCAGAACCACTTAGCCGAGAAATAATAACTTTCCCTTTCTCAGTCCCTCTGGGCTTATACTCAGCTCTGTTCTCTCCTGTGAGCGTGGCCATTCATCAGCTGCCGCGCCCATTTATTCTCTTTTTCCTGGAAAGGATAGAGAAGCGATGCATCACAAGAGACGCGCGGATAGATGTGTCTTCTCCTGCTCTGTGTTTCTGTGTGCCATTAGTGCTGCTATAGCTCTCACTCACACCACCTCCTTCGTCTCTGCTGGCTGACATTCCCCCATTCTCAAGATCGCCAGAAAAAACGCTGACATGGCCCAACCTTTGGCTCACCTGACATCACCCATACTGTGGGACGATTTTAAAGGTGCACTATGCAGTTTCAGGAGAGGGGGGATTTGTTTACATTTGCAGAGCCTGTTTACAGTTTACAAAACATTTTTACATGTAATTCTTAGTATTGAATAATTATGTCATCATCACGAACAAAATAATTTTTATATACCTGGAACCAACGTAAAACTAGTATATGTTTGTAAACAAAACTGTGGGGCCTGCTGATAAAACACAACAGTGAAACAGTCATTTTTAAGGTACATCTTTCTAATTTTAAACAGTTTCCCAATGATCCAATTTTCCTGTGAGGAAAGTTTGTCTATTCAAAGAATATACCTGTCAAAATGTTTACTTCTCTGACACACCCAAAGTTACATAAGTGCACCCTTTTAATCAAGTTTTCATTACAACTCAGACTGTAACAGCTTAATAAGCTCTGTGAAAAACAGCTTTGAATTGTGCTCACACTTACCATCACCAGACGGTTGCAGCTGAATAAAATGTTCAAGGGAATGTCACTTCTTTCAATGGGAAGCCAATCAGATCATCATTGCAGAAGCCCCAATGTCTCTTTTTTTTCTCTCCCATTAACCGTAGTGAGTCAGAGCATAATGGCATTCAGCCGTGGCCAGTGAAAAAGACAGCTTCTTAAGGCTGAATTAACTGAACATCCGAGTGTTTAGAGTCTTTATTGATGTAGTGAATACACGGTCGAACACGTCGGCTGTATGGCTGTGATGAGGTGCTAGCTTTCACATTAATGGAACGATTATGGCAACATCCCATTGTATAATATTGTCATGTGCTTTTAGACCCGGGCGGAGGGGGAGGGGACACATCCTTTTCTGTTCATTTGCTCTAAACCCAGAGGTGTGACCATTTTTGACCACCATGCTTACTATTCAAAACATTTCCAAGCAATTTCCAAGGTAAGTGTGTGTGTGTCTAGATCTCAAATCATTGTTGGATGACTGTGTATGGGTGAACGTAAGACTGGCCACTTGAATGAATGGCCAGATGGATTGCTGGAAAGACACCTGGGTTGCTGGCTTAAGCCGGCCTTTAAAAAAAAAAAGACATTACCTTCTCTGCAAGTTAAGATCCCACCAGAATTTATTAAAAAAATTAATATTGTTTCATTCAATATTCCCCACGTTACCAAATACAGTTAATTCCCCTGTACTAAAGACTCATTTAGACTCACACTGTGTGGCACAAATTGCCCACCTGCATCTGCACAGCTGGCCTTGTTGAGATATGAACACACACACACACACACACACACACACACACACACACACACACACACACACACACACACACACACACACACACACACACACACACACACACACACACACACACACACACACACACACACACACACACACACACACACACACACACACACACACACACACACACACACACACACACACACACACACACACACACACACACACACACACACACACACACACCACAGAAAAACCATTTGTTTGAAAGCAGCTGGTGCGCACATTCAAAAGCGCATTCAACACTTGATGAAGCTGTATTTCATTGTAGTGGACCCATGTAGTACTGTAATAGCATTTGAACTGCTGTGTCCAATTCTTTTTTCGAAAATGTCCAGAGAAGTGTTCATGTTGGACATACCGTATCAGCCATCAAGCATGACATTGTCAATTTGTACGTTTGTACCATTTCGCGGAACATTGCCTTCCATGGCTTGAGGCATCATTAAGTGGATGATTTTTTTTTTTTTTTCGTGAGAGCGAGATTTCTCACAAAGGGCAGTTGAAGCTTTCACCAGTGTTTGCAGTTTCTCTTTCCCCTGAGGGGTATACTACGAAGTGAGATTAACGGCTGAGCGAGGTCTGTTGAGTCTAAAGCCAGAATTATCAGTATCACGAAAGGTGTCTCTCTTTTTACCTGGCTAGATCACCGTAGTAACTGAGGCTGCACGGCTAACCTGCTCTTACCAGTTTTTGTTCCAGAGTTTGAGCTTACATTCGCCTCTTAGAGCACTGCCCTTTAATGAAACTACACCTTTGGAAATCCCGCGGACCTGAAAATATTGTCTAAGCGATACATTCTCACTAAGGGAACTAGTTAAATCAGTAAACTTATTGATCAGCGAGTTAATGAACGAAACAAAGCCGTGACATTAGGCTTACAGCAGAGTGAACTACAGAAAAACAACAACAACAACAACATCTGAGCGACTGACTGCTGGTTTGTTTCAAGCCCCTTTTAATAAGGGCTCTTTAACAAGATCGCCCTCCATTGTTCAATCCCCCAGCATGTTTCCATGACGCCAGCAGTTGATTTCATGTATCCACAGGCTAGGAGAGCTGGGAGAAGCACAACACCCAGAACAAAAGTGCTACAGCTCAGCAAGGACAGCTAAGCTTTCTTTCTAGACAAATCAGAATATTTTATTGTATTGTTTTTTTTTACAAGGCAATGTAATTGAAGAAGAAGATGTCCTCGGAGGGCAGGGTGTTCCTGCATATAGAACGGGTGTTGTAATGAAATTCAATATAAGAGTTGTGTAAAAGGACACTTTTTTGATCCCTGTAGGAAAATTCCCCTCTCATTCGAAGAGTGAGGTAAGGGGTTATAGTACGTTAGGTGGAGGGTTTTTAATATGGGCTTCACCCCCGTACTTTAACCCATAGCTGCCTACTTATAACAGCGTCTTTCAGCTCTCCACAGCACACCAAGCTGGCCTAAATTAATTTTTTTACGTTCACACAACGTTCATATTATTTTTCACAACCACACCCACTCATTCATTCACAATCTTGTTTTCTTTCTCTTCATGGTTGGACCCCTTCTCCCGCCCACTCTCAGCATTTGTTTAGAAAATGGGGCCCCTTTAAACGCTGTTTGTTTCTTTAGTGTCATGGTAAGGTGCAAGGCCTTTCTGCCATCTGGTATACATGACAATGCTGTGATTCAATCAACATCCCATTTGCTGCAATTTACTCTTGTAGAGGAAACCATCATGGGTTGTGATGGACCATTATCCACGGATGAGGCCCATTGTCATTTCCTAGATGGCTGTGTGTGTGTGTGTGTGTGTGTGTGTGTGTGTGTGTGTGTGTGTGTGTGTGTGTGTGTGTGTGTGTGTGTGTGTGTGTGTGTGTGTGTGTGTGTGTGTGTGTGTGTGTGTGTGTGTGTGTGTGTGTGTGTGTGTGTGTGTGTGTGTGTGTGTGTGTGTGTGTGTGTTTGTGATTATGTGTCAGTGCGCCCGTGTGTGTGTGTGTTTGTTATATCCCCAGAAAGGCTGTTTCATAACCCGAGAGCTACAGTATATGAGATCGTCACGCCTCTCCGACAGTCACACTACAGAGAGGGTCCGTTTTCACTCATCCCCGGAACAAATTCTGCTTGTCTGTCTCTTGTATACGCACCCACACTTTTGAGAGAAGGTGTGTATACTTGTGTCTACGAATTTAACAGCAACACACATACAAACTACACGGGCAGACAATCATTGCCTGGATATTATAAGCTGCTTGGCAACCTGTGCTCCATAGCAGCATCCACCACTCCAGTCCTGATGTACGCTCGAATAGATAGATGAGGCCAATCATTCAGTTCAGTGTGCCGTGTGAAGCGTAACACCGTGCCTGATGATGGCTTTTATGGCAAATAACTTGGCATGAAATGAAAACCTGTCAGCATCACTTGGGAGTGTCCCCTTCCCTGTTTTTTTGTGTGCTTTGTTTTTCTCCTGAATAAAACATATATTGTGTTGTTTTTGTTATAACTGTTTGTCCTGTCATATTCAGCCAATTCTAAAATAAAATACAAAATAATAAATTTATTTCAAGAACTGCAGCAGGCATGACCTTGTTCAGGGCTATTGGCTTACTTTTAAAATACCTCCTTAAAAAATCATTTGACTTGTTGTTGATACTGCTCTTTTGCAAAGTTAATTTTTATAGTTAATAATATATATATATTTCTTAATGAATTTTCGTATGAGACTGCCTTGTGTCATTAAAGGGCCTTTCCCACCGCCGCGCGGCAACCGCCCTCTCAACCGCCTCCTTGCCAGAGGACTCCACCGGTGAGCCCGGCGTTTTGAGAAGCGGCTGCTGCCTCGGCGGCCATGACAGCGAGATGCTTCGGTGATCGTATCGTTGATATAGCCCGACCAGAAGTCCACCACACTTATTTCTCTCTTTCTCTCTCGTATAACGATGTTATAGTCTCTCTATATGAGCTTTTATGAAGAATAAAAGTACAGAGAGAAAATACAGTTCCGTCTAAAAAATATTTCCCCTAGAAAATCGTCTTCAATCACTGGTTCCACATGTTTGTGTTCAACGTCGAATATAGTATATCCAATCTTTTTTAAACGACAGACACTTTAACATTGACTTAAAACATGGTAGATCCGTGTTGTTTATGTCTGTACTCCGTTTGCAACGATGCCTTGTACTCCCGCCTTGCCGCCGGGCGGCTGCCGCTGAAAGTTTCAACACGGGGAAAGCTGAGCGGTTGGGGAAAATCTGCGTGCGTTCACGTGGGCGGCAACCGCTTCCTGGTCCAACCGCCGCGGCTGAACCGCCTCCTTTGCCGCCTTCCCTCAGCCGCCCTTCCCTCATTGAAATGAATGGAGGCGGCGGCGTTGCCGCGCGGCGGTGTAAAAGGGCCTTAATGAAAAAAAAATCAGGATATCTTCCACCATGTCACCACTGCACCAACAAATGACAGGAGGCTCTGTTCCCCAGTAGCAGTCACAGTATAAAGGCTGCTGCTAAATCTGGAAAGTGCCGCTGAAAATAGA
Source organism: Ammodytes marinus (assembly GCF_949987685.1). NCBI lineage: Eukaryota > Metazoa > Chordata > Actinopteri > Uranoscopiformes > Ammodytidae > Ammodytes > Ammodytes marinus. The sequence continues at coordinate 19,905,850 of NC_137235.1, forward strand.
GACAAACTTCTTTGGATCAAAGAATCACCTGCACATGTTCATGCCTATGCTGCTTCTTAGGTAAGGCTGTAAAGGCATGCTCTGAACGGAATGCAACATTAGCTTCTGACCTTACTGTTTCTAGAACAGGATTGGTCTTGCATTTGATCTTCAGTATAACTGCAAATAAAACCTTTTTTGTGTAAAGGTAATGTCATCCAAATATGTACAAATCTAGTAAACGGCTGAGAGGCTGGAAAGAGGAGGGTGAGTTAATGGATTTTTTTGCGTGAGATGAAGCTTTGCAGCCTCTTTAGTGCTTGACATTACAGACATGTATTTGCTGCACTCAGCACAGCACTTACAAGTGGATTTGCGCACATTTCTTTGTTGTTTATCAGAGGAGATTTCACAGGCTGTGAACTCCCGACTGCTCTCTGAAAGATGACAGGAATGACATGGACTAGTTTATTCTCTGGCAGGATGTGTTTTATGGGGGGGAGGGGAGATTAATATTTGAAAAAGATCATTTAATGCCAATGGCAGCAAGGTTACAGTGCTTGGGCAGTCATACAGCGTCAGAAATTATATTGTTGAAGTAGATGTTATAGTGAAGGGACACTCAATGTCTTGTTCTTGTATCGTAATAATGTGTGGAGATTCAAAATGACCCCTATAGAAATCTGTGTGACATAGCATATGCAACACCCATGTCTACTAGTGTTGATTGATCTACATTCTGTGAGAAGTGAACCATTAACCTCAGTGCTCACAGTGTGACCGTATGTAAAGAGCTAAATGAATGAATGAATTGGATGATGAGATCAATAAAGAACAGTGTTACACTGTTGGGAGTCACATTGCTCACAGTTGACTTTTTATTCTCTTTATCGTTGTGTTCTGCCCTTCACAACAACCCTTGTTTATTCCAGTGATGGCTTTATCGGGCCATCCCGTTACTATTTGTCCCAACCACAACCAAATCCCCACAAACCATCTGTGTTTTTATGAATTATTGAAAAGAATATTCTGCCAAAAAACTGAGGAGGATCTAGCACGATAAACACTTCCCTTAGCTGTTAGAATAAAGTGTTGAAGAGTACAATTCGACCACACGCATAACAATAAGTCAATTTGGATCCCGGCTGTGATGCAGTTAATGTTTTTCAGAAAGCAGAATCATGAGCACTATTAAGATTTGCAGGAATGTTTTGTTTTTCCTCTGTGGGTAGTCCCTGGATGTTTTCTTAGCGCTGCGGGGCGCTAAACACTGTTGATATAGTGCCATTTAAGAACAGTGAACTTACTATCTCCGACCTTATGACTAATGTTGTCTGAGTGAAAACAATGGAACTATCTTTCAGAGCCACACATTTGTGAATTAGTTTATTCACAGTCGATCTTTCTGAAATGCTCTGATTTAAGGTTGAAATAGTTATGTGCTATTATCATTTTTTTTTGGAACAATCTTCTTGCCTGTTTGCTATAAGCTATGGGTGGCATTTTCAACTGGGAACCAGGACGATTAGCCTCCGCTTTTGTCTTTTAATTTGTTGAAGGTCATCTAAATATAAAATACCCTCACCAACCCAAATATAGGCATTGCCATTTTAACATTGTGAATTAAAAGCCATAGACCATAAACTTGGTCGCTGTTAAGTTTTTTGTTGTTATTTGGTTTGTTTTGTTTGTTGCTTCTTTATCCAAAAGTGACCAAACACACAGGAGACACTGGCCTTTGACAGAAGACATACTTTTAATGCATGCAACACACTGTGGAAATAATGCACAAAACATCAATTTATTTCCCTTAACACCTATTGGACTGCAATCCTCTGGTCGACTCAGAATATGAACTTTTATTTGTTTCTTTGAAGGGGCTGAGAACAAACTAAATAATTCAGCCTCTTAATACCTCCATTACTTCAACAAATGTCACATTGATAATACTATCACTTGAGCGTGAAAATGGCTTTAAAGTGGCATTGTGTTTATTTAGCTATGCTATCAGCGGCCAGCCATGTACTGTTTGCTCTGACACTCATTAGTGCTTCGGCTGTATTGTTAACTGTTTGCCTCTATTTTCTGAATAGCTTTTACCACTGGAAGCTATGAAGCGTGAGTTGTCATCTGATAAAATTGAATTGAATGTTCTGTTGGCCCTTTTCTCGCCCACTGCTCTTTCACTTGCGTGTGTATTTGTATATGTGTACGTGTTCACAGGCACAGAATGGATGTTTTTCTCCTTCTTGTTGTTGTTTTACAACCTTGTCTCTTGCACAGTAACTGCCAGGCCCTGCTTTAACTCCAGAGACAGACTAATATATGGAGTAAGTGCAGCAGAAGATGGGACACAGGAGAGAAATATTGGAGAATAATAGTCTCTAGAGAGATGAGGAATAGAGATTTACCAATACGGGATGAGGGTAGACAGACGGAGATGGTCGGGGGAGATTCTGCAGACTACTTGCTGTAAAAAAAAAATACATGCAGATGGAAAGAGGGAGAGAAAGAAAAGAGGTGGATGGAGACAGCGAAAAAGCTTGAGTATGATGGCATGACTCATGAGGAAGTGCTGAAGAGTTGCGGAGGAAGTCGTCTACCGTTTAATGCTTTTGGTTTCTGAAAAGCTCTTTTAATGTCAGGGAAACTGTGGCCCAGGTGTCAAGGTGATGTTACTGATTGCCACTGTATTATCAGCGGCTTTAAAAGGATCTTACGGGAATAAATATGTATAGTTTTTTTTTCAAATGACTTAGTCCTCTCAAATGGAATGAAGTTAGTGATTTATGATTCACAAGTGCATCTATTTTGTACTTTACTGTTGGAAAGTTTTGACAGGTTCGCTTCCACTGTGTGTGCTAAGGAGGACAGTTTTACACTCGGGATAAGAATACACTGGCGCACGCACACTGGTCATCATGCTGTTCTGCTGTGCCTGCAGCCCACACACAGGTGCAACGCGTCTTTGGAAGAACTATCAGCTCAGCCCACACAAGCACACACACACACACACACACACACACACACACACACACACATACACATTTAGTGGGCTATAGATAGCTATATATGCTGACACACTTCATTATCATCCTGCGTTTCCATGGTGACCAGTGCCATCCATCCCTACCATTACCCCCATAGCGGAGTGGATTATAGTGATTATAGTGTAAGACCATCCCTTGGATAACTGTCAAATAATGAGGCATATGATGGAGTCTTACCTTCCCTCAAGCTTGGGATTTAGCACCGAGAACTGTTTCAGCTCAGACACCATGTTATATGGGGATAAAACAGGCTGTGCTGTTTCCCCAGGTAAACACAATTATTAATCTGTTGCTCTCAGGTGGTCGGATGTTGCTTGGAGCGTGTATGTGCAAACATTGCTAGAGCAGCAAGAAGTTAGCGCTCCTACTTGCATTTCAGCAAAAATAAAGAGAAACAACACTAACATGCTAAATGTAGGCAGGTAATGGTAACCACATTCAACACCCTATTTGAAGGTGGGACCCACTTAAAGTTATTACAATTCACATTGAGAGGAACATGAAAATCTGTACCTAATGTCGGTAGCACATATTTTGCCTATTGGCCTGTTTGTGACGCTAAAGGAAAGTCAGTCTGAATAACCCTTGATTCATGAGTGTCCGGACAAAACGTCATGCCACTGCATCCAATAGCTGTTGAGACACAGACACAACGGTGGACATTTGAAAAAAAAAAAAAACATTTTCACTTTAAAAAAAGTACTTTAGCCGTCTCTAGCTGAGTCTATTACATGTTGCATATATAAAACTTGGATGGAGAACTGAGTCGAAAAAAATAAATAGTTAATCCCTTGATGGCCCTCAACCCACTGTTCAGCAATTAAACTCTCATCAGTGGCAAACATATTTCAAGTCAGAAGAACATACCTCAACATGTCTTGCACATCTTAAAGGTTTTTCTGTCTTTGAAATATTTCGTCTGATAGACCTTATAAGCCCTTGACAGTGTGCATGTTATTGTGTTAGGATTTGTCGACAGTAAATCATGTTCTTTTTCACTGTTCTGCTGTTGTCACCAAGATTTGGAGCCTTCATCTAGATAAGAGAATCCATGTCCTTCGATTGATTACACTGCTACGGTTGACGGTGTGCATTGTCCTGTATTTGCTTAAAGTAGCAGCTTGAGTGCAGCTTTTTCTTTTTTTTTCAGGTTGAACTATCTACCACACATTTGTGAAGAACTCCCATAATGGCCATTCTAGGGCAAACGCACAGGTTCAGAACTGGTGTCAGCTGGAAAATGAGTCAGATTGTCTCAGTTCCCAGTAGGTTGAGCTCTTGGTGGGTGCAGGGTTTTCAAGGGGACAGCAGGCGTGCTACAAGGTCAATATTTCCTCTGTCACTTCAACGCAAGGGAATTGTGATGAAGGAACAAAGAGATCATTAGCTCCACGTCTTATCTTAATGGCTTCACAGTGAAGGCTGATGTGCAGTCAGTCTCAGCCGCTAGAAGGAGAGCGATAGGATGTGTGTGTGTGTGTGTGTGTGTGAGAGAGAGAGAGAGAGAATTACTGTCTCCCATGATTATAAAGTAAAGAGTTCTCAACCCTTCTCTGAGTGAAGATTGATTTTCTTCCCCACTCGTACGTGTGTGTGTGTATTTCCCCCTGTTTTAGTGTCATCTTCAACTGACTCAGCCCTGACCACGGCATTTTTTGTGTGATTTAGAGGATTAGGGAGCATAAATGCCTGCTAAGATGTATTGACTGTTGAAGTGTGTGTGTGTGTGTGTGTGTGTACATGTGTGTTGGCTGTTCACAGAGCACAGTGAAACATCAGAGGACAAGATGAAAAATATTTGAGGAAATACATTTCATCATTAATTCAGTTTACATGAAAAGGATGAAAGAAAAAGCTGCCCAATAATAAACAAACAAAAAATCGAATTATTATTATCTTTCATTTATTTCATTTATTTATTATTTGCTCCTGTTTTAACAATAACCCCTGTTTTTTCTGACCTCAAAAGCAAAATCAATTTTATCTTAGATGGAAAATAAACATAATATTTTGGCAGGTATTTTTCTCTATAGTACACTACATTTACATTTGTACACTAAAAAGAACATGATATTCATCACCAACACAATTGGAATCGCAGAGGTTGCAAAATCTTTCACTTCTTTCCAGCCCTTTGTACCTTCCAGTGACTTTGGGTATTCTGGTGTTATTTGTTCTAAAATTGCATATAGCCTGCCTGGACTTTTGGTTTTCATACAGCAAATATTTTTCTAATTTAAACTCTTGTTTAAATTCTATGTACGTGTCACAGGAAGTCATGCTTGTAAGCTCGCTCTGCCACCTCTGAATGAATTGATCTTGCAACCTCTGCTCAACAGTTCTTTTCAGCCAGTTAATGTAATGTAATGTATATCTTGACTGATATGGATGATGATGACAATTTGCTGAAACCAGTGTCAAACTTGCTCTTATGCTGAAATAAGTAGTTGTGTGTAGTAGTGTGTGTGTGTGGACCAAATAACATAATCTTTTCAAAGGGGCATTAGGCTGTAAAATGAGGACATTCTTGTCATGTGTTATAATGGTAGATCACCGATGGTCGCAGCACATCAAGCAACTGGCCACACTGATCTTGTGACTTTCTTTTCCTTTTGGGCTTACTTTCTTTGGTAACCTGAACATCAATGTTGGTAAACATGAGCGTGCTGTGTTCCATCATCTCAATTTCTTAAAGTCCTCACATTTCAAAATTATGCTATTTGGGGCTAATTAAAGTGCTTACTCTGTGTTTTTTCTGTCTTAACATAACAACAGATTAATGTTTCATGACAGCCATCTTAAGAGTGTGACTGATTTGTATGTCCCATTAGGTTCATTTGATGTCTGCGGTGCAAACAATCTAAGTGTGCCTCTTGTAAAGACTAGTATCGCTCCTCTCTTTCCATCACGGTTCACCTTCCTTTCACTTTCCAGGTTTTACAGCCCTGGAAAGACAAACAGCGGGCAGATGTACCGTCTCTTTAAATAGACCTAAATAGTTCTTAACAGGCAGCGTGATCAGGTCTGCTTAGAGTCAGGCTGATCCTCACAGCCTCTATGAATTTTCATACGAGTTAACATTTTTTCGTTCACCGCTGTTCTTTCTCCACTGTAGAACTGCTGCTGTCATTACCAAGGAAACTATTTATAATAGAGGAAACGTTTATTTCATGGGGAGCATTGCAAGATACGAAACACATTTAGCTTGGATACACAATCCAAAATGTATATAATACATGCACACACTGCTAATGGCTACATGAACATCTTTATTTACTATTCACTTTCAACATTATTTGAACATGCAGTGTGAATATTAGCCATATCACTTATGTCCCTACATGTAGTCCCTGATTTGATTCATCCCAAAGTGATCAGCCCGTGCTTGTTTCTTACTTGTGTATTTCTTTCTTTTTTTTCTTGCTGTTTTTTTCTTTATCAGACAGTTTGGAGAGACATTTCAGAGTTGAAATGGAGCAAAGAGGGGAATGACATGCAGACTTGCTTGTGTCTTTCTGACCCAAAATGATCTGTTTGTTGGATGCTAACACTCTGCTGATCACTTCCCACACATATTTATTTTTTGCTCTGTGCATGCTTGCGTGTTTTTGTTAGCATATGAATCACTTTCATCCTGTGCACCAGTCCAAGAATTTACTGGGCGGAAAGAGGGAGAGAAGGGGTGCTGAATACTTGAATTGAAGATACTTGAAAAGCGCACATGCTAGAGTGAGAGTTGAGCCAACAAAAAAAAAAATCCCTGAAACGAAGCTCATGGTTGTTTCTGGTGGCGTTTATTAGTCATCATCAGGACCAACAATTTATGGCTTTTAAAAAAAAACTTTATTTATTATTATTTTCATTATATATATTGTATGCAGCAGTGTCACATGTTTGACTATTTTGGTAAAGGCTCATTAAAAAGTGAGACACAGCAAACTTTACGTGGGATAACTGACAGCGTTGGCTGAATACAGATTTGTGGGAAGAAAACACAAACAAAAGATTAGGCTCTCTTTAAGTGTTGTTTTAGTGAGATGGACAACTACAGATGTGGATGCATTTTAGATCAGTGTTATGCATCCACTGTAGACACAGAAGTCCATTGAAAATCACCAGCAATTTACAACTTCAATATATCATTACAAATGAACTGAATCTTGTATTTAGCCTGGTATAGTTATTCAGCTAAACAAATACCAAGTATAACAGTCAATTAAAGTATGTCTAAAACATTCCTGCCTATTTCCAATAAACCTATCACTTAGGCCTGGTCACAGTTGAACTTTTCAGGGCATGATTCCTGTAAAAACTGAGACTGTGTGCCTTTTTGAAAGAGGAAATGAAACGTTCTTCCTTTACAAATCAAAAATCTGAGGTCATGAGCAATAAATAGATAAATATATTGCTGTGTAACCGTCCTCACGGTCATTCTCCTGAATTCAAGCTTTCTCATTAACTAGTACTAGGCTACTTCACAAGCTAATATGCTAGCTTGTTTTACGTTTTATTCTGCCAAACTTAATACGCTTAACATACAGAGGTTATGATATGTAAATTACCAGCAAACAAGTCATATTATAGGTCAACAACAACATAAATACTTTCTTTTTTTGCTGCTGAATCAAACCTCCCGGACCTCTAATGTAAAATATAACCTACTTCCTAGGCTGCTAGTCATCTGTTGTTTATGGTAATTTGCAGGGCTGGACTGGGCCAAAAAATCGGCCCTGGCATTTTGGACCCAGACCGGCCCACCACAATTGATCGACCGCCCACCAGAACACATTTATCACGGTCCCTTTAAAGATGACTGTTCAATTGAATTAAATTAAAATGTTGGTTTATTTTGAACAAGTATACAGACATATAATACAATAATATTATACTGTAGTAGCTATAGTATTCTGTTGTGGGAGGTGCTCAAAAATGCCTCTAACATGGTAGGCTCAGGACGGACAAAGTAGCCTAATCAACCTCCTGCTCCTTGCTCTCTCTCTCGACAGACTCCTCTTCTGTGGATGGTGTCTCAACCTGTTTCATAAATGAGGAGAGACACACAATTGATTGAGGTTTTAAGGATGTATCAGTTAAAGAGGTAGAAAGATGCATTACAATATAGAGTTATATAGGCAAAATTTACAAATTGTTGTTTTACCAAGTAAACCAATGTGAAAAAAGTGTACAAAAGTAATGGTCTAATGTGTGTATCATTCTAAAGTACATGATGGTCTAGAAAGCAGGTCTAGTAAAAGAAACTCAACAGCTTGTAAAAAGTAAGTACAATTCTGTGGTGCTCTAATTTTCTGAATGTTTCTAAAAAAATATGAAGCCTAATGCCCCAAACACTCAAAGTGTTGTGAAAGGAGAAAGTGTGACAACTTTATGTTGCATATTTGAGTGATTTTACTTTTCTGCATTACTGTTAACTTTGAAATATGTTAATATATTTTTAATGTTCAGTTCAAATTACAGTCTGTATTTTTAAATTGCATTTAAATTAAATTCAAGTATGTTTTAACCATGTCAACAATCAGTACAGAAAAATATATTGAAGTCAAACATTATTAAATCCACTATACAGAATAAGTAGCCTACACAGGGCTGTACGCTTATTTTTTTAGGTAGTAGCACTGGTGCTAGCAAGCAAAACAAATCAGTAGCACAAAAATAAATTTGGTAGCACACAAAGTATGATCGAACACTTGCATAACCTTAACCCTTGCATTTCGCAGTAATTACCTTTGAGCCTGTCATCTTGGTCTCATTTGAGATTCTCAATTAATATTAGCCTATATCCTAGTGTGTGCAGTAATAATTGTAGAAAAATGAATAGGGTTGCACTGATTGCAATTTAGACAAAATAACCTAACCTGCCAATTCCAATTTTTTGCTGATTCAGAATAATTTCTCCCCATAAAACTATAAAAATAATATCTATCTATATATTTTTTGTATATAGGGGAAGGTGGGGTGATTTGTGCATTTTGGAAGTTGCAAAACCCCTTGTTTCTAGAAAACCGTGGAAGAAATTGGAAATGTGACCACATATTTAAGAAGAGCCATCCATTTGACTCATCCTGTAAAGAAGGGAGACACAAGGAATAAGATATAAGCACATTTAAGCACAAAAAACTGTGTTTTGCCTTTCAAAGTAAAATTTCCATGATCAAGGTTTTTTGATTATTGTGTCTGAACAATTATAGACACGTTTGAAAACATTTGACACATGTTTTAGTGCTTTGGTATGCTACACTTTGAGTCTATATAGTTAGCACAATGTCAACCCTAAATTGCTGCATCATGCCTATTATCCAAAATTCTGGGGATGGGGTGATTTGTGCGCAAGGGCCTGGGTGAGTTATAAGTAAGTAAGTAAGTAAAATGTATTTATAAAAGCACATTTATGACAGTTTGCACTGTCCAAAGTGCTGTACATAGTGCATTCAGTAGGTAAACAATGAAGGTAAAATAACAATAACCAAAATAAAAGACGTAAAGCCCATACATCCACATAAACACAGATAGTAGTGCAGAGGTAAGTAAGTAGTGCAGAGGTTAATGGGGAGGAAACACCAGGGTGTACATATGGGTTTTGAGCCTTGATTTAAAGGCAGTAATGTAGGGGGAATCACATTTGTCAGGTGGCAGTTGGTTCCACAAGCACGGAGCAACTAGTGCAAAGTACATTTCTGAGAGTTGTGCCAGTGGCATGGCTGTATACGCTGGTCACCAAAAGAAAGTGATTGTCTACAGTAGCTCAGAAGAGAGTGACATCTCAATTCCACTTAACGACACCACTGATGAGAGTTCAGATGGCCAGAAAGATGATGATGGTGACTTTGTCATTGTGACACAATGACGCACAAATCACCCCACTACGTGGGGTGATTTGTGCGACAAGACAACTTTTTTTCCGAAAGCTATATTTCTTAAACAGTTTATTCCAGATCCAAAGTTTTTATTGCCAGGGATGCACAACATCCTGAAATATATGTACATATTTGAGTTGGAGACTTAACTGTCAAGGCCTCACTTTAAAATCACTTTGAGTAAAAAGTTGCACAAATCACCCCACCTTCCCCTACACAGCATATCATTATTATATTAATAATAATATATTTTTTTAGAAAATGTCCTTCTGTTAGCCTAATTACAACCAAACTTTAAAACATTAAACATAGCCTATTAAATAAATAAGTATACATATTGGTATAATGTAGGATAAATTGAATAGGTTGTTGTAAATGTGTTGGGAGTAGCCTAGTTCTTCAGTGGCTTATTTCAAACTTTGAAAATAGACTACTGTTGACTTTTCTCAGCAGCTGAAGGATCTTTGCCTTTCAAGCTAGCGCACTGCAGGGCTGTGAAGCGCTAACTTCCTGTTCTTACCTGCTTCAAAATAAAAGTCAACTCATTTTTGGCTAGCAACAGACTTTTAATGTGAAGGCGCACATGAAATGTTCTGTTTGCACACGCGCTAACTTAACTGCGTTAAGAGCCGTCTCCTTCCGGTTATTACCGTTTGTGAAGTTTATTAGACGCTCGAATCGCCACATCTTTAACCAGCCAAAGTGGAGGGTAGACTCAATAACTTACTCGCCTAAGACTACATTCACCCGCATTTGGAGAATGTTAATGTAGAGCCCTCTAAGCAGTGTTGTGCATCGCTCCTCTGTGTCTCAAAGAGACAGCCTCTCCTCATTATCAACCTGTCGCACTAGTGCGAGTGGACTTGTATTCATCATCGCACGTGATCAATTTCAGTAGCAAATGCGATCAAAACTGTCGCACTGTACAGCCCTGAGCCTACAGCAAGAAGCAAAAACTGACAGCTTCCTCAATTCAATGTTGATCAGCTAGCAAAGTAATGCTACTCTTTCAATACACCAACAACAGAGCTATTTAACTCCTCAAAGAAACCACAAGAGAGCTAGCAAATGTTTAGTAGGTTATTTGTGGTGTTAGCTAAAATAGCCACTTTGACCTGGCTCTATAGATGGCTCTATACACCATAATGTTATAACGCAGGCAGCTAGCTGTTGGCAAACTGCATGCTGTGTTAACATTTAGCAAGCTAGCTACAAAAATAATTGTTCTCAACATAACTTTATTTTCAACTTCTTACCACTAGTCCAGCAACTGTCTCCTTTCCGTTTCTTTTCTCGAGTAGTTTTTCTGTCTGTTAGTGACGTGACTTGATTGAGTGATTTACAGCCGAGGCCCAAGGGGCGGGATCTCGGCTCGCTGCTGTGTGCGTGATTGGGCCAGGCCCAGCCTAGATCATAATGGGTAATGGCCTGGGACAAAGTTTTATTTAACTTTCAGGTGAAGTTGACAGCCTGCAAGCACCTATTGTCCATGGCACTCCCGAGAGGGAAGGGACCTCGGCCCTGGGCTGTGTGACTTGGCCGGGCCCGGCCCATTTAAAAAAATAAAATAAATAAATATATATTATATATATATATATATATATATATATATATATATATATATTATATTTATTTTTTTAATTTTTTTATATATATATTAGAGGTGGGCATAGATTAATTTTTTTAATCTAGATTAATCTAGATTAATTTTGGAATTAATCTAGATTAATCTAGATTAAAATGGCTCATTTGAATTCATTCATAATATGTGTGTGCTCCCTAAATAATGACTCAAAGTAAGTCTTTGAGAACGTGTTTCTCAAGCCAGGTGGCGCATCAGCCCAGGGGCTCATCTCCTGTGCAGGTGCACACCTAATGCATCAAGTTAACTTGCGTGCAGAAAGAGGATGTCACGGAACTCATGTCCGTTAGCTTTTCAATATAAGACTGTCAAAATAAAAGTCCCGCAAAACAATCGTTATTTTGGGGATTAACTTCTCCGCGTGAGAAATTTTAGTTGTAGGCTAGCGTGTGAGAGTGTGAGCTGGTTGATATGAGTGTGTCTCACGGCCAAAAGGGTGAGACTTGGCAGCTCTGTCAGTTGTCAAACAAAGCGGACGGACGTGGTCTCTATAGCAACGAGATCAGCTGAGCTATCACTGATAAAAAAAAATATTGTTTCCATAATGATTTCCATAGCCTTAAGCCATAGGCTAGCCTACATGTTGTGTAATTCAGTGATTTTCAACCTTTAATGAGTCGAGGCTATGCATTGGCTTTGGCGATTTCCCTTGCCTCTTTTTTTTCTCTCCACACAAAGCTCTCCCATTGCACACACGCATGCCCCTTCCGAGAGCACAGACTGTTAGAACTCCTACAGTAAACCAATTCCGCATTGCACAAGGTGCAAACAACCTTGGTCTTGTCGAGGTTTCCATTGGGAAGCTTCTTAAAAATACATTTTCCCTGAAGCAAACCCGGCGGCTTCCTAGCTGCATCCATGTCAGCACGTTACGTTTGATGTGGTAGGCTACACAGGTGCGAAGTCGGACTCGTTCTGACTCGTGCACTACAGTGCAATTCGGCCAGGTATACATCCGCGCTAAAATAAGAGGAATAAGAGATTAACGGCGATATTTTTTTTTATCGCCGATAAGAGTCTGGCGTTTATTTATTTATTTATTATTCTTTCGGACAATTCCACACAATACACAATTTTCTCTTGCAAATATTCATACATCATACTTTGTGTTGTCCGAAGGGAGACGGAAGAAGCCAAAGGCTTATCAGGTCCCGCCCCCATCAGACAGATTTGTGAACAATGTTTGAGAGAAATGGTACAATTGTGTATCTGGAATGAATTTTAGATCTTTAAGTCCATCTCATGAAAAATGGGAGCAAAAACAAAAGTGTTGCGTTTATATTTTTGTTGAGTGTATAGGGGAAGGTGGGGTGATTTGTGCAACTTTTTACTCAAAGTGATTTTAAAGTGAGGCCTTGACAGTTAAGTCTCCAACTCAAATATGTACATATATTTCAGGATGTTGTGCATCCCTGGCAATAAAAACTTTGGATCTGGAATAAACTGTTTAAGAAATATAGCTTTCGGAAAAAAAGTTGTCTTGTCGCACAAATCACCCCACGTAGTGGGGTGATTTGTGCGTCATTGTGTCACAATGACAAAGTCACCATCATCATCTTTCTGGCCATCTGAACTCTCATCAGTGGTGTCGTTAAGTGGAATTGAGATGTCACTCTCTTCTGAGCTACTGTAGACAATCACTTTCTTTTGGTGACCAGCGTATACAGCCATGCCACTGGCACAACTCTCAGAAATGTACTTTGCACTAGTTGCTCCGTGCTTGTGGAACCAACTGCCACCTGACAAATGTGATTCCCCCTACATTACTGCCTTTAAATCAAGGCTCAAAACCCATATGTACACCCTGGTGTTTCCTCCCCATTAACCTCTGCACTACTTACTTACCTCTGCACTACTATCTGTGTTTATGTGGATGTATGGGCTTTACGTCTTTTATTTTGGTTATTGTTATTTTACCTTCATTGTTTACCTACTGAATGCACTATGTACAGCACTTTGGACAGTGCAAACTGTCATAAATGTGCTTTTATAAATACATTTTACTTACTTACTTACTTATAACTCACCCAGGCCCTTGCGCACAAATCACCCCATCCCCAGAATTTTGGATAATAGGCATGATGCAGCAATTTAGGGTTGACATTGTGCTAACTATATAGACTCAAAGTGTAGCATACCAAAGCACTAAAACATGTGTCAAATGTTTTCAAACGTGTCTATAATTGTTCAGACACAATAATCAAAAAACCTTGATCATGGAAATTTTACTTTGAAAGGCAAAACACAGTTTTTTGTGCTTAAATGTGCTTATATCTTATTCCTTGTGTCTCCCTTCTTTACAGGATGAGTCAAATGGATGGCTCTTCTTAAATATGTGGTCACATTTCCAATTTCTTCCACGGTTTTCTAGAAACAAGGGGTTTTGCAACTTCCAAAATGCACAAATCACCCCACCTTCCCCTATATATTAAAAAAAAAAAAAAAAAAAAAAAATATATATATATATATATTTATTTATTTTATTTTTTAAAATGGGCCCGGCCCGGCCCAAAATGCCTGCCGGCCCACCGCCCGGTACGCCCGATGGCCAGTCCAGCCCTGGTAATGTGGTTGTGTTGAGGTTAGAAATAATGCACGTACAGTAGCACCTCCTAGCAGTTTGACAGAGAAAGGGGGGAAGAAGGAGACTGTTGTAAAACTGAGCCAAGCTTGCAGTTAACCTTTATCTGAGCTGAGGCAGGAATGTTTTGCTGGATAATTAATAAGATGTGGCTGTGTCTCGTCGCCGTCTAACTCCAAACTTTGTCTCCTTCCGACTTCCTTCCCCTCTGCACCCCTACTGATGTCATTGGACACACACACACACACACACACACACACACACACACACACACACACACACACACACACACACACACACACACACACACACACACACACACACACACACACACACACACACACACAGACACTATATACACACATGCACATGCACACGCATTTGCTCACATGCCGGCCAAGAATCAACAGTGCAGATATTTTGGAAAAAGCAGAGAGTGCTTTCCTTGAAAAATAAAGGGGGAGGAGTGGCATTGCTGCTGGGCTGATTTGGCCTTAATAGGGCTTTGACGTCAGAGGGAGGCCAAACGGGACTGAGGTGCATATTTGTAAGAGCTTCACTCAAGAGGCCTTGATAGAGGACCTTTTTCACTCCCTCATTTTGCTGTTACTGTGAAGTGTATTCCACTTGGCGCCCCATCTGGGACTCGCAGGTTTGCGCTGCTTAACAAATATTGTTATCAGTATGCTATGCATTGAACTGAACTGAAAGTGTAAAAGCCACAAGGTCTATCTGCTATGTCAATGGCATCAGCACATCCAGTGTTTTGCTATTGGATTAATCTGAAAGGGTGTTATCATAATGTAATAAAACTGCAGTGGCAATTTGATATCTGTTGAAACATTGCAAAAAAAAGTCTCATATTTTATTAATATCATTTGATCATCAAGATTTATTTATACAAATATTACAGTGTTGGATTTATTTTGTGTGTATGCTGCACTCATTGAGCTGCCAAGGGGTAACATTACTAAGTCAGCTAGATGGATAAGTGTTGAGACAGTCACTGCGCATACATTTATTGTATCTCTCTCTGTGAGTGACCGGAGTTGTGCTTGCGTGTGTGAAAATCACATTTGCTGCATGTTTGCAGATGGGTGACGCAAGCAGCCCGTCGGGGAAGTGGGAAGCGGTCCAGAGGGCTGGACTGTACGCTGAGGCTGAATGTCAAGTTTCCTTTTGTTTACCTTCCCCCTTCCTTCACTGCTCCAAGCGGAGACATGCAGAGAAGGAGCGAAAAAAGGAAGGAGGAGGGGGGGGGGGCAAAGGGAAGATTTAGGAGGAGTAAGAAAGCGGGATGTGGGGGGGGGGGGCAGTTACAGCCAACAGCTGGGAGGAAGTCATTTGTAGAAAAGCCGAGGTGGTGCCAAAAAATGTACACAGTGCATGGTGGAGTAGGCCTCTACATAGAATGTTGGTATGTCTACAGAAAGCTGGAAAGGCAGGTGGATAAAATATCCATCATATTTGTACACACACAAAGTTATTATCATGACTGATACAACCTAAATCATAGAGCGTGTCAGGGAGGGACCATAGGGGAGGGACCAAAGAAAACAAGTCGAGCGGTTGAGGTATTTGGATTCGAATCTCTATCCCAACTGCTGTTTTCTCCCCAAATCATATAACCCAGCTTTAAGTTCCAAACATTGGTTAACCCATAAGTAAAATGACCAACTCCTCTACTTTTTTTGATTTTTTTTAAACTGGGTCTACTTAATGATTTTTTTCAACGCATCAGTAACTTCCATCCCTTTTCACACAGAAAACAAATGAAGATTGGAGAAATAATATACATGCCCTTTAGCAATCATTGTTTATGTGTGGCTTGTTTAGGTCTGGCTTGTTTGTGATTATCACGCAGCAGTCCTGCAGCTGCAAACAAACGTAAATGTTTACGACCAGATTTATGAAGCCTAAGATTGGTTCAGTGTCCTGGAAAATCACTTATGGGCATATACTATGGGTGTGGGCACAAGTTGATGAAGGGGCCTTTAGTGGTGTAAAAGCCTTGTGTGGAATGAGAAAGGGAGAGTCATTTTGTGTTGATTCACTCCAAACATTTGGACGTCTACTGTGCCTTTTAATCAAGATTACTGTATATTATAAGGATGTTTCGAAAAATTGTTTATTGGTAACTTTATTAATTTGTTTAATTTGCTCTTTTACAGTTGCACCTTAGGAGTTGGCATATTGTGATCGCAGTTCATTTCATAATGACATGGCTGAATACTCTACTATGCTGCATTTGGGATTGAACCAGTCTTGTTCAAAAACTCATAAAAACATCACTCTTGTTTATCCTGCAACCAACCACCTTCCTAAGACCACAATCAATCTCCCTGTCCAACATTTATGGACCCACTGGAGTCTTTGTGTCTGTGGCAAGAATTCTTTCTTTCACATCCTTGTTTGTGATGTTTTGGACCAAACAGAGACAGCATGCCATGCCCATATTTTGCAGGGTGTTTACTGCACACAAGGGTTTGTACAGTGTCTGCAGATGTCACAGTTCACGCCACTGTGACTTTGCTATGTTGTACTTGTGACTTACTTCATCGGCATTGTTTTATGAAACAAAGTTTACTAATGCATCATGTGTCTGCCCGAGTGTTCATATTCCATGTGCTTAGTCTGTTCCATCTCCTTCTTTGGTACGGTTTTGATGACTCACCTGTCATGTTATGCTTACCAATCTGCTGCATGTGTTTGGCCTTGGATCAATGGTCCCTGTTAGCGACACTGCTATGGAAACTTGTTTATTTATCCTTCAGCCATAGAAACACAGACAGAGAGACAGACATAAGGTCAAGGACATTCCAATTGTTCAGTCAATCGGCAGTACTGTATACCAGCTGCTGTTTGTTTGGCATTTTGTCTCAAAGTGGCCTGAAGAGTCAGATTATTTGCTTGTTGACCAAACAAAACAGAGATAGCTGAGAATCCCAAGACACTTACTGATGCAGGTATGTTTTCTTTTCTTTTTTTTAACTGGCAACTGTGAACATGAAAATATATATATTTTTTGGGTCCTCCATTGCCCTACCTTTTTTGAGGGGTAAAAAAAAAAACGCAACATTTGGACACAAGGGATGGAGCTGCACAAGATAAATAGACAAAGTCCATCGATCATCTGGGCTAGCTGTAGCGATCTTAAGGACATCTCTTATTGGGTTTCTTACGGGGCTCATGCTGTGTGAACTGGTCGTAGAAGGAGCTTCACATGTACAAAGATAAAGTTTATAAAAGCTTTTATTTTTCACTCTGGATTAGCTAGGCCAAAGTTTCCTTTTGCAGAAGGCTACTGCTGGCTTTTAACGGAGAGCCAACCATTAAGTAATAGATGTCTCCCAAGTGATTTACAAGGACTAAAATGTCTTGTCTTGGCTGCTCTTCTGGCCACACC
Source organism: Ammodytes marinus (assembly GCF_949987685.1). Taxonomy (NCBI): domain Eukaryota; kingdom Metazoa; phylum Chordata; class Actinopteri; order Uranoscopiformes; family Ammodytidae; genus Ammodytes; species Ammodytes marinus. The sequence goes on from NC_137235.1 coordinate 19,923,380, forward strand.
ACCTCATGCCTCCATCTCTGCTGCTTTTTCTTTTTTTTTCTCTCTTTTTTTCTGACACTCACTCAGACAAATGGTTCACAGGCAAAACACACAGACTTCTGCAAACCTTTAATGCAGTTCTGTTAATGGCACAAGTCCATTGCAGTCCATTTTAATCCATTTATTCTAGAAGCTGCTCGTGGCAATGCCCCTATTCTTTCTCCCTCTCCTTCTGACTCACAGTCCATGTAGCGGAAATAGCAACTTCCATGGATGAAATGGTACTCTTTGGGGGTTGGTATCACTACAGCAGACGTTTGAGTTTGAAAGCAATGTTGATGGCATTGGCAGGAATTGATTTTTGGTCAAAAGGGGGCAGCAAGATGTATTGTTTGGGTTGGCTTTTACCTGAAAAATAACTTTTCTTGTGGCGCTTGTGGATATTTTTTAAGGAAGTCCACTTCTAGGCAGATGTTCAGTCTCTCTTAAAGCTCTCCATTTGTAGATGATATGCCTCACGGTGGACCAATGGAGCTCAAACTTTTTTTAAAAGAATGTATAGCTATCCCCAGACAAATGTGCAACATCACAACTCTATTCCTGAGATCCTCTGAGATTTTATTTCCCTTTTGGCATGTCTGACCTGTATGGGTTCACCTTGGTGGGCCTACACTGACCTGGTTTTATCTCTGTTTTATCTAGTGCCGCCCAATTTCTTCCCTAAATATCTCTAATTACATTGGTCCATTTCATCACTCAATTCGGTCCACCTGATTGTGATACCTGCTCGATTTAAGCAATGCAGCTCAGGATTCACACACTTTTGCACATACAATAGTTGGCAAATAATTTGTTTTATCTGTTTTAACAATCGATTTCCGGAAAAGAAAAATTTTGATTTGATAAAAAACATCTGTTATTTCATATAAAAAAATACTGGTATTGATAAAAATGAATGGTTAAACTGAATAAAATTCCAAAATGCTCAAACTTTCAAGCAGCACTGTATGTCTTTAGTGCAAATATTTTAAATTCCATTTTGTAATCTTCTATCCAAGTACTTGTGCGTTTGTAAGCTTTGCTGTGGATCATGATTAAGTCTGATTTCTTTCATGGACATCACATAGACCACCCTGTGTTTTGAAAAATGGATGGTCATATAATGCAGTTTCAATGGCTTACCCGCCGTGAGTGGCTGAGGACACACTGGTCAGAGTGCCAATTTTCTTTTCTTTCTTTTTTTCCATTACACAGTATTGTCTGGCTGTGCCTTGACGGAAATGTGTCTGATATTCTTGTTGCATCAGTTTTCACTCCAAGACAGAGAAGATTTGTGCAAAACATCTCTCTCACACTCAAACTCACACTCACACACACACACACACACACACACACACACACACACACACACACACACACACACACACACACACACACACACACACACACACACACACACACACACACACACACACACACACACACACACACACACACACACACACACTGTCTTCCTGTCTCCTTTTCACTGAACCAAGTCCACAGACAGTCCCCTGCCCTCAGGGATGCACTGCAATGGACACTCAATAAGGAGAGCTCTATTGATCCCACCTGCAGGTGATGTGGTAAAGGATAGCCCATTGCTTTAATAACACACTTTCCTCTGTGTCAGCCTGCCATAGCCGTAGGGGCTGTGCAGCCCTCAGCCCATCCCGTCACACGGCCTGTTTGTGTGGTGCACAGCGTTGCATGTGACTGAATGACACTGAGACTGCTCACTTAACTACACACCACTGCTGTGGATAAACGTGTTGCTACTTTTCCAAGAAAAACTAAGTTGTGGTTTGGCTTCTTTTTCTTCATATTTTCCCCTCACATTCAGATGTTTACTTGCTTAAAACTCAGGGGCCGGTTTCCCAAAGCCTTCGTAGAGCCTTCTTAACGCTACGTCATTCGTAACCCCTACGTAGAGTTCCTACTTAACATTTCGCCTGTTTCCCGAAACGTTCTTTGCTACGAATCTCTTTCGTACGTCCTACGTTGGTAAGGTTGGTCTGGAGCGCCCGCAGAGCCTTCTTAGCTCTACCGTAGGGATGTTTCAGCTCTCATTTGTGTCATTTAACTAATACATCTGACTGTATTTCATATCAAACGGACACAGCGATGACTGTATTAAATAACAAACTGTTAAAAACGATAACTGTATATAGCGTACATTTCACATTTAAAGTAAGCTATATATTTTAGCAGAATACCATTCACTCTGATTCACAAAGTGTTCAAACTATAAGTAGCCTACATAGTCATCTAACTGACTTGACAATCAGCATTAACTGATTGGATGCGATGTCCGTCAATATGAAAATAGGCTACTTTATACGTGATACACTACAGCCTACAGTCGGATCGTTTTTATCAGTTTGATATTTAATACAGTCATCGCTGTGTCCCTTTGATATGAAATACAGTCAGATTTATAAGTTTAATGACAAGTGAAGTCCCTGCGATCGCTGTGGCATCGCCAGAGATAGGCTTGGCTACTACAGACCCCCACATTTCCTTCCGTAAGCACCATGCGTAAAACGGACACGAGTGACATCCCTGTTGCGCATGGAACTGCCACAAGTCATTCATGAAGAAAATATTTGCTGGAAACAATCTTAATCTCCTCCGCTGTTTCTATATTTTTCTATAGCCTAGGCTACCTTTTTTAAATCAGTAGGCCTATAGGCTATGGTAATACGTTCGACCAAGGTTAACACTAGAACCATCGCACTGTGTTCCACACACTGCGGAGCTGTCAGCTGAGCCGGCTCAGCTGACAGCTCCGCAGTGTGCGTCGGATTCTCCGCCTCAAAACATGTAAACGTGTGAAAAAATTAATGAATAATCAATTAAAGCTTACCTTAAAATAAGTGTGCCATGTTACTGTTTATTGTATTTAGGATTTTAGCTCATTTGGACGCTGTTTGGGCCGTCTGTTTTTATTGATAAAGGCCATTGGCGATATTCTACTTTCAGTTTCCTTACTGACCCACCACGAAACGTGATTATTGTTCTTAAAGATACTTAGATTATAAAGCAAGAGGTGTTAAATAAATGTTTTGGCTTAGAAGGATTTCTAGTAATCTTTTATTCGCAAAGACTTGTCATGCAGCTTCGCATGAAATAAGCAGGAAATGGAAAATCGAACTCTGAGCAATCGATTTCAGCAGTGTACGTACGACGTATGGAGTGTTTCTCCTAAGAGAGCGTTCGGGAACCACGACTACAGAGGTAAACAACTTTGGTAAGTCATAACGTAGGAGTCTTCGTAGCTCGCTAAGAGAGGACGTTATCGGGAAACCGGCCCCAGTTGTCTAAGTTGCCCCCAGAGACGATGAGACACTTTTCTGCACAAGTTCACTGTGACCCAAGGTTGGAAGAACCAGGGTACTTTGAATTTTGCCATTTTCTGTTTTATTGTAAAGCGTTTAAGTGGCTACAAATTGCTGACATGATAGAAATCAATGTCAACCTTGAAAAATACTAAAACATTTTCTTCATATTGTTACCTCTGACATTCACAAAGGCTTTTTCCCCAATGACATTTAAAAGCATCAGATGCTTAATGGAAATACAATTGTGTGAATTTTCTCTCGCTTTCTGATGAACTACTCTGAATGGAAGCATAGGAAGCAGTCTGTTCCATTAAAACGTTTCTAATGCGCTAATGGATGATGAGGAAAAAACTAGCTGAATGTACACTCTGAGAGCCATGGTCATTGCTATGTTGTGGTTTTTCCACAGTATCTCATGTTTGTAACATTTGATGAAAAGGAACATGGAAATCCCAGATTTAGACGGATAGACTCGTGGATTTTCACATAATGGGGATCATGGGATTTGTGTAGTATAAACCAAAACATGCAGACAAACACGTTGGGCCACTGACAATGAGCCCAGTCAGAGCTGAGACATCTGGAAGGGTGAATAGGGGTGTGTGTTAATGTGACAAACTTACTTTGCTACTTAACGTTCCTGACATACTGTAACCCTGCTGAATGTCATTCATTTGGTCCCTGAAAGGTCAGTAGTGTGTCTCTGTGATTCTTATTTCTGACCTGAGAAATCTGTTAAAGGTTTGTCAGTTGCCACGTTGTTTATTCGTCCTCACTTTGATGTGCAGAAACGCTTCACGCCAGTTCTCTTCACCTCTGACCTTTTTAACCGTCACCATCACCATGGCAATTGCAGTTCCTAGAAAATATCAAGTCCATTGTTTTGCTTCCCGGAAAAGCTTTGCGATGTTCCAAAAGAAAGGAAGTTAAGGGCTCTCTGGAAACGCTTTGGTTCCCATCATGATACAGTGCCAACTCAACTCATAACTGCAGTGCCTATACTCTTCCTGTCTAATGCTGTCAAACCTCTTTTACGCAGGCATGGGGTCAGCCTTGTAGCTCCAAACTGATACAATTGTAATAGGTGTGGTTCGTTATGTATGGTATTGGAATTGTTGCATGGATAACATACCATGGATTTTGTTTAGATGATTGAACCAATAACTCTAACTAAAATAACCTGGGTTAATGCATTGTTTAATACTGCAGTGATACAACTGTGGGTTTGCTGGGTTGTCATTGCTCCTGTTTATGCCGAACTCTTCACAGTTAAGTGAGAAGTGAGAAAGAAATGGATTTGTTAAAAGCACCTTTTCTGGGTTTAACAAAGTTTATGCCATTGCTGTTCCTCCGGCGGTTATATTGTGCTGCCGTGTGCGGCTGTCTGACCTTATGTGTGCGTGTGTACCTTGTTTCCAGTTGACCCACTGCCTCCCTGAGAGCTTACCTGTCCCATATTTTTCAAAGACACTTTTCCTCCCTCTCTCATGACTGCTGACATTTGCTTGTGAAATTCCACGATGAACATCTAAACATAAACGTGTGTATAGCTAAAGAAAGATGGCCTGTGTTCTTCTCACACATACTACATAGCTTATCCCCCCCCCCAAACAACCCCAGACTCTTTGAACAAAGCAGCTTCTGTCCACACATTCGCAAACATGAAAAGGAGTTATGCCTTTTCTATGTATGCTGCGATCAAAGACTAAATGTATTAACTGATTTAGAACAAATCGTGTTTGGACTTATTCCTCGTCCTGCCACAGTTTTTTTTCTTTTCGACAGTTGGTAATACAGGGGAAGGGCTATTTGCAAGTGAAGTGAGAACAGCATTAGTCCTATTGCCACAGTGTATTCTGGACTCTTGATGATACTGAAAATCAATAGTTTTAATGGGAAATGGAAGATTTCCTTGTATGCATTCTCATATTGTAGCTTGCAAATTGCACTCCATTTACTAATTTAAAGCATTATTCAACCTGCATAGCTTCGCTTCACCCAGCAACATGTGCAATCATTTCGCAGCCAGAGGATTCACTTTTCCACTTGTCTTTGTCAGCAGCTGTGGGGCTGCACTCTGCACCTATCAGGAGACTTTCAGGCATGAGTCCAATTTAAACAGGATTACATCGAGAGTGGCAGGCTCCAGAATTCTAATTATTATCAATCCGTCCACAGTTGTAATCCACTCTGCACGGGCCATGTCAAATCTAGAGCAAATTACCAGCAAGTAGCCTGAGGTAATCTCGCGCGTGTGTGTGACGTGTTTGTACATGAATGCTGACATATTTAATATTTGAGGCAAATTGGAATACTGTAGATTTGCTACTCAAAATATTAGTTTTGGCAGGTTTTCTAGTCACTTAGCCTTTTGAAGATAGATAAGGTAAGATAACGTTAATGCAGTGTCAACGCAGACTGCACCCACTTTCCCTTTGTGAGGAAACGGTAGCTGTCCAAGGTACTGAAATGTGTTGACGGCTCAAGTGGCAGGCCTTTGCACGTTGTTTGTTCACATTAACACACACAGCTCCTTGCAGAAAATGCTGACATCTTAATTTCACTGAGTATCCAGCTAGCTAACTTTGTCAAGTGAAGTGCGTCATACTTTTTTTTGTCCTACCCCAGCAGCCTGAGATAAAGTGTGTGTGTGTGTGTGTGTGTGTGTGTGTGTGTGTACACGTAAGAGGAACCCAAGCAGTCTTGGCCCTACCCCATATTTTCTATTTACTGGAAAGCATGTAGCATGTAGCATGTAGCGACTGACTGCTATAGGCACTGACGTGTGTGTGTTTGTTGGAGAGAAAGTGCTTGTGTGCCATTTGCTTGTCCCTGCACATATGTGTGTGTGTGCGTGTGTGTGTGTGTGTGCGCAAATTCGGGATTGCTTACACTTGCAGTATTTTTAACCAGCACTTTCTCCCATCATGCACCAGTATCAACATGTGATCACACATCAATGGTTGATGTAGATCAACAGTCGTTTTGCATGAAAAGTCTTAACCCTTGACTTCCATGATATGTTGGCAGCATATCGTAAATGGGGCAGCACTGTGTTACATTTTTTCTTTTGATGCTGGAGGAGATTTTTGGTGATGTTGGGAATCCCAGTTTGGCAGAGCTCCCTTCGGCCTGTTTCTCCATTGTCTGTGGTGGATTTATAGATGGCAGTTACCTCCGCCACGGGCTGGAAACTGTTCCCAGGGAGAATTTATTAAGATGAATGACAAGTGCTGGGCAAGTAGCTGAGACAGAGGAGCACAAATGGTATAAATCAAGGTGAAAAAGTTGCCCACGTGTCCATAGTGTACTGCTTTACTGTGTATGCTACTCAGGGAAACGGATTACGCAGAAGTTAAACCCAGAAAAAGGATACTCTTAGTCTGTCAGCTTAAGGCTTAGGTGAGATGAGAAAGTGGAAGATGGGTAGGAAGAGATGCAGCTGCAGATAACAAAGACAGTTTATTAACAGACGCATTTTAGCCGGTGTTCATAATTTAAAAGGCCAGGCGATTGTACTGACACAGAGCACTCGCATTAGCGGCTGATAACAGATGCAGCATTGTTTTGTTGCCACCGAATAGCTAATTATACATTTAATGGTTGCTTTCAGCTTCTTTTCCCGCATCACTTCTTCAGACCACAAACCACAGTGCAGCAAGATTGTTGGTGCGGCACCCATGGGAGTGCTTTTAATTCAGCAGAAGAAACCCTTACCATTGAAATATTTTCGGGCCTATACAGAGCGTGCTTTTGGATCAGTTAGGAGGCTTGATGCGCATTGTATCGCCTATCCTCCTCCAGCATATTTTGACATGGGCTTCCTAACACACTGAAATCCGCAGAAAGCCTCATCGTATGTTTGCATTATTCAGCCTTTTAATAGAAAACGCTGCTTCGATAGTATTTTGTGGTGGCACTGTAAAAAAGTGGGTTACACACTTGGTGAAGTAAGATGGTATTGGCTTCGTCCCCTGGGACAGTTTGAGAGATCTAATGAATATTTCTCAATAGTAAAGGTTTGGTGAGCCGTGGGAAGAAAAATGGTAGGCAAACAGGGTTGTAAATGAAGGGTTTAATTCACCTGTCAAACCACTCATTAAATGATCTGCACCAAGGAGACTTGCTGCTCCAGTAGTGACGACATCAAATGAGTGCAGTAGGCTGCAAATTATAGAGATGATTTTTTTACAACATCTTATGATAGTAATTTAGCTAAAGGTGCCTTGACGAGCTATCGCCTTTTGAAAAAACATTTGTTATCCATCCCTTCAATTGCTGATAAACGATCGGATCGCCAATCTGAACAAGCCTACTTTGTTCATTCCCTCAAAATGTAGTCATTACTCATAACAAGACCTCATATTCCAAAAACTTGCATTTAGATATCTGCGTGTCCTTTGCACTGCAGAAGCTTTTCACTCTGGGAGGAACTCTGTAAGAGCGATGTTGGTTTCAACTAGTACATCAAATTATACACACATTAAACGTGCTGTAAGCGGAATGGTTCTTTTAGCTAACTTCCTGTCAGTTACTGCAGTAAGCAGTCCCCTCGCTCGTCCCTACGTCACCACATTAATGCACTACGGTCTTCAAACAGCGAGTTATCTGGCACCATCTCAGATAAGTAATTGTGATAAAACATGATAAAAACCATCAAAACAGACATTGGGAAGGATTTTTACCTGCTCCGCCATTGTAGGAGCATAAACATTCACCCATCTGTCCTTTGGCGTGCACTGGCAGTGAGACCACGAGTGAGACGGGTGTCGGTTTGTAGCGTTCTCTCTTGTGATTGGATATTATTTTTGGGATACGACAAAATTTAATTTGCCAATTACATGCAGAGCAGCTGACTGAGAGATCGGCTTTATGAAACGTGCACATTATGTAAGTGATCACTGTATGAATAAAGATTTAACACTTATATTAACATAAATAAATCGCTTGCTTCACCTTTAGCACACACACACACACACACACACACACACACACACACACACACACACACACACACACACACACACACACACACACACACACACACACACACACACACACACACACACACACACACACACACACACACAGCATCAGATTGAGCAGGTGTGTTTATTTTTAACAAAGCATGATGCCCCTTGAGACAAAGCTTGACAGACGTGGATTTGCAGATAAATTGGCTGCTCAGTGTGTTTGTCCACGTGAGTTTTTCAGAGTATGAGTTTGTGTCCCAGAGTCTACAGCGATAACTATAATTAGCTTGTGTGTTTTGGTTGCCTAGGTAGCACCTCAGAGTCGTGTGTGTGTGTGTGTGTGTATGATTGCCAATGTGTAAGTGAATTTTTTGGAAAAAGTGCAGTCACATTTTTACCGGCCCAACTAGCAATAGTAAAACTAAGTGTTTGTTTCACATCAATAGCCTCTGTGGCAGTGTATTTGAACTCTGGGCCAGTCAGTGCTTTAGTTCAGTGGGAATGGTGGGGGCCATATAAGCTTAGGTGTTGTGTCATGGCAACACAGCACATAAAAAAAAATCAAAAAAAATCCCAGCCTTCATCCAAAACAACTGCAATGCATTCATTTAGAGTACAACCTAATCCAATACATTGGGTTTTATGGGTGTTGATTTAAAATACCAAAGCTTAAGCATGAGCTGCAGCATGCAGTAAAACTGAGGGTGAGCTGAACTCTTCTGTACACATGGTAAAGCCACCCAAGGCAAATTGTGATTAGATATTTTGGGCTGCATTAATAGAATTGACCTGACTTGACTTGACTCTGGACTGAGGCTCAGCTCTTTCTTCTCATTCCTACCTGGTTCCCACCAAGATAATATATATGACACAGTGCAGACAAGATGGACCGTTGTGTTTAGTTACCGTAAGAGCGACTGGAGTCAGATTTATTGTATTTCTAGACTCATAGCTTCAAACATCAGCGCCAGTGGACAACTTGTCCTGACCAGCCCATATGAAATGTAACCAAAACTCATCAGTTGTTTTGTTTTATGACGTAATATGGGACATACCCAGAGCACTGTCATGTCGTCTTAGAGTAATGTCTAAACCAAGGACAGAGCACATTTCAAAGTTCAGTACCACCATGTCACACTTGGTTCTTGCACAAGTCTTTTGCACTATGAAAATAGAGCCCATAGTCTTTGTTCATCTCCCAGTCCCAACAGCCTCACTGAAACATTTGAGGGATTGAATTACTACTACCTCAAGAATACTCTTACTGAGGATGCATCTGTATCAATCCATGTGTCCACACTGCAGTGACACAGCTTCAGTAAACTTCCGTCCGCCTTATACAGTCCTTTTTATGAATCCCTGGAAAAACAGCAGCTGAAATCATTTAGGCTTAGCTGCTTCTGCTTCTTACTCTGACAAGGATGCATAATCAGCTGAGTGATGCTTATGGCCACAGGGATTAGTTGTTGACGCTCCTTAGTGTTTTTTTTCTTTCCACTTGGAATCAGCATCTACCTTGACCTTTTGGATTCTGGTGGGAAAACACACAATGTTCTTAGACTGGTTTGGTCTAAGGCTTCTTGGCCAACAAGTCCTTCAAGTTAAATTTGTGTGTTATTTTTTGTATCTTTCTTCATTTATCTAGGGGACTCTGTCCAAGTATGTCTAAAAACTCAAGATTTGTTTTAGTCTGCTTAATATGGGATTGCTAATAAAGTTTAATTTGTTTGTACAGATCTTTAAAGCATAGGGATCATACTAAAATGAGAATAGTATGATATATATTTTGCTTTAAGCTTAAGCTTAGTATGCATTAGGCCACTATAGTCTGAATGATACACTATTGATTTCTCGCTGCTTGTCAATTTGACAAACCTTTAGTTGTAAACAGGCATGTTTCACACCAGGCAGTTCACAACCTCAAACAAATCAATTATATCAAATATGTTATTGAAGATCAATAAAGCATTATGCCTGTGCTGTTGGGTAATCAACCTTACAAAGTGGATGAATCTGGGGTTTTACATGATTTTCTTAAGAGCTTCAACCACAAGAAACCTAATCAAAAAGGTTCAAACCACTTGGCCCACCATTTACATGAATTTTGTCTTTCCTCACTCCCACTCCTAAATGATGTGTTTTATGCCAGGGGACGCAATAGTGAGTACGGCTGGTGAGACATCGTCGTGGGGCAACTGGCCGGTGCTGTTGCATTATGTCTAGAATGTGTCGAATTACAACAGTGTGGACAGTAACGATATCTGAACTGTCATTATGCAATAGGCCAGCGCGCCAGTAGTATTGAAAAGGTTACGTGAGGGTGACATGGACGTCACTGGATTATGACAGTTAGCAAGGCAGAGATGGGGAGCGGGGAAGGAAGAAAGAAGGCAAGATATACTATATTGTTACTATGTTGCTTCAGGTAGCAATGACGTGATACATTTGATGGCACATAGCTGATTCTTATGAAAGACACATTGTGTCATAAATATAATACGAAAAATGTTTGATCATTACTCGAGTTATGCAATAGGCCCATGTGACATTGTTGACAACAAGTATGGTGTGTATGGTCAGAACACCTTTTGTGGGGCGCCTTTAGCTCAGTTGGTAAGGCGTCCCCCTCGCGGGCCGGGCCCAGCATCGGACCCGGGTTCGATTCCCACCCGCGGTCGTTCTCTGCATGTCACTCCCCTCTCTGCCCCATTTCACCTCTGTCTCTCTGCACTGTCAATAAAGCATAAAAATGCCCAAAAAATATCTTAAAAAAAAGAAAAAGAACACCTTTTGTGTGTATTATTCCATAAGTCACTTTCCCTCACTAATGCTGTGTTAACATCTCATGGAAGTAATGCCACTACATTTGTTAGTGTGTAAATTTCAATGTTGAGTTTTCTGAAGCCGTGAACAAAGCTGTGAATAGAAATTTTTCTCAATGCTGTTTCATTTCCAACAGGATATGCCAATGTAATAATTTGTTTGTAAAGGGATCGGCGGTCTGTTTTTCACTTAACTTTACTATCAGCCACTGCAGTCTGAGTAAAGCAGGGGTGAAATTCAACAAATCCATCATTAATGTTGTTAATTACGTGTGCCTCTCCTGCTGCAAAACATGACACGTCTGCGGCAACAAAGGCTTACTCTGATCATCGGTGGATTTACAAAACGCCATGTAACTACAGCTATGGATCGACTGGACGTCATTCATTAATGTCAAACAAATAATCTCAGGTTTAGTTGGTAATGACTAGATTAGAAGGTGAGGGACTAAAATCCTAATCCAGTACATTTTATGATGAGGTCTTAGTATGTCTTAGTATGATCAGTTATGGTCATGGTACCTGTTGTATGGTACCTACGATCAAGTTACAGGCATTGTAGCTTTTATGTTTGCTGCCCCTCTTAAACACAATACTTTAGAGTTTCTCAAACTATTCGGCCAGGAAACTGTGTACTCAGGAGAATACACTTTGATATATTTGCAGGATGAAGGTGATTTTCAAAAAAGAATGAGCATGAATACGAGAGACTGGGTTGCGTTGTGACACGTAGAGAGGAAGATGGAGAAAGTGAATTGACTGTCCTGTCCTTTATCTCTGATGCTGAAGTCAAACTTCAACCAGAATGGCTAAAAATAGAGTAGTAGCTGCCCTGCTGCTTGCACACACACACACACACACACACACACACACACACACACACACACACACACACACACACACACACACACACACACACACACTGTCGCATCGGGGATTCCCATCAAAGCTGCCTTCACCCATTCTGACCTTTTCATTTAAGTTATGTTCACTCATTCTCTCCCTCCACCATTCACAGCCTCCCAGTGCACTATAAACATTCACCTGGACTCCTACACTGAGCAGTTGGCTTCATAAACACTTACAGACTCTCCCTCTCACACACACTCATTCATCTCCTCTGAGCCTATGATTTATTGTGCGTTTCCTCTGCGGAGCTGTTCTTTTGGAACGACTTTCACATGAATTTCTTCAACACACATTATTCTACGACAACAACTGAGCAGTTAAGGGGAGAAAAAGCACTGCAGCAAAGGACACATACATTGCATTAAGTGAGGGCTAAAGCACACTGAGTGATGTGTGCAGCCAAGGAAACAGGGAAACACGCAACCATAAAAGGTACCTTGACAACCATAAAAGGGGTCCCTTGACATTTTAAAAATTGGCTCCTATTAATCCTGAACTCAAAGCTTGGCTGTAGCAAAAGCAAAAAAAAATACATAGTGTAAAATGATCTTTTTTGGTGGAAATTGTAGATTTTTTTTCTACAGCTATTTGTTTGCCTGTGATTTGAAGTTCATTTGGAACCTGTTAAACAGCAGTCGATCAAACAATCTCTGCATTAGGTCCATTTAGTAGCCATATCGGAGCTTTCATTTAATCACATTCAACAAATGGAGTGTTCAGCAGCTGTTGATAATAACTATGACTAATGTATCATACAATATATCATACAATATACCTTATGATTGTGAAATTGTGTAATTCAACAACCTGTTGGTGTGTAAGGCTTAATCCCTGACATCAGACTTCAGAGAGATTATTTTTGACACATGCATACAGGCCACTCCCACTCCTGCTAATGTAGGGCGCATTCTAAACATTCCCTCTACTTTAAAGGAACTTTTCAACATTTTGCTGAATGTGTTTATTACATTTCTTTTCAGAGCGCTTGGTTTCACGATTGTAGCCAATCTTAAGTGTATTTTTGTCCCTGTGAGGATGCCAGCAGAGACTCCAAAAAGTCTCTAGACCCTGCCAAGAAATAGTCCGGCCGCAAGATTTAAAATGTTAATTGGTGAGCTTTAGAGATGTTGCTATTCTTATTTGGTTACATTTGTTTAGAGCCTATGAACAATACATTGTTATGTTGTATAGGACCACACATGCCATAAATACAAACACAGGACCATATTGGAGAGATGCCAGAGGGAAGGGGATGCCGCACAGCACAACGCCCGGAGCAGGTAGTGGTTCAGCTACTGCCGCCCGACCGCGCTAAGCCAACCTGCTGGGTTGACAGCTTCATAGCTCCCTGTGTTTGAAAGTAGACCTCCTTGGTTAGTTAAAACCATGACCATTTTATCAGAGCAACTTTCTAGATGTGGACAGCCCAAAACATAAAGACAGCAGAGGATGTTAGCCCAAGAAGATATATGTTCAGTAAAGGAAGTGGAAAAAGATACCAAATGCACAAGTCACTTGCAAGCCAATGTGCAGCTGTGGTGCACAGTCTCCGGTCTCCGTCCCCAAGCTGTCAGTGGGTTGCATTGTCTCTGCTTCCTGCCTTCTGTGGTCACTCTCAAAGTGTGTGTGTGTTTGTCCGTGTGTGTGTGTGTGTGTGTGTCCACCTGTGTGTGAGCACCTCTGAGCAGTGAGATGGAATACAGGAAGTGCTTTGAGCGAACACACGTATGTGAACAACACCTAAAACGTTCGTCTTAAAGGTGACATTTATGCTCATTTTCAGGTTCAAAATTGTAATTTGGGTTTCTTATAAAACAGTTTTCATGGTGTAGTGTCCAAAAACCTTTTATATTTCTCACAGATTCAGTGCAATTGCTGAATCTCCTCTTTAAGGCTCTCTGAAGCATGTCATTGACATTTTCAATCACATATACCCAAAAGGTATGCAGACCCCATCGCTTGACTTGCCATTGCTGCCCAATCAACACTCAGTTACCCATGATTACAAAGTTTAAAAATATCCTTGTTCCACTCCGTACTGTGCTTTTTTCAGGTGCTTCCTGTTTGCTTTACTTATCCTTGTGTGGAACTTGATTGTTTCTGCCTGTGGTAAATTGAATTGATTGGATGAAATGAAGACACCTATGTAAAGAAGGTGTCCAATTATTCACACTGCATGTCAGGAAAAAAGCCAAGCCATAAATCCAAGGAACAGAGAGTTGACCTCTGCGATAAATTGTGTCGAGGCGTGAATCAGGGCTAAAGGTATCAAACCCTTTCTAAAGCTTTGAGTGTTCCTAGGAGCAAAGTGGCCTCAATCATTGTGAAATGGAGGAAGTTTGGAACCATCAGTTGGCTGTGCAGTCAAACTCATTTACTCTGAGTCAAAGGCACACAATATGACCGCTCACTTGAGTGTTCCAAATGGCATTTAAAAAAAGTTTCTCTAGATAAGACAAAAATGTCACTCTTTGAGCGGAATTCTTAGCACTATGGCTGGCGATCACCAGACACTAGTCCAGTGCACGAGACCTGACTGCTGACGAACAAGAGTCATCACAGCTTTGCTTTGTGCTGCTCTCACCTTTTATATCTCTCCATCTTTTACAAGCCGACACCTATAGGCCTACACTCGTTCATTCTCACACATTTTATGCTCAAGTCCAAGTGATGGGCATGTAAGTCACTAACCGACTAGTATATCTGTTGCTGACTAGTCCGGCAGTGGATGTTTAAACATTTAACCGACATGTCATGTGCATCTTTACCCTTTTAGACCTGGAAAATTGATGTTTCCCATCCAATCTGACGAAGCTTGAGATGATCTCCAGGAAAGAATGGGATAAACCTAATAAATCCAGGCGTACAAAGCTCGTAGAGACTAATCCAGGAAAAATCTAACACTTTTAACTTTAACGAGTCCGTCAAGTGAAGGGGTCTGAATACTTTTTGAAGCCACCTCATCTTAATTTTGGCCTATATAGGAAACAAGAAATTGCAGAACAGACATGCTGAAGATATATTTCAGTTAATGTACCTGCCTTTATCATCTAAGGAGACAAACTTTAGTAATAACGTGGCCTCAGCTGTTCGCCCTTTGTCACTTAAGCAATAAAAAAAGAGAGGAGGTAGAAGCGAAAATAATGCTTAAAAGTTTGAGATTGAAATTTTTTGGTTTTAAAAAACAAGCACATCCACAGTCCTTATTTTGCAAGGTTGAACCAAAACAGGTAAAAATCGCAAGTATAAAATGAATCTCAACTGACACTAATGGGACTCGATTGGAAACATTTAAGGAGAGCGGTGCATGGAACGATGTGCTGCTCATTGCCTGTATTGTTGATTGACGGGTATACTTGGTGTACTGAGCTGGTGGCCCACCGTGTTCCAGGACAAATTGTGAGTAATTTACTACACAAGTGTCTGGACATGAGAGGGTTCTATTATGTTCGTCTGCCCAGGAAAATGGTCTCTGTCCCATTTACAGAAAGACGCAGAGTAGGAGTGATGGGGAGACAACTAGAAGTGAATGTATTCAGAGTACATTCATTAACATTGTCCTCCATAACCCCTGTCCCGCAGTTTCCCACATGCAGTTTTGGATCCGGTTCGGAGCTGATGCCCCTATATACAGTGACGCAATGACATGCCTCTCTCTATCTTATGCACAAGTCTGATGTCACGTTATTGTTTTGTTTTTGCATTTGCTAAAATACAACAATTTTATAATAATGAGAAAAAATTCAACTTAAATGAAAATGTTTTGAATAAATGTAAACTGAAATCACACAAAATATCACACATTGCCTTGGTGGTGGGTCTGTAAAACATTGCCATAAGGGACTTCTGCATTTATGTTCAGCCGTCTGTTTATTAAAATAGAAAAACATACAAGGTAAATATTTGGATTAAAAAAATTAAAAAGGCGATGCCACAGCAGCCATACAGACCAGACTGCCTTTTTTTATTCTGCCTTTTAAATGCAGGTGCCAGAACTAGAACGTGGTTCGCGTTGGTGGAAGTGTGTGTGTATGTGTGTCAGTGTATTATGCTTGTGTATGTGTGTCAGTGTATTATGCTTGTGTGTGTGTGTGTGTGTGTGTGTGTGTGTGTGTGTGTGTGTGTGTGGAGGAAGGCTTTCCCTCCAGTAGGACAGGGCTAATGGTTTGTTTATATCCTCTCAAGTTTCGGGGGGGATTTACAGTCCCTGTGTTGGTTGGTGAGGACATGGAGGGAGGATCAGGAACCATTTGCTTCGTCCTTCATGGTTCAGGTCTCTCTCCATACACACTGTGTTATCTTCAGACCCACTCTCACTCTTTCCCACTCATTGTCTTAACTCTCCCATCATTCGCTAGCTCTCCTCTTTTTCACCGTCTCATTCTATTGCCACCGAATACACCCTTAGTGTGCCTTTCTTTATTTCTCGCTTCACATTCATTAAACACATCGTCTTTCTTGCTGTCTGTCTTTAAAATCCCTTTCACCATTAGTTCTGTCATTGTCTTGGTGTAGGCCCTTTCTCTCACTTCTCTCTTCCATTATGGCCCGCTGTCCTTACTCTTTTGGCTGGGGCCTGCCTTCCTCTTCATATCACCTTACCGTCTCCCCTTCTCTTCTGTCTGTGCTGGCGGATCTGCTGATTATTAAAATCAAACCCTGTTACAAATTGTTTATACCGGGGCCCTGCTTAAAATATTTTTGCCTTATTTCCCATTTCCCCATTATTCTTGAATCATTCCCCTGCACCTGTGCCTAAATCATAACCAGGCTTAATCGTCACTGCCCCGGCACTAATATTTTAATTAAAAAGGCTGTCATGAAAAGGAGATTAGTCAATTTTAATGCTCTCGTCATGAGGTAATTTGCAGTAACAAGCTCTGAATGTGTGCCGTTCCACAGCCACGGCTGCTCTTGTAATATCGTTAAAAATAACTTTAGTTTTAAGTCTAGTAGGCTTTTTTAATATGTTTTCTTTGATGAGGTTTAGGTAACATAGTATATCTTTCAGACATGAATCAGCGACAAAGAGGGATGCTTGCTGTGTCTACTTGTATGATTTATATTCATAACGGTTTAAATAACAGTTGTAAATCTCCGGGAAATCACAGACGGCTAGGATGATTCTCTCGTACAGTGTCGAAACCTTCTCATTCTGCGTTGTAACAGCCGTATTTTATTGAGTAAGGCCAGAGTAAAGGTAGTGAACTTTGTTGCCAACACTTTAAAAATTTTTTTTTTAAATGATATCATCACTTCACTGTTGCAGCCCAAATCATAACCTATTCAGTAGCATTACCCGTTCATTGAGCCCATGGCAAACCTCTTTGAAACACTGCGAAGCCATTGTTGACAGCAAGAACAGTCTCTACTTGAGTAATTTAGAAATAGCCCAAAAACATAACAGAGCAGTGTGCACAGCAAACTGTGCCGAAGACAAGTACAAGCTAAGACAGGCATCACCACAAACCTGTTTCATCTTTTGAAATGATATCACCAGTAAGAACATGCGGAGAGTACGAAATTGCAGTCCGAAACAGGTGTTACTATACCCTCGAGAAGCACCTGCCCAGTAAGTGCAACTAACCAGCACTAAAGTTCTTATCAGTATACCTTTAACACAATGTACTGTCTGGTTTATTTACCTTTGACTCACAAACAAACACTTTTAAGCTTGAAAAAAATAATGATTTGATCATTGATCATGATAATAATTGATATTGAGTAATGAACAATTTTATCGTTATACATTTTGTTTTGTTTTTGCCAGGCCCTGGCAGAAAGCTTGAACATCTTGGCATGACATTATGAAGCAGTTTTGTTTTTTTAGCCTCCCTCTCCTGTCAATCATCTTGTGACCCCTCAAATGTATCTGGTGACCCCTTAATGGGATTCCAACCCTCATGTTAGGAATCAGTGATACATAGAGTATGTAGCTTGTAAAACGGCAGTAGTTTTGAAAGACCTCAGGGAAATCAAGTGTGAATGTGTTTATGGGAGTTGTGGAGGTGTTTTACACAGAAATTAGTCTTTTCACTACACCAGAGATGTTATCATTGTTCCATCGGCATACTCCAAATCATTTGACCTTGAACATCACTTTCACATCTTTTTCCAATTCCTCCCACAATCAGAACAGCTGACAGATTGATTTGCATTTTCCATCCAATTTGGCCTTCCCCTCCTGTCACATTTGTCTCTTTCATGAAAAGACTGTTGCCAACAATCAGTGGTGAAACTGTTGATTAGAAATAAAAAGGATATTATGAAATAAAGTAAAAATCCTGAGGTCATATTGAAGCAAAGGGTGTCAGCAAAATGTCATTTTTCATAATCAGGCTGAATTGGAAACATCAAATGTAATTTACCTTTTCGAGCACTGTGATTTTAAATTTTCTTTTCAGCAATGAAATTGAAACCCCAATGCAATTTGATAGCAGCCGGCTTCTAATTAGGATGCTGTGACCAGAGCCGGCCCAAGCCTTCAGGGGGCCCTAAGCGAAATATGATTAGGGGGCCCTTTTCCAATGTTAGCGCTGCTGAAACTATAGATTTTTGTTAAATATCATTCACACACCCAGTGATTTCCGCTACTGCCTCCACTGTGCAGCTGTGCGAAAATATTAGACAGCTGAGATTCAGACACTCCTAGGGGGGTCCGGGGGTATGCTCCCCCGGGATATTTTTTTAACCTTTTTAAAGTGAAATGCATGAATCTGGTGCACTTTGAGAGGAAAATTAAGAGGCTAAATCTGAGAAATTGTGTGTGAACAAATAATTTGGAGACACTGGGTCAGATGAATTAGAAGCTATTGAAGAAGGACATATGGATTTTCCATTAAAATATTAATATAAAATCAAATATTATGGAGGGTCATCTGGGTTGGGCTTGGAGCTCTTTTTCTTTTATGGGACATATTTCTCTGTAATATAATGAATGCATTTAAATGCAGTGAGAGGAACGAAGCAGAAGAACTCTGTTGTCCAGCTACTGTATCTTTTTTTCCACAGACAAGGCTGAAATAGGCTATAGACTATACACAGTGCATGGGCAACTGAGGGCAGCCCCATTTCCAATTGTTTTTAAATAAACTCAGTACACACTGTGCATGGATGTGAACGTGACATGATCAGATAATTTCGGATTCCCTCCCAGATGAACTGATTAATTTTTTAGGCTATTAATTATCTAGACCAAAAAATTGTATTCCTTTTTTTGTATGATAACTCACATTTACATAATATGATGTTAATATCAAACACACAAACAAAAAAGAAAAAAAAAAAAGAAAAAAGAAATGTATTTATTATTATTTTTTTCTTTTTGGAGGGGGACCCCTGGCGGTCGGGGGCCCTAAGCGACCGCTTAGTTCGCTTATGCCTCGGGCCGGCTCTGGCTGTGACCCAGTGCTTACCTCACTCATGCGTCTCCCCAAGGCCTGCCTTATCCATTTCATCTCAACAAATTAATTAATTGTTCTGAATGCAGACTCAGTGATTGCTTAATGAATACTGTCAATTAAATGAACGCTTAAACTGTGAAAATTACAGAATGAAAAAAGAGAACAGCAAACTACTGCAGTGGAGAAGTGTTTGTGTGTGTGTTTGTGGGGTGGGGGGGGCAAGGATTGTTTTACTGCTGCTGCTATATGAAGGTCGGTGGGGAAAAAGGTGTTGAGTGTTTTGTTTGTGTGTGAGGTCAAACAATGGAATACAGGATATCGCTCATGGTAACTGCACCCCCTCTCATCTGCACAAACACACAGTTGATGTATGTATAGTAAGTACATCTGCCCACTTTAAAAAGACATAGCCAATGACACACAGAGCATATGCTCTCCCCCCATTCAACCTGCTCCACACACACACACACACACACACACACACACACACACACACACACACACACACACACACACACACACACACACACACACACACACACACACACACACACACAGCATTGTGGCATGTAACCGAGTGCTCTTCACACCACTCTCTTGTGACACACACAGGCTGCAGCAGCTGTGAGCGCCTATCTGCAATTCATAGCACACTACCATGACCTTCACCTCAATGCCAACAGCTAACTGAGTTTGAGAGTAGCTCCATACAGACCGGGGATTTGACACGACTTCCTCTACTTTTTCAGGCATTTTTCAGCCCAGACAGAGGTAAAACCATCCTGACAAGCCAGCATTCCAATTTGGTGTCAAGGAACATTTTATTGTGGATAAAAGAGTTGAATAGTCTGGCATGTCTTAAATGCTACATCTCCTGCTCCTGGGACAGCCAGGTTGTCCACTAATAGGTTACCTTGTGTACTCCATATACTGTAGAACTGTCAACCTGCATCCACATGCCTGTGCATGCCAAATCAACGTGATGATCTGGATACTACGTCAGAGCAGTACAATTATGAGAAAGTTATCAGCATTCAGCACTCTAGGAAAATCTGAATCAGGTATTTTCAATGCCCACGGTGTAATGCTGCAATACTCGGTCAGTCTTCTAATTCACACCCTTTAACAGTTGTTTAGAAATCGTTAGTTTTAATTTCAAGAGTTAGCTATTTTAAAGCCCATGTAAACTCAAATCCTCAGCATCCTTCTTCTAACTTTCTTAATTTGGTGAGTTAGTTGCATAGTAATAATGATCTAAAAGTAATTAGGCATATGAATCCAAATTGAAGATATTGTCATTTTAGTTTGATAAACTTGACAGTAATCCGGTTTTGATGAAGCGGGATATGTTTTTTTTTAGAAGTAAGTGATATGTTTTTGTTAAAATACGTGTTAAATCACTCTATATTCATACAGAAATCACTTAAACAGTATACACAGTTCATAACAGAGGTCTCCCATAGGCCTTTCACACCAAAATGAACCAAGAGTCAGTTCCAGGCTGGTGTTGGGGTCAGTTCAAAACTGGTTACAGCCTTATCCCAGTTATGAACCGGTTGGTTTCACATCGACCGGAGACAGCCATGGAGCCGGCAAGAGAGCAACGTCATGACGTCACTGTAAACGTGTGTGTACGTCACCCGACGCCGCTGCTCTTGTGGCTAACGCTAAAGCTACCGCTAGCTTTAAGCACAACAACAGCGGCGAATACGTCTTATTTTTACACTTGTTGGCTCTCGCTTTGCTTTCTTAAGCAAACAGGACCCATACAGCGTATTCTCGCCGGTCAATTTGATCGCTACGTTCGGTAATTATGTTATGTTTACGTCTCGTAGTAGCGGTGTTTTTAAATATGGCGGGCATGAGGTTTGAGTTGCTCTGGTTGGTCAGGATAATCCCTCCCCCAACCGTTCGCGCAAGCAGTTCTTATCAAACCCTGCTCAATCCTGGGGTATGAGTTCCCCCGGTTTTTACGGCCCGGAGCAGGCTCTCTGGCGGTGTGAAACCAAAACACTGGCTCTAACTCCGAACAAGCCCAGAACTAGCTCCGATTTTGCGGCGGTGTGAAAGGCCTACTAGTCATTCAGAAATCTTTTGGAGTATACCGATCGTTTTTATCCAATCGGGACGGAGCGCAATAAGGAGGCGGGTCTCTGTGCCCGTGAACGATGACTTTCTACTCTCCATAACGGCACTATCTTTTCATGTGGTGGTGATGTAGGGACAGGAAGTTAGCTAGAAGGACCATATCGCTTACTTCTCCTTTAAGAAGGATTCAATCTTACCTTTCCATTTCCAAGAATTTATGTTCCTCGTGTTGCCGTGCCCAACATGTTAGCCCCAGGAAAACATAGATCCAACTGTCTCTGGCATTGGATTTGTGAGCATAAATGAGGTGTGTGTGTGTGTGTGTGTGTGTGTGTGTGTGTGTGTGTGTGTGTGTGTGTGTGTGTGTGTGTGTGTGTGTGTGTGTGTGTGTGTGTGTGTGTGTGTGTGTGTGTGTGTGTGTGTGTGTGTGTGTGTGTGTGTGTGTGTGTGTGTGTGTGTGTGTGTGTGTGTGTGTGTGTGTGTGTGTGTGTGTGTGTGTGTGTGTGTGTGTGTGTGTGTGTGTGTGTGTGTGTGTGTGTGTGTGTGTGTGTGTGTGGCCTGTTTGCATGTGTGATGATATGATGAATAGTAATAGTTGAGGTGATTAATAGTTATGTCTGAGGGGAAGCGTGCGTCCCGGGTGTATGGCTCAGCTGGCCAGCACTTTATCCCACATTAGCAGGAACTTGAAGCTGACAGGTATCAGGTTGAGTCACAGATGGGCATCTCAGCACAGTTTGTCTCGCCTAAAAGGTTAAGGGAGCAGCCATCAAAAGCCATATAGAACACTTGAAATACATTTTTTTTTAAAGAGATTTCCAATTCATATGTGAAAAAAATGTGTTTGTGGTGTGGTTGTGACTGAGGATAAGTTCAGGTTGGTTGGTCCAATGTTTTGGTCAAGACTGAAATGTCAAAATTATTGTTAGATTGTTATATACTATAAACTATACTGGATGATAATTTGTAAGGTCACAGTTTCCAGAGGATGGATACTGCTGACTTTGATGACCCCCATGTTTTAGTATTGTCACACTAGCAGGATGACATGTCGTAATTTCCTAGGGAAAAGTCTCAACATAGAGGCCTATTGGATGGATTGCCATAAAATGTGCAACACACGTTCATATTCAGATATAATGTCATTTGACCTATATACACTCAACAAAAATATAAACGCAACACTTTTGTTTTTGCTCCCATGTTTCATGAGATGGACTTAAAGATCTAAAATTCATTCCAGATACACAATATTACCATTTCTCTCAAACATTGTTCACAAATCTGTCTAAATGTGTGATAGTGAGCACTTCTGCTTTGCTGAGATAATCCATCCCACCTCACAGGTGTGCCACATCAAGATGCTGATCTGACATCATGATTAGTGCACAGGTGTGCCTTAGACTGTCCACAATAAAAGGCCACTCTGAAATGTGCATTTTTTGCTTTATTGGGGGTCTGGGGACTCAGAACCAGTCAGTATCTGGTGTGACCACCATTTGCCTCATGCAGTGCAACACATCTTCTTCGCTTAGAGTTTATCAGATTGTCAATTGTGGCCTGTGGAATGTTGGTCCACTCCTCTTCAATGGCTGTGCGAAGTTGCTGGATATTAGTGGGAAGTGGTGCACGCTGTCGTATACGCCGGTCAAGCACATCCCAAATATGCTCAATGGGTGACATGTCCGGTGAGTATGCTGGCCATGCAAGAACTGGGACATTTTCAACTTCCAAGAATTGTGTACAGATCCTTGCAACATGGGGCCGTGCATTATCTTGCTGAAACGTGAGGTGATGTTCATGGATGTATGGCACAACAATGGGCCTCAGGATCTCATCACGGTATCTCTGTGCATTCAAAATGCCATCAATAAAATGCACCTGTGTTCTTCGTCCATAACAGATGCCTGCCCATACCATAACCCCACCACCACCATGGGCCACTCGATCCACAACATTGACATCAGCAAAGCGCTCACCCACACGACGCCACACACGCTGTCTGCCATCTGCCCTGAACAATGTAAACCGAGATTCATCCGTGAAGAGAACACCTCTCCAACGTGCCAGACGCCATCGAATGTGAGCATTTGCCCACTCAAGTCTGTTACGGCGACGAGCTGGAGTCAGGTCAAGACCCCGATGAGGACGACGAGCATGCGGTTGAGCTTCCCTGAGACGGTTTCTGACAGTTTGTGCAGAAATTGTTTGCTTATGCAAACCAATTGTTTCAGCAGCTGTCTCAGTGGCTGGTCTCAGACTATCTTGGAGGTGAACCTGCTGGATGTGGAGGTCCTGGGCTGGTGTGGTTACACGTGGTCTGCGGTTGTGAGGCCGGTTGGATGTACTGCCATATTCTCTGAAATGCCTTTGGAGACGGCTTATGGTGGAGAAGTTAACATTCAATGCATGAGCAACAGATCTGGTTGACATTCCTGCTGTCAGCATGCCAATTGCACGCTCCCTCAATGCTTGTGGCATCTGTGGCATTTTGCTGTGAGACAAAACTGCACATTTCAGGGTGGCCTTTTATTGTGGACAGTCTAAGGCACACCTGTGCACTAATCATGATGTCAGATCAGCATCTTGATGTGGCACACCTGTGAGGTGGGATGGATTATCTCAGCAAAGCAGAAGTGCTCACTATCACACATTTAGACAGATTTGTGAACAATGTTTGAGAGAAATGGTAATATTGTGTATCTGGAATGAATTTTAGATCTTTAAGTCCATCTCATGAAAAATGGGAGCAAAAACAAAAGTGTTGTGTTTATATTTTTGTTGAGTGTATTTGTTCCTGACCAAATACTTGCAAAACTAGTCATTCTCAACAGTACTCTATTTAATGTTAGTTTGCTAAACTCTAAATCTTATTCTCACACATAGAGGAATGTAACTTCTTCTCACTGACAAAATAAAATTGTTCATTTCCCACCCTCCAGCTGGCCCTGAATGAATGGTCAGATTCCATACTGCAGTATGAAAACTAATGGATGACTTTATGGGCCTGTACTGAACATGTAGTTGTTAGTTCTCCAGTGTGTGTGAACCAAGTAGGTGAAGGTTTGAAGAATGTGAGCTTCTTGTGGAGGATGGGCCAGAGATGTACTGCAGATGTGTTTCAGTCCTGCATGTTGCTTCATTGTGTCTACATGTTGCTACGATTTGCTCCAGCTGGCCGAAGCCGATAACTTGTCTTCATCGTTTTTTTATCTATCTCTCTCTCTCACTCAATCACTATCTTTTACCATATTTTTTTGCTCATTTGCTCTATATGTCTACTCTCTCTTGCCTTCATACACACGTGCACTAATTACACTCTCGTACACCTATTGACTGTCAGGCCTACAGCTGAAGGATAATCTTATCTGGAGGGAGCAGCACTGCACACTGTCGCCCCAGTTGATTAAATGTGCAGAGAACAGCAGAAGAAGATTGCGTGTGTGTGCATGTGTCTTCATATGTCGCTGTGTGTGTGCTTTTGCCATCATAGGTAATGAAACTGCGAAGTGATGGGCCCTTAGCTGTGCCAGCAGTATAGGTGTGTTTGTGTGTGTGTGTGTGATAGATGAATGCAGTAAAGGCTGAGAACTAGTGTAATCATGGGCACACTTTACGGAGAAGAGGTGAATTTTCAATGTATCGTCTTGAAGATGAAAAACAGCTCCACATTTAGTTTTC
This sequence comes from Ammodytes marinus, assembly GCF_949987685.1. NCBI lineage: Eukaryota > Metazoa > Chordata > Actinopteri > Uranoscopiformes > Ammodytidae > Ammodytes > Ammodytes marinus. The sequence continues at coordinate 19,948,615 of NC_137235.1, forward strand.
TTCTGTTTAATTTTAATTTTCAGTTTTATTTTAATAATCCATGAGATTATTTAAAATGTCACGATCATTACAACCTGGTTTTATCAAGAAAAATTAAACCAATTTGACCTTTTTTGTAGCCTGGCATTCCCAGACCTGCCACTAGGCGCTGGCAAATTAAATTTGCTTCAAGATATCAGGGTATGGATTCCAGGCTACCTTTTTTGAAGATACTGTTGAGACTGAGAACGACTTGATGTGTTGAATGTGGGTGTGTTGTGAATTTTGGCATAAAAAAGTGTGCAGTGGGACCAGAGGCTGATTTTGAGGTAATATTTGGTGGCAGTTTTGTGGCAACAAAAGGTAACGGTGAATTTCTGTATAGCCAGCAAGGTCAACAAGGCCACTGAAAGTTGCAGGGTAAAAACAAGCCAGTGAAGCATCCTTCTTTGTTCAAAACAAAAATCTCTCTGCTAATTTACAAGGGTGACACCTTTGGAAAAAGGTAAAAAAAGAAAGATGTGGACTCATCCATCTAAATAAGTCGGCTCATATGGGATCAAAGGTAAAACTGACGTTTTTACAAAATGGTTTGAATGCTGAAATTGAAAGGCAACCATGAAGCTATGTTGCTGTTTTGCAGCCGTAGGTGGTTTTTCTACCTTTTCACTTACACAGCAGTGGAAGAGGGATGCTTTCTTCTCACATTCCTGTTGTTTCCTGATATCGGTCAACTCCGTCTGCTCTAATATTGCACCTCTGTCCGCATTCCCACCAACAGCCACCATTACTCAAGCCACTATCGCCTTGCTAATTCATCCATCAGTGTGAAGACGGGCTAAGGCTTTGTGCGGTTGGGAGGAGGAAGAGTTGATTAGAAAGAAGTAATAAAGCTCCAGATCTTTATTATCCGATGTTCAAGATTTCAGAAGAATTTTACTTACTCATCTTTTGATTTGTTTATGGGGCCTCTACCTGCCCAGACGTCAAGCATTGATTGCCCCATGACATACTGTATGGAACAAGGATCAAACTCAGGTTGATATACACTATATCATCCTTTTTATCGTGCCTAAAATACTGATAGCAGTGTAATTGTAAACGGTCCAAATATAAGCTATATGACGGCAAATACTGATTATAAACATTTAAGAATATCTGAAGCTGTGAATGGATTTCAATTGCATGCACACACAAAAAAGACAAATGAATGAAACAATTGTTACAGCATCTTTAGGCTCAGATGCATGGACGTCGATTTGGCTAAACAAGTGGGGGGGACAAACAGGCAAGCTGGAGTGCATTTTCAAAAGTGGGGGGGACAATGAGGAAACATCTTTTTTTCTCTTTAGTGCAGGTAATGAACGGTTCTGAAAGACGGCATACCCGCTCACTAATGAATAAAATGTATACAAAACACTGATGTCTGACACATAGGCATTTTGACCGTGCTCAAATCGAGCCGAAGCACGGCTGGACTGTCGCACAACAATATTACTCCGCCTCGGTCTCCATGGCAACCTAGCTAGTAGCATACATCAGGTCGGTACTACTAGCTAGGTTGCCATGGAGACCGAGGCGGAGTAATATTGTTGTGACACATACTTTATCCCGCTTATTACATGGCTACTACAAAAAAGCAGCAATTAATTTTAGCAACATGTTGTTTTTATGGTTTTAACAGCCAAAAACAGTCCGCTACACGGTCGGAACTCACTCAGTAGCAACGGTTACTATGTCAAGCTGCGGCCAACCTAGAAGAGTTTAACAAAAAACAACTCGTTTCCCCAGCAACCCTGAGACCTTGTCTAACAACTGGAATAGTCATTGCAAACCCACTAGGTTCTTATGTAATGAAAACGTAGTTTAATACACCAGTAAATAGGAACGACCAAGGATACGACCTAGTAACGGGGGAATAGTCTGCTCGCCCCGCTAGACTGTCTGCTTCAGCTGACCGGAGGCTCCGGCTCAGCTGTTAGCTAGAGCTACTGTTTTGCTAACACAACTCAAGACTCGCACACTGTACAAATAATAATTGTAATCGGCCAATATGTTTAACAAGAGCTCCATCTAGCTAACAAGCATCATCCCCCAACATAAATAACACAATTCACGAAGAAAATGACTGTGGAACAGTTACATTGCAGGCTGCAGCCTGAAGTTACTGTCTAACTGTCAATATGCGGCCAAAGTAGCCTACTCACGTCGTGTTGACTGGAGTCCTGTCGGACATTAACCATGACTCCTGTGTTCCCTGCTCTCCTGATACATGCAAAGTCATGTTGAAAAAGTATTCCATTGTTTTCTGAACGAGTAGTAGCCCTGTTTGTGGACGTCTATCCATCAAAACTGTGACGTAGGTCCTTAGCAACGGCCCTTGACAGCGGTCTGTCTTGCTGGAAATAACAGACCTGTAGAATGCTGTGATTTACATAGGATTCTCAAAGTGCCATGTAATAATTCTTGATAAACAACATCGTCAGTATCCATGTGCCGCGACACAAGCTGCTGTTAGTGTCCGCTACATTTACAGTCATTAGTGGGCATAGAGGATGGTAATCCCTACAGTTTACACTTCACAACGGGACACTCGCCGTTGTCTCTCTGCTGCTGATTGAAATGCATCAGTCTTCTCTGGTGTGCAAACTAGCGGAGACTTCGGAGCATGTTCACTGTTTTGTCGTTGGTATCCACTGCTGTTGTGCTATTTAAAAAAAGTTTACGGTCTAAGCCTACTAGTGCCGAAACAAGGATAGGCGGCGGCCAATCACGGTCGCGCGCGCGCACAGAGAGAGAGAGAGAGAGACCTTGACGCTGTGTTTTAATACGGCTGGACGCACTCCATGTCCGGCTTAAAAAGTGGGGGGTACAAAATGAGTCTTGACGAAAAGTGGGGGGTACATGTACCCCCCATCCCCCTCGTAATCGACGTCTATGCTCAGATGTATTCTCTCTTCTAAAAAAAAAAAATCTCCTCAGGTGATATTTTAAAAATAGCTATTTATTTAAAAATATGCCTATACCTTTTCTGCTTCCGTTACCACAGGTCCACAGCGTGGGATCACAATAGCACTATGTGTACATACTGTACATGCATCCCACACATTCATTCACTTGGTAACCAAGGAAAGCACACTGAGCAGCAATTGTACAAGCTGTGAGCGCAGGATTATTTTCGTGCTTCAGCTGTCATCTCCATAGCTATTTCTCTCTTTCAGGCAGAAATGTAGCAATTAAAATCACATGAGAAAGAAAGGCTCCTCTTCCTCCCCCCTAGCCAAAGTGGCTCCTATAAGTTGTCAGTGTTTCAGAACCTGCAAAGTACAGAGTGGTCCGTCTCCCATAAGGCGTTAATGTGGCCATTGTACGAGTGGAACACAGTGATTAGCAGTGCTATTAGTGAAGCTATTGCTTCACATTGACATCCAAATAGGGGTGCTGACCTGGCTGCAGAGGAGCAGTGCTGTTTGAGGTTAATTATGTTCTCACTGATACTTTTGTTGTGCAAGACTCTGGCTTATGTAGAGTACTTCTCAATGCAGAAGGTTATTCATTGTGCTTCATGCACGCCAAGTATGGAGTTGTTTACTGAAATATAATACTAATAATAATACAAGCTAAATAGAGATAAAGGATCCTGTGTTAAATATTGTCTTCCTTTGTGTAAAGGAAAAATGGAGGCAAATTGGTGGGACCATTCCATTTTGAATGAACTACTCTTAATACATGTCTTATTTAGCGCACAATGGCTAATGTGCCTCGTTGGTGAATGCAAATTTGATTCTCATCTGCAAATCATAATTTGCGCCCAGTCAAATGAACCAGTTAGTTGTGTTTGAATTTGAGCAATAAGAACATGTGGCTTAATTGAAAGGATTTTACGTTAATAGCTTTACGCAACATAATATCATAAGATTCCCACTTTAATTAAAATGTCTTATTTGTCTGTCGCCAACATCCACTCAAAGTGTCGGTGCATAAGAAGGATAGATAGGATATCCTAACTTTATAAAATAATCAGTGACACAAATCTCCCCGCTTGATAAAATAATCTGTGTGTTGTGTGTTTAATTACATAATTCATGGACTCCTTATTCACAGTGAAATAGGAGCTTATTCTGAAAATCTAAATAATAATAAAAACTGCATTTTTCTTGCTAAACGGTCAATGGAGGCAAATAACATTAAGCGGTTGTTCCCAAATGAGGCCCCACACTTCCACATCCAATCAAAAGCCAAATTGAAATGCCTATATCCCCCGCCTTTAGTGTGACATTGAAGCCAAAGGCCTCCCTGCCTGTGACGAGTGGTGTTGTCACACAGAATAACGAGGGGAGATCATCTCTCATTGGACGGAAAATGATTCTTCTCTTCCCTCGCCCTATTCGCGCCTGTCTTGGTTTATTGCCCCCATTCATTTGAGTTCCCCTCTCCCCATCGTTTGTGCACTGGGGCCTGGAAATTCAGTGATACACAACTACGTGCATCCTGCTCATCACAGTCATCCGACTCTCCCTTTTCTACAGTTTATTTCTGTCCTCTTGTTGTCCTCTTCAACAACAGCACTGTTACCATACAACAATTCCAACTATTTTCTTTACTCTCCTCCTTCGCTTCCCCCCACTCCACTCCCTTGATGATGGTGCCGTGTAGCATTATCGACTGCACAGAAAGGCTGAGAGAGTCCAGATAGGCCACATATTGATTGAAAGAGCACAGTGTTGTTTATTCATATTGTGTTACCATCTTCTGTCTGACGAGTCCATCTGCACCTGACAAATTGTTCCTATTCCGGTTTCGTGTAGAGGTGGCTAGCACTAGCAGGACACCGGTTTTTTGTAATTTCCCACCCGTCGGAACGTGGCCCTCTTAATGTGTGGATTTGGGTTTTGGCCTCCAGACCAGAACTCTGTCATAGTTGGCGATGATGATGACACACGCTATAGTTCGTTGGTGTTGAATAAAGAGCAACAACAAACTACAGTGCCTTGTCATCAGACAAATTAAATAAAGACTAGGCAAGTGCCGGCCTCTTGGTGCTGGCTGTTTCATGTAGCTTAATGATAGATCACGCTGTGAAGATTCCAAAACAAGAGAGTGCAGTACTTTAGCGCTCGCTGCATCGTTCTCTCAACTGATTGCCAGTTTAGCTTGAAGAAGGGGAAATAACAGGACCTTTCAACCAGTCAGTACAAGCTTGTATTTGTTGTCGTGCAAACATTGCCTAATATGGGGCCACTCTGTTTTGGACTGTTCACGGTCCAGCACATTCATGGTATCCTCAAGCATTTTAAATAATTGCAACCATCACTCATCCCTCCCTAGATAATGAATGCACATCCTTGATATTTTTTGGAAGTTGATGAACACTACAGCTTATCAATGAGGAAGGGAAATGAAAGGACATGTCTTGTCTAAACAGGGTTAAAATAAGACTGATGTCACACTAATTTCAACAATTGTCTCAAGTCTTTCAGGTCTTTATCTTCCTCTCTCCAATTTCCCGCAACTTTGTCCTCACCCGTGAGCAAAGGACTTGCAAAAACAGTCCGTTGTCCTCTTGCCTGAATGTCTTTCATTGCACACCACTCGCCTCCCTCATTCTGTCCGTGGCAGGAGGATGAGAGATGGAGAGTGTCTGCATTATTTACTGTAGCTCTTAACGTGGCAGGCTCGCACTCACCACAGCTCCGGAGCTGTTTTTAGAAACGCTGCCTTTGCTTTCGAGTTGCCTTTTGCTTTCAATGAAAAGGTGAACTGTTATTAATGGAATTGATGTGGCTGCGGTGGAGGGGAGAGACTGAATTGACTGGAGGTGACGCAAAAAGAGCATGTTATGCAGTTTGTTCTGGCTGTAACTGCAAACTCTATAATACTTGCTTCAGCTCATGTATTCTTAATTAATACCTCAACAAATGGGCAGGACGTTTTTTTCTTCTGCCCCGAACTCAAACTCTGAATTACATAAGCTTTTCAAATACAGTGTCAACACATTCGTACATTTTTAAAAGCGTGAATATTTTCAGTCTGATCTTCTTGTGATTCCCTCTAATTAATTTATGGTGACTGACACTAAAGTGAACACATTGATGGCAGACTGTATTAAGCAGGTCACCCATGTTGGATCACTAAATACTAATATTTGTGCTAAATGAATGAAAAATGCCGTTTACTTTTGTATAGTGAAATGGGGCTACCAGTGTATTATCTTTTAGATAAGGCAGAGTTTGCAAAAATGTAATTTTTTTTCCTTATACATTTGACAATCTTGCAACATGAGGTAGGTGGGTTTCTGCTCCGCTGCTGCTCAAGTTAGTTAAGTAAATTGTTGTAGGCGCCAAGTGACTGTAAAAGCCTCTATCGTGAATCATGTTATGTTAACAATGGATGACAACCCAAAGAGAATGACCACCTGATTTTGAAGTTCCCCTACAAATCTTTATAGCATCTATCACCTCATTGTTTTTGTGTTCAACACTGTCGATATTCTGAAAGGAAAAGCCCCCCCAAAACCCTCTGTATGCTTTACGCCCGGCACAACACGGGCGTAAAGTTGGCAATTAGCTGCATCAACATGAACATACACTAGCAGTAGACCCTGCAAAACCTTCTGCACAGTGGAAAAAAAAATGCCAAAGAGAAAATACATTTATATAACATGTTCCTCGCTGTGACACAGGCCAGCCAAACGCTGCATGTCTTAGTGACTGTCCGTCTCTGATCTTAACCTGCTGTTGTGTTGGGTAGAATGTTGTGCCCACGTCATAGCTTAGAGAGTGGGGGCCTAGAACTAAACCGGTACAGAGAAAGTGAGTCATTGCGTTGCTTGCTGCCCTTTTTAAAGTTTTAATGAAAATACTCAACAGGACGTGTACGTAGCCGAGGTGCTGCCGCTGTGTTCGTGACCTTTAACGCATAGATTGTGTACATAATGAAGTAGAGGTACGGAGATACAGTGGAGGAATGTCTGTAGTAGAAAACACCTTTTGATCAGGCTATGCAACAGTCATTGTTTATTGATTTTAATATCCATAAGCATTGCATTGTGGAGCAATTAAAGGAGGAGTAAGGGATCCTGTAGAACGCTTGTTGTCAAAATCACTTTGTCAAATTCAGTGAATATCTCCCCAGAATCCGCTACCTGTCCTTACTGTGTGTGCACTGAAAATAAATCTGGTGTTAATACACAGCCTAGGCTCTGTAAACAGGTATGTAGGCTAAACAAAAGGATATACAAAGGGGACCCACCGTAGCTAGCTAGTTTACATAGCCTAAACGGGACTTCCTTTCAGGGCACACACAGTACGGACAGGTAGCGTATTGTGAGGAGATATCCACTGATTTTGACACAAAGTGATTTTGACAACAAGTGTTTTCCAGAATTGCTGACTCCACCTTTAACTTGTTTAAATATATATGAATATAGATGTCACATCTGGGTCAGGTCATTCCTGCATTTTATCCGAAAGGGACTACAAGGTAGCAAGGGTTTACTGTATTGAGTCAGTCCAGGAAAAGTATTTTCAAACGGCGCCTGACTTTAAATATACTATTCTATAAATGTGTGCTCATTATTTACTGCTGTTTTTAGATTAAAACGATTCAAACAAAGTTGCAAGATCTGGAATTTTCCTTAAACGGATTCAATCTTCAGTACAAACCAATAGGAAATGACTTTAATGGGCTGCCAACATTATGATTTTGATTTCCTGAACCATACTTCAACTGATCTCAAGCTTTTCTAATGTTTCTAATCAAGGGTGTGAAAGCCTCTTTACTTATGTAGGAGAGTGTCTGTTTTTTTTAAGATGATCACACTCTAGTCTCAGGGGCAGAATTGGCAGCAGGCTCTTAAGTGTCAGTGCACTTGACCTTGATGCAACCACACAGATAATTAAGGAAACATCGGTCATATACTGTCCAGACAAAATACTTTACAGCATTGCATAGCATTACTGTAGCTGGACATTGTATCCCTTTTTTCTATTCAGATCAATTAAACTGAAAATAAGATTTTTTTCTTTTTTTTTCTTTTAGTTTTATTCTATTACATTTTAATAAATCATCAAATGGTGTCGTGCAAGTGTTACAATCGGCTTTCTCTGCATGGCGCAGACGGTGTCATTGTGCAACAGCAGCCAGGTGCTGACACTATTTTGAGCCCCCCTGGGAGCTATATCGGGTCGAGCACCTTCCGTTACCCCCTGACAGCATTTCACAGCTCAGTCTGCAGCATGATGGGTAGAGGTCAGGTTAAGAGGAAGGGTGGAATCCGGGGGAATACCGTTGATTTAGCGCTCCTTCATTAACCAGTGGGGCTCCTCTACTCACTTCTGAGATTTCCTTCCAAAGTGAGGAGAGGAGCACATAGGAGGAGAGAAAAGTGTACGCTGACAGGAGTGCACCGTCAGCCTGTAGCAGATATAAAAAGGATTATTATACTGGCATCATCGAACCATCTTTTCCCTACCATTTACACCTCATTTTCCTCCATTTAAAAAAAAAATCCTTAAGTGACAATCTGTTGTCAAAAATGTTCCCTTATAATCTTTGATTTAATTTCTGCCCCTCATCATTAAAGCTCCTCAAGATGCCTTCCTTTGATGCTCTTCAGTCTCTCACTCACTCAGCTCCTTTTCTGCCTCTTTGAAATCATTCATTCATTTCCATGTCTTTCCTACTACTTCTGCAGTTCTTTTGTCAACAACAGAAGCTGTGGATTTACAATATGAAGATAAAAAGATCAGAAGCAGACTGAAGTGCTGCCTTCTAATCAGTAAATTCACAATTTATGGCTTGAGTAGAGAGAACATGCTGCAGGGCATCTAAAACTAAAAGCTGTTACTGCATGGCCCGAGTGTTTAATTAGCCTAACTGACCACGGTCCAATGTGTACAAATGATGCCACAGGGACGGCTTCTTTGAAACAGAAAATGGCTTAGCATGAAAACTTAATCTAGAAAAATAAGGCGGCACCAACATGAGCCACGGGAGAAAGAGTTGAACTAAATTGTAAAACGTAATGTATATTCTCAATGGGAAGGTATTTCATGGACTATTATTGAACCTGTTGTTTTCCCAGACCATTCAGTATGTATCGATCTATAGTGTTAGCAATTCATTCATAGAAATATTCTGCTTTTACAGAGAACGCATGACTAGATGTGTCCGCTTTGGATTTAATTTAACGGTGAGGCGCTGTTAAATGGTCGAACACAATAACGGCACCTACATATAGTATGCTTGTCAGTGTTTTATGATTAACATTCAGTGTGTGTGTGTATTGGTATTTTTGTTCCGGCCTAGCCTTTAAGTGTCATCATCATTTTGCATGTTAAAGTAGTAGTGAGTATTGGTCTTATGAAAAATGAGAAGATACAGGTGGAATAATGGAACGGAGGAGGTTAAACTAGAAAAAACAAACCGTTGACCATGGTGCAACATGTGTGTATCGATTCTCATCCTGTTGGTGTGTTTTATTGTCTTCCAGTACCGGATTGGTCAGCTGTACATGATCAGTAAACACAGCCACGAGCAGAGCGATCGAGGGGAAGGAGTGGAGGTTGTCCAGAATGAGCCGTTTGAAGACCCGGCACATGGCCAAGGGCAGTTCACAGAGAAACGAGTCTACCTCAACAGGTCAGTGCAACACGTCTTTTTCTGGGTTTATTATGGGATGTGTGATTAATGTATGTTTGTGGAATACTGTTGCACTCTACTGGCAGTTCAGTTATACATTTGACCCGTAGCCAGTTCATGAAAGTTCCTATAGTTGATTCTGCTGATGGAATCAGAATCCTTTTGGTCAACTTGACATATTTAGTGTTTGTGTGTAAAAAGGAACTGAGGAGTGGGAAATAACACTTAAGCCACCTTGGTTGAACAGTGTAAGCAAAATAGTACGACCTGTAGAAAGTAAAACTTTGACGTCACTAAACCACAAAGTATATCTGGGTGTGGCAGAAAGGGAACGCTACACGTTATTAATGACTTGAGATAATTATTTGTTAGATTTTTCAGCTTGGCGCACAATCTTAAAGGCTTACCACCCATAACTATCTGCTCAAATTTGATCATTAGCCCTGACTGTTCCCTCAGCGGGAAACCTGGAGTACAAAGTATAGTGCATTTCTGCATATCAACTATGGTTATATTCAGCCAGTTCAAAAGGCTGTAAAGGTTTGCGTACATACAGACACCCACCTGCTGGTCAATGCCAGCTAGTTACAATATCCAATCCATCACTGTTATACCATCCCATAGTGATGCATCTCACTGTGTCGCAGTGAGCCTCTGTGTGTGTGAACAGATGTGTGTTTGTGCATGCAGATGCATGTGTCTTGCTTCCACACAAACTGTTTCGTTAGACCCACATACATGAATCAAAGACAGATGACTGTGTGTAGGATGGAGAATATGTTTAACAAAAAAGAAGAGAAGAAAATGACAATGGGAGAGAAGACAAAAAAACAACAACTAATAAAATAATATAGGGAGAATATAGAGGGGGACAGAGATGCTGTATGCCATTTGAGCACAAATACCTGTGTCAGCATTTGCTATGCAGTGGAATAATTATGTTGAGTCAGCACAGTTCTGCTCTTCAGAGGAGGGGAAGAAAACCCAGAACAGTTGGGCTTCCATTCAGGTATGTTGCAATTTGTACTGTGTGGAATAAGAAAATTAAGAATAAAAAAATGCATCAGTTCATTGAGAATTCCACAGTTTTGCCAAAATAAAGGGCTTTTAAAATCGCTCAAGGCATTTTTTAGAAAATAAAAAATGTTTTAAATAGCAAAGGAATAGAAGTTGTATTGACTGTTGAAAATCCCTCAAAGCGTTAATGAGATATGAACAAGAATGGCCTGGACATAGGTACATTACTATAGACATGTTTACGTTACAGACGTGCGTACAAACCCAAAAGCACAATGCCTTCTGCTTTTCGGATATCGTCGGTGAGGAGGCATACTACTGTTTATCCCTGGCAACCTTTTAGATACCCTAAAGCCAATTCTCCTTAATGTTTAAAATTGTCTTTCACAATATTTCTTGTCCCATTGAGGGAATGTTGAAGAGAGAAAGTGAGAAAGGAGAAAAGAAAGACGGAACAGAAATAAAGAAAGAATCAAAACTCTTAGCGCGCCAATTACATCGGCAGCTTAGAAAGAAGAATGACAAAACACTGACCTATCCAGAATAGCTGACGTTACGTTTTAGTCCTGTCATGAAAAGTGAAAAGGTTATTTCTTTATGGAGTTGTTGCCTTCCTGACACAATGGGAAAACAAACTCTAGTAAATCAATGCTGATAAACACATTACAGAACATCATCCATCTGGCTCAGACACAACTAAAGATTTAGTTCTGATTCACCAGCATGGACTCGTTTGGTCTCACTTCAACCAGCCCATTAGTTTTCACAATCTGCCTTACGCTGAACTTCACTATTTAGCCTGATCCCATCCGAACTGTGGATCGATTCCACGCTTGTTCAGCCAAGAATCTGTATTAAGAGAGGAGCACGGATGGTTGATTTTACCTTGGGATAAAAAGCGCTGCCTTTACCATGGATGTGTTCAACTAAACCAGGGTATTTATTTTTCAACCCGGGCGTTTTGGCGTGCAAACTCCCCGCAGCCACCCACCATGCACGCACACTTGGCAACGTGGGCCTCCATCGCAGCAGCTACTGGCAAAGATATATAAAAGAACCAGGAGGGAACGGGAGAAATCAACAGATGGGGGTGTGGGACGAGTGTCAGTCTCTTTTTGTTGGGAGCGAGTGAGCGAGTGAACGAATAGCCAACATTCACACAATGTGGCCATCAAAGGCTGTTTTTATTCACAGCCGTCACGATGCGGTGGTGGATGCCATTTTTCTCGTCCTCAACAAACTGTTTTCCTTGTCAATCAAAGGAAGCGGAGATGAAGGCACAAAAGTCTTTGCACTTCTGTGTTCGACACTTCTCATGAATAGGTTCTTGTTGCGGTCTCAATTATAGTCTTAGCAGAGTTCAGAGTTCACAATCACAGAATGTCAAGAATGCACACTCGCACACACAAGACCCCCCCCCCCCCCCCCGGCACCGGAGAATACAGCGTGAACACTTGTAGATTATGCAGCAGAGAGGTTAAGGGAACCACAAGGGACATAGAGGACTCTATTATGGCACAGTTTTTTAGGAAATACGCTCATCTGATCCTTTGCCTAGAAGTTTGAGAAGATTAATTCGGATCCCGTTTCTGTTTGCTTAATATGAAGAGCTATGCTTCAAGCTATAATGCATAAAGACTGCAAAAAAGATCAAACGGTTAGTTACTGCACACAAACCCCCCTTTCCCCCTTTACACTTTGTTTTGTACAGATATAACAAACAAGTCATTGTAAAACTAAATGCCCAAAGTCTTTCACTGATGAGTTTTCAGGTTGTGCACTTTAGGTGTGTAATTTAGAAGTCTGTGTCCGTGCATTTCTGGTTTCTGGTTTGTGATTCCTTAACATGTGATTTCAAACTTCTGAAAATGTTCTTTTCTATGTGTCTAAATGTCTCCCTGCAGCAAATTACCCACCTGGGCTCGAGCAGTGGTTCCTAAGATCTTCTACGTGACAGAGAAGGCATGGAACTACTACCCCTACACCATCACAGGTGAAGGCATAAATAGTGTATGGACTGTCCTGCCAATTATTCTGATGCAGCCATTTTTTTTTATGGCCAATGCGACACACACGCCTTCATGCTCACCACCACTCACATCGTATAACAAAAAGAGCCCTGCGGTAACACTCTAGTGCTTTAATAGTCTTATGTAGAAGCATACAGTAGCTCAGGCTGGAATAGATTAGCTCTGCAGGCACATTAAGCACAACACCCTTTTTATTTTAAGGTCAGCTTCTTCAGTTGTGCCCGAAAGCTGTTTTTCTTGCTAACTCACTCACTCACCACAGACGCTTCACTGGATGTCCTCAGGAAGTTGTATTAGTGTGTGAAAAGAAATGCGATGGTACATGTTTTCAAGACGCATACTGAAGCATTCTAACATTAGTATTATACAATATTGTTACACATATAATGCAGAAAGCACCGATGCTCAGTTTAAAGCAACTCGACATGTGAATTTTGAAGGACACAGGAGGGTTATATCGTATGGATCCTGAGCTGGATTCTTAGAATTCAGAAATCAGCGTTTTTTTAAAATAGCATTATAAGCAAAATGTTAATGATGTGTGACGAATCGGGGACCTCTGAGGGTGAAAGAGGAAGGAGGATCTTGCAACGTGGATCAATGAAGTATTACATTGAGCTCTAAAAGGTAATCACATTGACATGGGACAGCAGCTGTAGAACAAAACAAAAAAACAGGCTCTGAATTACAAGGGCCATTAATGCTGACACACAACACCTGACAGGTTCAACCCGCTTCAAATGCAATGACACACTGGTCGTCAGTCACACCATTGCAGCTTTTCCGTTCGTCACTGTCAGTTTGCCACGTAAGACACGGTGTGAGAAATGCATGAACATGTTATTGACATATAAACATGCCACAGCCGTCGTGTATTTACAGGCTAACCATTTTACCAAGAAGCAAATGCATTTCATCCACACTGACTTCACACTGAGTGGAGCGGAATAAGCTTTGCTTCAAGGGACATATTATATAAATATTCCTGTGATGCTTTAATGATCCTGATCTAATGGAGAAAATGTTACAAGCTGAGGAGTACACATGAAAAGGATTTATTTTTTCTTTTGATGAAAGCAAATTGGAGAAAGCGAAGCAAGGGAAGATGTGTAGTATTAGATGTGTGACAGTCACTATGCAGTCATGTATAAGTCTTCACACATGTTTTGGTACATTTTGGCCTCCTCGTGTCCTCTCATGCTGTTGAACATTGAAAGAGCTTATACTGTATGTCTAACTGTGTTTTTCTATTGTGTCCTGTCTCTGCTCTGGCTTGATGTATGTGTCATGTGACGTGCTCGTCTACAGAATATACAGTAAGTAGCCTTATATAACTATCCAGCGTTTCCTTACATAATGCATGATGACCATTTTTCTTTAGTTAAAACCAAGATGGGTGAGGATCAGGGGCTGTCTCCCAAAACAAAGAAAACAAAGAATCTAGTCCCCCTCACATCTTTTCTTTTTTTCAACTCTAAAAGTATACAAAACACAAGATGTGTCCAAAATCACATATTTACAGCGGCGCCAGAACGATTGACATTGTCTCTGTTAATGTGTGTGGGTGTTCCAGTATGAGTCAGTGTAACAACAGCCAGGCCAAGATGAGTTTTTTTAGGCCAAAGACTCACAAAAGCCTCAAGAAATTGTTGCTTGGCGTTTGCCAATCTTGACAAGGAGATATACATTTAAATACTGTACTATCAAAGCTTGAATGTTTTCGTTTACATAGAAAGAGAGTGAGGGAAACACCAAGGGCCTCTTTGCAACTCTGTACAATACGGTAACAAATACACCCCTTTTGACAGCTGTACTACATAAACATTAAGACATACTTGCAAACCAAGTAATCCTGTCTGCATTATGACAACAAGTAAGGAGTGTTACCTTTCTGCAGGATAGTCTGTTCACCACTGCTCTACAACAATGACAAGTATGTGCTATGCAGGCTGCTGTTCTTCACAAGTGGTTTCATATCTATCTGTATCCGCAGTGCTCATTCCTGCCCAAGTTCTCTATCCACATAGAGACAAAATACGAGGACAACAAAGGATGCAATGACAATGTGAGTATACTGTGTGTGTACTGTGGTGTGCATGTGCTGTGCGCGCGCGTGTGTGTGTGTGTGTGTGTGTGTGTGTGTGTGTGTGTGTGTGCGCGCATTTGTGTGTGTGTGTGTGTGTGTGTGTCATGTAAAGGAGCTTTGCATAATATGGTTTTGGGGACTGTGGGCGGGTCTGTTTCTCAATGGTGCATTGACAGAGGATAGTAGTATGAGACGTTGTACATACAATTGTATTTTCTTTGTGTCCAGGAGAAGGGATCGAACCCTGATACTGATTTTGGAGTTTAAATGCTCTCATAAATACTGTTTACGATAATGTATAAGCTTTTAAATGTTAAAAAAAAAAATCAGCATTCATTGAATACCTCCTACATATCATTGCCTGTGTGTGTACTGTACTGTTTTGTTACTTATCAGCTGATGTACACAGACTACTGATATCTAAGTTTACATCAGCCCATAGGCCCAGTCGGCTTATCAGTCAGCCTCTAACTCCCATTAAAATCTCTTAGCTTAATATAACTCTGCTGTCTTCCTCTGTCCTTCTTTATACAAGAAAATGTGCGCAGAAAAATAGGCCAATTTAAAAAAAAACTTAATAGCAGACATATGGTTGAAAACATATGGGTGAATAACATGGCTAAAATCATCCGGGCAAATTTGGCAACTCACAGACCCTGTGCAGTCGTATCGCATCATAATGCCAACTGAGAAAAAAACTGCTCCGCTTGCTGGACAGCTAATTTAATTTGGGCTTTTGGCCGACTCACTTTTCTTTCTCTATATTTTACCCCACTCTCCAGTTTATAGGGGCATAAGTCATTAAATGAAATGCTGCCACTGCCCGAACAGCGAAGAAGGAAAATTGTAGGGTAGTGTGCAAAAGACAAATCGCTAAGTATATCTGAGCGGGGGGCCAACAGGGTTCATTTTTTACTGACGTTATTTTGTGCTTCAAATTGTCTGTGTTTTTGGTGATTGTATAGGGGAGGAAGAAGTACAGCTCCCAGCTTCAAACAAGTGTCCTGTTTGATGTGTGTCACAGTTTGTACATGTACTCATAAAGCAAAGAGGGAGACCGAAAGGGACGGCCTGTCAATGCGCATTAAAACATGTAGGGTCGTTTTAAGATTGATGCTTGTTTGGTTTGACAAGACAAGGCGGCAGATCAGAGCCTTTAAAAAAAGAAGGGAAAAAAATACAGGAAATGCACTTCATGGGTAAAACTGAGACAAACTCTGTGTGTGTGTGTGTGTGTGTGTGTGTGTGTGTGTGTGTGTGTGTGTGTGTGTGTGTGTGTGTGTGTGTGTGTGTGTGTGTGTGTGTGTGTGTGTGTGTGTGTGTGTGTGTGTGTGTGTGTGTGTGTGTGTGTGTGTGTGTGTAAGTGCCAGACAGAGATGCCAGATAAGAGCAGCACATAGAATGCATATTGTACATACAGTCAGGTCAAGTGATTGAATGATACAGCTGCACTACTTTTGTGTAACGACTTAAGGGCAAATAAGAAGCCCTGCATGTGCTATGGCATTGTATAACCAGAGTATGTGAGGTACATTTCTATATAAAGGATGTTGTGAAATGATATCAATGCAGCTTTGTGTGCTGCTTTGCTCTGGGCATTTTATAGAACAACATTCTCTCTGAACACGTGTTGTGTTTTCCCATGTGTGTACATTCTGATGAGGTAACATACATCTGTCCACTCGGGCCGTCCTCCTGACACTAATGCGTATATGCCAAAAATAAAGAATAACTGGAAATGAAGAGGACTTGCATACAGTAAAAGGATTCGGGGAACGATGGAGGAAGAAAGGAAAATTAAGGAGTGGTGCAAGCGAATGGAGGACGATTGTTGGATGTGCGGACAGGAAATGAGTGGGTGTGTGAGTGGACTCGCACACAATCACACATGTCATGTTTTTTCTTTCTTTCTTTCTTTCTTTCTTTCTTTCTTTCTTTCTTTCTTTCTTTCTTTCTTTCTTTCTTTCTTTCTTTCTTTCTTTCTTTCTTTCTTTCTTTCTTTCTTTCTTTCTTTCTTTCTTTCTTTCACCTCCTTCTCTTTTGCCTTTTAGCCTCATGTACATTTTTTATTTTTTTTAAACTGGTCACGGGATGACACACAGCTGATCAGTTTTTGATCCAACATAGCATTGCATCACTGCCGAACCCAACGAGTTAACATGAGCTGTACACTTTGACCAATCAGAGCGAGGCTCCGATTCTCTGTTCTTATTAGCTGTTGGGACTGTCCATTCACTTTGGCACCACTTTGTTGGTGTAGAGTGTGTCAGGGAGGGACCATAGTGGAGGGACCAGAGAGAACAAGTTGAGCGGTTGAGGTATTTGGATTCGAATCTCTGTCCCAACTGCCATTTTCTCCCCAAATCCTCCACCCCAGCTTTAAGAGGGACAGCTGTGTCCAGGCCATGCACCTGCACAGGTGTGTCTTCAGTGACACTAGTGGTGGAATAAGCGGTGCACTGTGAGATGCGTCATGACCATCCTTGTCATTTCCTGCAAAAGAAAACATGTTCTTCATTATAGTGGATTTTCCATAAGGTCACTGTAGGTCACAACCCTCCAAAGGAGACACTTGTTGAAATTATACACAAGCATTTTAATAAATGAGGAGAGGATCGTTACAAGCCTGTCCTGCATTCCTCTTGTTGAGTAGAGCATACATCTATTCCTAAAATTCACAGTGACCTACTTTTTGCACATGCTTTTGAGGATAATGAAGAGCTGTCCAAATGTTTCTTAATTTAGTTTCATTACAGTGATTGCTATCAGCCTTCAGATGCCCTTGCTACATTGTGAGGACAAATCCCCTGCACCTTTGAACTGAAACGACCATGTACTGTCTACCCTGGGTTAGAGTTTGTTGTGTGTTCACATTTAAAAAAACAAACGGAGTGAACCAACAAAAATGCTGGCATATACTCACTAGAATATTACATATTATCATTAGCATATTGAATGGAATTGGGATGCAGCTCAGGACATATTAGATGTTGGGATTGACCAGATTGATTCTATGTAAAGCAGTGATGCAAATAAATCTTTTTATTTTGGGATGAGCAGGAACAGAGCTGTGGTTGGTTTGAAGGTAAATGCAAAAGGAGTGTCCTTTGAATGGCCTTGAAAGGTGCTACATTTACAGGTCAAAATGGATTGCCACTGGGAAATGCAATTATCATTCATGGAGCGCAAGACTGTCAATGTCAATCTCTCTTTTTTATGTTTTTCTTTCTCCCCCTCACATTGCGCCAACAACTTTTTATCTTGTAACTTGCTCATCCCCCCTTGGCACCACACAGGGGTGTAAAGTAGCGAATTACATTTACTCGCGTTCCTGTAATTGAGTAGTTTTTTCGTGTACTTGTAATTTTTGTAAGTGATTTTTAAAACCTATACTTTTACTTTTACTTTGAGTATGTTTATTTTGAAGTATTGTACTTCGCTACATTTTATATCACCTGCGTTACTGAGTAAGAAAATAGATAGGGAAAGGAGAGAAAAGAAAAGAAATATCGCGGGGGGCTTTTATTTTTACAGCACAATACCGGAAACTAACACAGAGAATGATCGACAGGATCATTGCGACTAAATGATAACAACAAACATTGCTTCCCTCTATCATTAAAACAAAATAATCCTAGTTAAACTGTCATTGTACCGCACGTGAAGACGTGAAGGCTTTTAAATGCAGCAAACCTTTCATCCAGCTGTGCGATCGGCCCCTCCCTCACCTAGCTTTCAGCTTAAAGCTCACATATTATGCACTTTGCTGTCAATTTTATATGGTCTAAGTAGTCCCTAATACTTATTTTTTTAGATGTTTGCTGAAAAACCCGTTCAGATAATTTATTGTAGCAAGCCTCTATACCCTGATTGTCCTCTGGTCTCAGGATGACCTATATTTGTGCGATCTGGCTGGCCCCTCCCACCTCTCTGCCGGGCTTTCTTTATATGTCCATGGGGCTCTCCCACCGTCTCTGCCGTGCTCTCGCGATACTAGAGAGACACTGCATGACTGCAAACACAGTTTTTACCCAGCCGGAGCTAAGCCATACTTTGAGAACAGTTTGACATGACCTGACATGATTAAAACCAGTGAAAACAGTAGCTTCAAAGTTTGATTTCTACAGGAATATCTTCCCATCCTTTGTCATGTTAAAAACAAGTCATTTTCAGACTGCTGTGGGGAATATAAACAGCGTGTTATGAGCAAAACATGGTGCTACAACCGAAGCTACATGGGCGCTAACGCTAAAAGTAAGACTCGGACGATAAAATAAACTAAAAATACCTCTAAAATCAGTGAAAAAAATATCTTCAAAGTTGACTTCCACACTATTACGTTCCAATCCTTTGTCCTGTTAAAAACGAGGCATTTCCAGACTGGTGTGGGTAATAGAATTATGTTTTTATGAGCAAAAGCTGAATGCTGGTCTCGAAGCTAGCTCGGAAGCTACCGGCTAAAAATACCACTCAAATCAGTGAAAAAAATATCTTCAAAGTTGACTTCCACACTATTAAGTTCCAATCCTTTGTCCTGTTAAAAACGAGGCATTTCCAGACTGGTGTGGGTAATAGAATTATGTTTTTATGAGCAAAAGCTGAATGCTTGTCCCAAAGCTAAATAGCTATACACCAGTCAGGCAAAAATACCAATAAAAACATTTCTTTCAGTTTCACTGTTTGAAAAAACCCACAAGTAGCTTCCTATCCGTTGTGTTATTAAAAAGGAGGCATAGACTGCTGTGGTTAAGATAAATTAGTGGAGTATGAGCAAAAGCATTCTGTGTTGGTGTATGTAACATTCAGGCTGTAGGCTACTATGGGCATCTTGTCGCTTAGCGGGGAAAGCAACATAGCTGTCACTCGGAAAATTTTCCATCGGATCTCGGGGCCGTGGACCAATAAGAAATGGGGGGAGGGGAGTTATCATAGACTACTGCACGGTGGACGTTTCTGGGGGGGAAGCATGGCCATATAAAGCAAATATGGGGATGTGGCTGTGCCGACTATTACGTAATAGTCGGCGAGAATTGACTGGAGTATATTGGGGGGGAGGGGTGGAGGTTTCAGAAAGAGGGAGAGTGAGAAAAGGAGAGATTGTTATTTTTTTTTATATTTTGGCAGTCTCTAGGCACACCGTGGACCCATGGCTATGTTGGAACACATTTAAAAAGTGCATTTAGCATAATATGTGACCTTTAACAGTGCAGAGTAGGATGGAGACGGTGCGTGTTGCCGGGAGCTTTGAAAACCTTCCAGAAGACGGCAGAAAGTCAGCCTTTGCTCGAGAAGAAAGATAAAAGTAATAGACTAAAACAATGTACACAAACAGCAACTGAATGAGGCTGCGGTGAAAGCCTGTAAAAGCATCACAAAAGAAGAATGCAAAAGTTTGGTGATGTCAATGGGTCACAGGCTTGATGCGGTTATTGCAAGCAAAGGTTTTGCGACAAAATAGTAAGTTTTATTCACTTTAATTCATTTAAAGTCTATCTGTTCCAATACTTCTGCTCGCCTAAAAATGTGGTGTTCCTTTACAAATAATTATATCTTCTCAGTTGTGTATCGGATCCAGATGTGAATACCTGGAAATGAAAGCTGAAATGTTGAGCTATTGTCTCATATTCATCTTTTGGTGTCAAACCCAAATGTTTCCAGTCTACAGCAAAAATAAGGGAATTGGCCTCACTGTTCCGATACTTATGGAGGGGACTGTATGTTATGCGCGGACACGCGAGTCAGATGACATGCGCGACCGTGAGAGAGAGAGAAAAAAAGTCATATGCGACCCAGCTGCACCTCAAAACATCACGACCAATTAGTTTACTCACTTTAAGTCGAATCCAAGTGGTCTATGACCAAGCAATAAAGGAATAAAAAACACAGGAGTTTAAAGCTCCCATGAGATATAAATAAAATATGCCCTCACATTCTTGCTAGCAAAAGACGTGCCCTATCAACAACATTTGCAACGGTTTATTTAGATTTTGACACTTATTTTATTTAATTATAAAAAATATGTTTTACTTAGGCTATTTGCATTTTCCTTGTTGTCAGTTCAATTAGGATATGTTTAAAGTCAAAAGTCATGGTTTCAAATGTTAAATAATTGCATGTTGCAGTTCTTAAATCAATGAATAATTGTCTATTAATTGTGATTACACAATGTCAAAATAATCATGATTATGATTTTTGTCAAAATCGAGCAGCCTAACCTTGCAATTTCCATGGTTTAGATCAATTGTACACAATTACATTATTAGAACTACAGCTGCAGTCTGTTTAGGTCTGTTGACCGGTTACATTCCCATTCCCCCATTAACAGACTATTTGCTCCATATTTGCTTATCTAAAGTATAAGGACACAGTATACATCCATACATGTGTGGTGACATGATTTGTTTAATTTGTGCACTTTAATTTGTAAAAGTGTTGCATTAATTTAACAAAACTAGTTTGAGATTTATATCCCCTTGTCTATTTATAGAATGCCCTACACAGAAGAGACCCCCACCCCCTCCCGCTGTTAAAAAGTAACTTGTACTTTAAGTACATTTTAAATCAGCTACTTTTTCACTTTTACTTCAGTAGATTTTTAGACCAGTACTTTTACTTTTACTTAAGTAAAATTTCATCCAAGTAATCATACTTTTACTTGAGTAGAATATTGTTGTACTCTTTCCGCCTCTGGCACCACATTAGTGGACCTAAAACACATTTGGAAAATAATTAGAAATTTCTGTTTTATTTTCCTTAGAAAATATTTCAATAAACAGACTACGAAGGACTGTTCTAATTATTATTATTATTATTTTTATATTTATTGTATATGTTTTCACATTCTTTGGATAGTTTTAAGCACGGAGTTGAAATGGGGGGAGAGAGGGAGGGCATTCATGCAATACACCTGCGATCAGGACTTAATGGTAAGCACTGGGGTGCCCTGTTTTCCAATAAATTTGTATGCTTATCTATTGATTCATGCTCAATTTAATTTCCTTTCATTCTCATATCTGATGCAAAACTCCCTCCCTGCTCTCTCTCATTTGATCAGCTTTCCTCCCTGTCAGTACATCCTCCTCTCCCTCCCTCCCTCCCTCCCTCCCACTCTCCCTCCCTCCCTCCCTCCCTCCTCCTTCCTTCTCCTATTGTTTTCATGAACACATTCATTTTAATATGCCTTTTGTACCATGGAAAGCGCTTTGTCACTGGTCTGTTTTAACAAGTACTATATAAATAAAATAGTTTACTGACTTACCATCCAGTCTCTACATACATGTCCACTTTGTCCCTCCACCACCCCATCTCTATCTTTCTCATTGTTTACCACCTCCGCCTCTCTCTCTCTCCCATCTCGCGGTCATCCCTGTCACCAGTCCTCATGCCCTGCTGCACCCATGCATACCGACATTTCACCCTGATTGTGCCAGCAGTGCTCATCCAAACTGTCAATGACCGAGTGAGCCATCGCAGGGGAAGAGGGGTGCAATAGCCAAAATGTATTCAAAGAGAAAATGTATCAAGATTGTGTTTCATGGATATATGAAATGACCGCCATTGTGTTAGAGGATTTTTAAGCACATAGCCCCCACACCTAGTTGTTTGATTTTGGAAGATTTCAAATGACTGAAAAACAAATCTTTAGGCTTCTGTTGTAATTTTGCATCTACATTCCACACTTATTGCCCGCAATGTGTGAAAACTACAGACTACCCCTTACTATAGAGGGTGACCTTTATCTCTTTTAGGTGCAAACAATCTTGAGCATAAGATACACTCTGGAAGTTAATCGTTTTAACCGTTTCCAAATATTTTTTTTCTCCAATACTTTTCATCCTTCAGCAGCCTGCTTTCGATTAAGTTGAAAAAATGTATCCCTTAAATTAAGTCTTTGACCTCTAACCTCACTTTATATGCGCACACACACACACACACACACACACACACACACACACACACACACACACACACACACACACACACACACACACAGACGTACGCTTATATGGAATATATGGTACTGTAGAAGATGCTTGTGTGTGTGTGTGTGTGTGTGTTAGTATATAAATGGACTGCATGACTATGGATATATTGATGATAGATATATTATAATGTTTATAAATGCATATGCATTCATTCTTGATTTACTTCAGTTGGAAGTTTTATATAATTAACAGCATGAGAAAACTAATGAAGGATGATGAGCTCAGAAGGGAATTAGAAGGTTGAACTCACATGGACCTGAGCTGACAGTCACATTCACATGGCACAGTAATTGCAGTGACATTTGGCACAGTTACAAAGTGAAAACAGGCAAAGAGCACCACCTTCTGGTTCTGTTAGCAAGTACAATATGTTCTTCTATTGTTTTGGCTGAGTAATGAGGGGAAAGAGAGCGACGAGATACACACAGTCGGGCATTAGTAACATTGTGTAATTTTCCTAACTTTGAGCTGAACAGCAAGGCATGTTTTCCAGACAGATATCTGATGATGAAATCTGGAAGAAAACCCCATTTGTGAGGTGTATTTATTTATTTTATCTGTGAGGAGGCTTCTGACTGCAGTAAGCATTGAAAACCTATATCTGTTCTGCATTCAGATCTTTGACACCGAATTGAAGGAGCAGGAGAGGGAGGTGTGCTACGTCGACATTGCCTACGATGAGATCCCCGAGCGCTACTATAAAGAGTCTGAGGTGAGCTGGTGTAGCTGTGTGTGTGCATTTGCATCACTATTGGTGGGGAAATAAGTGTTGTCTTGAATCTGGAAATGCAGTAGATGCAGTTGTAAAAACGATGTGAATATGACAACATTTTATGATTTCATTTTCTATTATCTTCTGATCGTTTTGCTGTGTTTAAATTGTTGTACATCCTTTATATTTTTTCTCACAAGGAAGATCAAAACACACTTGATAGTATTATAAATGTTTTCTGTTAAATCTGGTATTAAAGCCCACCCACTTGACCTCATCCCCCAGCTCCCCCATTTTACACGGCATTCATCCGGATTCAGCTGAAAGTCTCACATTTTGTGTGAGTGCTGGTAATTGTCTTTGGAGTGGTTTGATAACAGATTGCCCTCAGCTCTAATGAGCCTGGATAGAAATTCTCAAAGGACCAGAGGGGTTAATGCGATGGTATTTAATACTGTGGCACTCGGGTGATATATCTAATTTTAGGCTCTCCTCTCTCCACTGCGGTGCAGAAATGATCATCCCTGAAGGGTTGTGTTAATTACTGTCATATAAAAGTGCCCCCCCCCCCCACTCCTCTCTCTTTATTCACAGGACTTGCGGTATTTCAAGTCAGATAAGACGTCGCGGGGGATTCTTCAGGAGGGCTGGAGGGACACGCAGGATCCCATCATGTGCTCGTACAAACTGGTCACCGTCAAGTTTGAGGTGTGGGGCCTGCAGACACGTGTGGAGCAGTTTGTTCACAAGGTGAGAGGTCACCCATGAGGATGAAAGATAAAATAAGCTTTCATTTGAGTCATGGTGAACCTTGGGTTTAAGTTGCAGTGATACTTTCTTTTCTTCTTCTCTCAAAGTTTATTTAATTTGGTCACTGTTGTCAATACTTTAAATTGTATGTTTGTTTTGTGTTGGCTGATAGCAGTTCTAACCTGTCTGTGCTTCCCTCAATGTTTCAAATAATACCAAAGTCAGTAGACAATATTGTTAAAACATTCTTACTAAAAGACTTATAGATTACTGAGAAATTGTTTATTGCAAGGTTATTTCAAATCTTATGTCAAATCATGTCCCATTTAGTTGTATGTACTGTACTGTAGAGAGACAGTCAATTATAATTTTAAACATTATTGCATTGAATGATCAAAATGTGTTGTATGAGTAACTTGTTACTTTGGTTGTCTTGTGTTGTAGGTGGTTCGGGATGTGCTGCTGCTGGGACATAGACAGGCTTTTGCCTGGGTGGATGAGTGGATTGGTAAGTCTAACAGCCCCGTGTACTCACAGCTAACAAACGCACACAATATCACTCCACCTGCATCTAACCCTGTCACTGCCAACTTGCTCGTTCTTCAACACTTGGTGTTAACTAACACAACAATGGCAAACACTGTGTCCAGCTATGATCAGTGTTTGTTACAAATGAATCCTGCACTAACCAATAAACCAATAAACCAGCTCTTTCATGTTTGATAAAAAAAATTACATTCTGATTAAAACAACTATATTGTCTATGACAGAAAAGTGTCTTCCGCTTATGGCTCAAAAAACATAAATACAACAACAATGGTGGGATTTTAACTCAAATTGGCACACTTTTTCCTATTAAAAACAAGTAGCAATAAACACCTTTTTACGTTAACAAAACCTTTGAATAGGAGTATAAACAAATACGCTGCAATTGAAGGAAGAAATGATTGGGAAGAGTGGTGCCCTCACTGAAACATGAAAGAGCTTCCTCTGTCTGTCTCTCTCTGAGGCAGCTCTGTTTACAGCTATAAGTGGCTGCAACACATTAACTCACCCGTATCTCAGCTGTTGAGCTTTTTCCATAGCTGCGGGGCATACAGATAATAAGCCTGTTAACCTTGTCACGAAACCTATTCCTCTCTTTTTCTCTCTAAACCCACTAACCTTTATATCCCAGCTCTGACCTTGATGCTTGAATAACTCCCTAAATCTTTCTCACATGTGGACTGATTATCCCTGGAGAATAAGTGGACACATGCAGGTGTTACTTTCTGGTGCTTCCCAATTATCCAACCTATTCTTTGGGTGTGGATTGGTTGTGATTTTTCTTCCTTGATCTTGAAATATCCTTGACCTCCCATTCCTGTCCTTCCTTCTTCCTGGTTTTGGCTCGGATTTGCCTAGCTGTTTCCTGCAAACTGTTGCTAGCACTTTGACCGCTTACTTAAAAAAAAGAGCTGAAATCATCCATTAAAACCCTACACTCACCAATGGAATGCACCTTTTGCCACGTAACCCTTCCCCTTCCCCACCTGTCCGTTAACTGGAGTTCCCATGTAGAGGAGTTACCAACATTTCGACCTTCGTTCCACCCCTCCCTCCTTCTTCCAGATATGACTTTGGATGACGTGCGGGATTACGAGACACAAATGCATGAGAAAACCAACATTAAAGTTTGCCTTGAGCAGCAAGAGCATTCCACAACAAACCCATCTTCACTGGATGACATACAGATCCATGACAAAGCAAGCGTATGTGTCTTTTTCATCTTTACTCCATTACTGTCTCATATTTTACCCTGTGGTGACTGTGATGCTGTCACAGTTGCATATAGGTGTAACTGTCCACATACATCCTCTCATTTTGTCCTACATCAAGTCAAACAATGCATACCGTACTTTCCGTACTATATGCCGCACTGGACAATAATCCGCAGGTGTTATAATGTTTAATTACCATATGTAAGAGTTCGTGCACAGAGGGGATTGTCGGGAAAGAGATGGCTGCTTGAGGAAGCTCCCACATTTCAACAAACAAGTTGCATATTTGCATAACGTACGTAAGTGTTACCATTTTGTGCAATAGTAGCTATTAGGGATGGGCACGAGTGTTTTCGCTACTCGTGTGATCGCTTGCATTCCTCGAGGATCAATCGATTCCTCGTTAAACTTTTTTCTATTTTTAGGACGCAACGCATCTGTCTACAGAACAACGGTTGACCGCAATAAAGCGCTCAATGCTTATGTCAAACAGTCACAGTTGCCATATGATATTAAGGATTTATTTTCCACAAGTTTAAAACACATTTTCCTAACTGAAAGTAATTAAATAAGCGGGCCACAATTTAAACCGATCGAGTAGGTCTGCGGTGGAGAGAGAAAAAAGAGAGAGAAAAAAAGCATGGGCTGTAGTTGGCTAACATTCAAAATAGACATTTAAAATAAGGAGGGCAGCAAATACAATACAATTATTGTCCAACAATTTAAACACATAGATAGGCTAAATAACTCACCAAAGCAGTAGAAGTAGTAGGCTAGTATATCCAACCGCGTAATGCTGTCCGTGACTAATTACCGCGACTAATTCCTCGTTAACGGAACGTTACACCGTCGGCTTTTGAATCTCAATCCTATATTCCATAATACAGGCTTCTTAAATGTTGTTTGCTCGAATGTGCCCGAAGTCAGCCTGGCTTCTTTACGTGATTTTCCATGTTTTCCAGCACCGCATTCAGCTCCGCGGTGCTGTGGAGACCACACACTGGCTGCGCTGCACGGAGGTGGCAGTTATTTGCGGTTTCTGTTTGACACAACGCTTAGTTTATTTAACTTGGATCAAAATATTTAATTTTGTTAAACTTTATATCCGTTTTGTACACGTATATAACATTTTAAAATAGGGGCGGCCCGCCGGCCGGCCTAAAGGCTACAAACACTAAAAAAAACAAAAAACGATTTTCCTCATCCACCAATCGAGATCATTTGAAACGAGGAGTACTCGAGTACTCGATTACTAACGCCCATCCCCAGTAGCTACAGAATATATACTGTGCTGTGTAATAACAGGGTCGAAAAACGGGGAAAAAGTCGCGGCTTGTAGGCCGAAAAGTACGGTATATGAAGAATATGATCATTTACATGTAAAGCTGTCAACATTTTCAACAGGTTTTGAATGGTGTCTAGGCAACACAGATTGATGCTCAAAACGTCACTGTTTTCTTTTCTTCAAAAAACACAATGTGAACTGAAAAATATTTACTTGTAACTTATTATATATTATTATATAAATTGACTTCAGCATAAGATGTTTGTCTTTCTGGCAATGCCTGTCTCTAATAATAACTTCAGTTCCAGCTTTTTTATTCTTTGAAATTGTCTGCGAGTAAAGAAAAATCTGCTCTCCCAAATTCTTGCTCTCATGATTTGTTATTGATCTTTTTTTTTTTTTTTTTTTTTTTTTACAAATCCAGACATGACAATGGATGAAGTGAGAGAGTTTGAGCGCACAATCCAGGAGGCCACCAACCAGAAGATTGGGATATTTCCCCCGTCGATCTCCATCAGTGAGACAGCCCTGTCCTCCTGTGCCCTCAGCGGCCCTGCCAGCGCCCCCACCACGCCCATGTGCACCGATGCGCCCGAGTCCCTCTCTCTACCCAAGGACAGACCCCGCAAAAAGTCTGCCCCGGAAACCCTGACCCTTCCCGACCCTGCCCGAAGTGGCATCCCACATGGCACCGTCCTGAGCCCACAATCTGTTTCAAACCACGTCAAGCCATCCACACCGCCCTCCTCCAACTCTGATATACTGGAGTTTGATTAGCAGTAGAGGGACCTAGGGATGTCTTCCACCAACCCCCCTCGCTTTACATAGTCCACCCCATTGTCTCTAGTAGCCTAATTAGACTAGCGTAAACTCTTTACCCCAATTACCCAGAAGTTTGAGTTCTCTAGCCATATCCAATTATTTGCCTTGACCCACAACAAAGAACAAGTCTAGGAGTCTTTATCAGTGTCACTATTACCGTCCAGGTAGCTGTACGCTCACCCACCCTGACGTGGCTGACTTCCTCTTCCTGTGAGTCTAGCTAGCCACGTGTCTCATCTGTTCCAACAACCACCCTCGATGTCACAAAAGAATATCCGTTATATCGTTCATGCTGAGCAGCGGTTTCTTACACACAAATAAATATTCTCAGTGTCCGCTTAATCATGTTTCCTTCAATCAGACAAGCTGATTGCTTTTAAGCTATATGAAGTAGCTGCCTTAGCACCACAGCGCAAGTGGTGTTTATTAGCTTTGACAATGTGCGCAAATGAAAGCCTGACCAAGATAGTTTTCGGTCTTTAAAATGGCTCTATGTATTCAATTAGAAATGAAATCGATGACACAAACTAGATTAGCACAGTAGACCAAATATGTGAGTAACACACACCAGGAAAACAGGCAACCCTCATAACAGGACCTCTAAGTAACTGTGCCCTGAGCCACCCAAACTGGCCTGTTGCATCATGTGGCAGCCATCCTTTCCATCCCAAACTCCAATTATACAACAGATGCAAGATCAGTACAATCATAAGAGAGATTACACCTCAGGTCTCCCCAACTCTACCTGGCTCACACTCTTAAGGCAGGGTTGTTATTGTACCTTTTTCTCCCTACTTATTGCCTAACAGCCACATTGTATACCTCCACAGATAGTACAATAACCAGTCGACTTAACCCTTGGAATGTTTACACATCAGAAACCTTGGAGCATTTGAATTTTAGATCATACGTTGTGGGTGAAGCTTTTGTTATATCTGCAACCTCGGGTCCTAGCATGAATTTCCTTTGTTAAAGTGTATTAATGCATTTATCTTACTCAAGCTGACTGAGGGGTCGACAAAAACACAACAAAAAAATAAAATCTTGCCTGAAAATAATGCTGGAAATATCATGTGACAACAAAACATTGATCAAATTTGATAAAATTAGCAGATCACTTAAATGTCATATGTAGGAAAAAGGCCATTCCTGGGAAGTTTTAAGCATTTTCTGAGCTTTGTGCACGGTGGAAGTAATACAAACTCAAATCTTGATTTTAGGAGTTAGGCACGTGCATCAAGCTGACTTGAGTATGTGCTTTGTTAGCTGCATATCGTTTGCCGAAGTGCTGACAGGACGGGAACGTCCTTTTCAGTGACCCGCTAAATGTGCTGGGCTTCTACTGTTAGTTATCATCTAAAACCCTAGGAGAGACAAATACGTGAGGACAGCAAGTTACTCCTTTTGAAAGCCCTGTTTCCTTACAATGAAACTATTCAAAGAGGGTTTTATATGCTGCATGGAATGTTCACAACATATATACGTATTATGTGAACTATATATGTATCTACTGTACATAAATTGATGGTACAGTATATTTGGTGATGCAACTGTATGAAAAAAGTGAAAGCCAACTTTGGAAGGTCTGTACTCATTTTGTATGATAGAATATGCAGATTACGAGTGAAATGTAAGCATGTCCAGAGAATATAGGCTTACAGACTCTTTCAACTCAGTGCCTCTGCATGCAACAACTGTATTCATTGCCTACAAGTGTAAACCAAAATCTTATATTTCATCTAAAGAGAAACAAAATGTCTTTGCTTTTTCGTTTTGCCTGTTTTCTATCTCAAAATGTTGCATTTTACCAAGATTAAAAATGGGCAACAGTAGCTGAACTACAACATAATCAGATCAGATCAAACATATCAACCTATCATCAGACTCTCAAGTAACAGGGCTAAGTTAAAATCATATTTTAGATAATCAGTACATTTTTGTTTCCCAGTTCAAACAAATGACTTAAAACTTTACAACGCAAATGCATTTTGCACTTTCCGATCTTTGACACCTTATTTGACAATAAAGAAATGTTACATTAGTCTTGTTGGGTTTGTTGGACCAAAGTCCTATAATACTGCATAGTGACTTGTGAAAGAGAGCAGGTCAAGGAGAGTGTGCTCAGTGCTCTTTCCATGAAATACTGTTAATAGTATGTACATTTTCTCACTTGCTTTTGTTTAAAAAAACAAAAAAAAATTGTAGCTATTTATCTGTAACTGTAGCTTTTGTCTTTGCCTTTTGAGGATACAAATGTTATATACCAATTCTTGGCCCTCTGTATTGATATATTGTGTAAAGATTATACATACTTACAACTCCGGTGTTGACCATCTCTCTTGTCAGGAACACAGAGATCCAGGGATATGTTTGATCTATCTTGGGCCATTAACAACAATGCAAAATATCCAATTGTGTTAACATTAAGCTCTGCTCTGTTTAAAAGAGTAACATATTTGGTATTGTAAATACAGTCGTTAACGACAAATATAGTAGATTTCTTACATTGAATCTGTCCTAAGTTGCAATACTGATGGGACATGAGTGTGCTGAAAGATTTCAAATAGACAGAGAAGGATATCCTTTAGTGTATGTGCGATACGAATGACATCTTCACCGATATGGTTTTGTTTTAATCTAGACTTATGTGTGTATCTATGAAGTTATTGTCATCTATTGAAGATGCTGAGATCAGTTAAATTTACTCTTCTAAATCCTGTATCAAGATTCCTCATTGTAATGGTGCACTTTAGGACTCTCCAGTTGCTTCTGGTGACCCTGCAGGGCAAAATAATTTGTACAATTTAAGCTTTTCTTATTGGTAGGGTGGCTGCTTTGACGTTCACTTGCCTTGTTCATTTAGAGGTGATTGGCTTTTCTCTTGTTTCTCTCTCTCTCTTTTTTTGTAGTAAACCTGCTGTACTTTGATTTTGTGGTTGCTGTACCGTTTGAAGGAAAACCTAAATAAGTTGTATCATTATTTCTTTGGGTAAAAAGGACCAAGCTTTTCACTCCTGCTCGCCCCTGATGCTGTTTGCATTTGCCGACGCTTTTGTGCTGTCACCTGATCACTGGGACCTGTCTCACCAAAGCAGGATCATAAGAGTTGGCTGCCAATGTGCACTTAGCGGAAACCATGAACAGCTCAGTGCAACGTGAAGATCAGGAGTGGTTCTGACTCATTCAGCTTTCTACATTAATCCTGGCGTGTGAAACAGTCCCCAGAAGTACCATTTGTGTTTGGCTGCTGGAAGTCCCTCTTAGTTCTTCCACTATTATTCTATTTGGTATATTTTCACTGCCTTTTGAGCTTCATTTGGTTTCTTTGTTGTAATTATTGTTTTACTTTTTTTTTCTGAAATAGACAAATAAACTTTACTAGCTATTGCAACTGGTTTGTGTTCATTTTGTTCTGTGTGCATGTCTCACATTACCCTGTATTTTTACCAGCTGACGGTGATCTTCACTTAAAAACACATCCATCTAACCATTTAAAAGGAAAAGTTTACCCTAAACATTAACACCATTTAAAAACACAGACAATAGTAATGCATATCTGGACCCATTTTTTTCTTTTCAGGTACATTTTCCTTATCTTCATGGATAATTGGCTAAACTAAAGGGGATAAGTATGGAAACACTTGCATAAGTAGAATTTCAAATGCAAAAGCAGCAACAGTACCTACATTTATGAAAGTAAAAGTAGCCATTAAGTGGCAGAATTGGCCCCTGTTAAAATGGAATATATATATTTTGTATTGGATTTTTATTACCAATTACTACTATTACTATTATACTGTGTAAGCAGAATTTTAATTCTGTTGCTGGCCAAGGTGCAGTTAATTTTAATGATGTTGTACTGATAGGTAATTTGATAACCCCCTACAAAATGTAATCCCTCATAAGAATATTATGTTCTTACATAATATATATTGTTCTTACTTTGTCTTTGGAATATTGCACACTCACATAGCACATCACTCAGATGAAGATTGATGAACATAAGAACAAGCGAATTGAGAAAATCATTTTTCATGGAATTTTATAGAAGTGGACAGAGCAGGCTGAGAGAATCCACTGTAAGAATATAGCTCACCACAATGAAAAACACAAATCTTCAAATTCAGTATTCACTAAATTTGTCACAGAGATTTGTCTATAATAAAAAAATACGCAGAGAATCATTATCATTAATTAATCAAGCAGTGCTATTTACATTTTAATAGCTGATGAAATACATCAAAAGACTTCCTGGGTGGACACTTGACTTTTGACAGTGGTGATTTCCATTTTTACCTCCATAGGAGAGAAAGCCCAACACTGATCCAGAGACAGTGTGCCATGCTCAAAGAGCTCCCTCCAGTGGACGATGCTGTGATTACTGCGGCTACAGCAGCGGTAGTAACAGGTGCAGCTGTTGTGGCTGCTCTAGCTTGTCCCACACATGTCCCGACGTTGCCTACTTTGTCCACCACAGACAGCTCCACCGTCTGTGAGCAGCAGGAGGCGCTGTAGGTCGCCACAGTAACATTAGCGCTCCCTGCTTCGGCCACAGTGCTGGTATTGAGGGTGCCGTTGCCTTGGCGGAGGGTGACGCTCTCGATGCCAGTCCCGTTGACGCCGTCTGTGAGATTAGCCATGAATTCCCACCGGGAGGAAGCACAGAGCGATGAAGAGGAGGAGGGACAGCTGGTGGATGAACTGACTACCTGGCACACTGGGCTGCTTACGTCTGTCACCTAGAGACATACAATAAGAAGTGGGAAGAGAGATGATCGGGAATGATGATGTGATCAAACAAAGTATCTGTATAAGGGATTGTTATGAAGAACAAGTTAGTTAAGTGAACTTTTACACCAGATCAAATCACAGATATGGGAAATAATTAGCCTCGTATCTCTCCTTTGGTCTAATTTGCATGCAGTAAGCAAACATGATGTGTATTAACAATTGATGTATTATAACTGATTTCACAATTAATATGTTGAAGATGATGCACATACAGTGATGCTTTATCCTGCTTTCTCAACAGGTTTTCCGTGGGTTCCTAAAAGGTGAAGTCAGCAATTCTGGAGAATGCTTGTTGTCAAAACAACTAGTATGTAAATACAGGGTGTGTAAACAAAGGGGCCCACTCTAGCTGGACACCAGATTTTATTTTGAGCACACGCAGTACGGGGGTAGCGGATTATGACAAGATATTCAATGATTTTGACAACAAGCATTCTCCAGAATTGCTGACTCCACCTTTAAAAAAAGCATAAAATCCTATTTGTATATTAGGCCTTAAAATATCTACAAAATGTTTTTTGTTTTGTTTGAGTTAATAAGTTAGAATAACCTGAAATAAACCTGATGACATACCCGATATAAAAAAATAGTAATATTTGTCTGCATTTTAAGTAGAGCTTATTTTTCCACTGGACCAAAAAAAAGTCACGTTTTGTGCAAAACGTTTTCCTAACGCAAAGTAACAGTAACAGGTCTTTAATGTATTTGGCAGTGGCATTTAAACGGTCTTGACAAGTCATACATCTAACTTGCCTTTAACTAGGAAGGAACCCTGTTTAATTTCCACACCCACATACATTACATAACCTTTTTCTCTTACTTTAGCGGCCACGGATACCCTGATGACTGCGTAGTTGATGTCAGTGGTGGCTGCATTTTCAGCCTCAATGGTAAGGGTCACGTCTGTTCCTGATGCAGCACTGGCCGGTATTGTTAAAGTTACAGTGCCATTGGCTTTGCCTCCACTGCCCGCTGCTATGGTGACTGTGCTGGGTGAAGTTGAACCATAGCTGCGGTCATTGTTGGCTCGCACTGTGAACGCCCCGGTTGCAGAATCGTTCACGACTCCGTTGGTGGTTGTGGTGACTGTGAAAGGGACAGAGATGGTGGAGCCTGGCTCTGTGTTGGTGTTGTTGGCTTGGACCTAAAAAGAGAGAGAGGGGGGTAAAGTGGGAACATGGTTATTACATTTTTCTACAATCAGTCAAACCTGTCTTTATATTAACTATTAAATGTGGAGTCAGCGATTCTGGAGAACACATGTTGTCAAAATCACTTTTTGTCACCATTGTCCACAATAAATGATCTTGAATACTATATGAGGGATTGCCAGATTAAATTTTGTGAGAATGAAACCTAGTAGTGACTCTGATGCCTTTCCTCCAGGAGCAACATGAAGTTTTAAAGTGTAACGTCTTAACAGCCATTAGACGAATAATTATGACATTGAGTAGGCCTACACATGTTTACGTAGCCTCAATGGATGATTTAATTATTTTGGTGAACCCCTGGCATCCCCCTGAGGATGGCACTCTCAGCTCGGTCAAACATTGCATTTTTTCCCCAATACTTTAGTTTATAACCAAACTACTAAGACAGAAATGACTATAGGTGATTGGAGCTCACAGTTACAGAGACAGCTGAGGTCTTGATCTGTGTGTTGGCCTGTCTCTGGAAAGCGCTTGGTGTTGATCTGGAGGTAGAG
The DNA here is from genome assembly GCF_949987685.1 of Ammodytes marinus. Classification (NCBI taxonomy): domain Eukaryota; kingdom Metazoa; phylum Chordata; class Actinopteri; order Uranoscopiformes; family Ammodytidae; genus Ammodytes; species Ammodytes marinus. The sequence goes on from NC_137235.1 coordinate 19,983,179, forward strand.
CTGCTGTCCTCTCCTCTCAGGCGAACTACAAAGTCACCAGAAGGGACTCCAGTGAATGTCACAAGGTAATTACCACTTCCCAACGCCTGTGGAGGACAGAAAGACAAAACAACGAAGGCAGTTAAAAAAAAGAAAAATGCGTTTTTGAGATAGATTATCTTTCTCATCAAATAGAAATAATGTTCTTGAGATTTCTATCTCAAAATATTTGTCTCTTTAGCTCTTATACTGTATTTACCCCCTTATAGTTGCCATATTCAAAATCTGAAATGTTATAAGTGTTTATCATATATTTTTCTTCTTTAGCTTTCCTCCAATTTTCATTGATATTTCCTCAGTTCTTTCTTTGAAGAGTTTTCCACATAAAAGTGTAGGCTATTGGACTGAAACATTGGATTGAACCCAGCTAACTTGCTCCTTGTATAGGCTACAATGATCTAGCCCAGTGGTTCTCAATTATTTTCTGTCATGCCCCCCCTAGGGGACAGAATTTTTTTCGCGCCCCCCCCCTAAATTGAAATACTATTGAGAACCTGCTAATATTTATTTATTTATCTGTACAAAATCACTGTATGAGTTTCTGGCACGAGCATTCTGCATACAATCTCCTTATTATCAAATTAGATAACAAAAATTAGCTGAGATAACTTCTGCAGCAAAAAAATTCAAAGTTCAGTTTATTAGCTCAATTTGTAACATTTAAACAAGACTGCTCAGTCTGTGTGAATCTCAGGACAGAGAAACAAGAGCAAATGATTCACTGAGGTTTGCATTTTATTCAAAACATTTTTAAACTGTAACATAGTTAAGGTGGTGTTTTTTTATTATTATAGGCCAATAGGCCTTCTGTGATACGATAACCAATAATTCATTAATGTTACTGTTAGTCTACTTGCTTGATTTCTTTTTAAATAGCCTGATGAAGTTGTACTTTTTTGTCATTATGATTATTTTGAACAAACTAGAAACATACATACTATTCACTTAGTAGCAGGCTACTCACTTATCATTTATAAAACACTATCAAAAACACGACGCTGAAGTTGGCAGCTGATTCGCAGCAGCCGATTCGGCAGTTAAGGAAAAGTTAAGGGATTCTTAAGGAGCGGCGGAGCGACTGATTCTCCGTTGTTTAACCAAGGACGGATTAACATGACCACGGGCCCTGGACACAAACCTGCCATGGACCCCTACCAACACGCAAATACACGCACTAGCACACCGTGCAATCCACAATCACACACATTATAATGCAGCGCGCAGCCTAGAGAGAGAAAGAGAGAGAGAGAGAGAGAGAGAGAGAGAGAGAGAGAGAGAGAGAGAGAGAGAGAGCGAAATACAATTCTATAAAAGCTCTCTGGTGCTGCGCAAGAGAAAGAGACTTTGCGCCTGAGCCTACTAGACAGTTAGATTAGGGCAGAGACACCGAAGATGCGAGCGCTCGCTAAGCGCGCGAGCAGAATTTTTTGCCATTGTAAGATCTCTGCGCCTGCTTTTTGGCCCATCCTTGCCCCCCTCGGAGCCTACACTCAATGTCTGAGCGAAGCAGCGCGTCACCCGGTGAAACGCTGTGTTGGTGTCGTTCACAGTGAGACCGTGCCAGTGTGAGCCGCCGTGCAGACACACTGTGGTTTAAGACTAATTGATCACAGGGTATTCCTGCACGTTAACGGGTGTCGAGGGGACAGGCGGGTGACAGGCTCCGCGATCCGATTGCATGTCCCGAGCCTGGATACCCCAATCCCCAATCTCACTGCCGACTAACTGTAAAGTGACACAGCCGACACAGTTAATATAATCACCACCTAAGCATGGACATCGGTTAAAAAAAGCGATCTCATTCTTATTGTCCTAAGGGCTTTGATGCAATCTATAAAATCTGAACATTACGGAAGCAGTGTTGGTGCGTAAAAGCACGGCGCACTTGGCAAACTCTCCTCACTACAACTGCCACAGCAGAAAAGCCACTGTAGGTCGATCGCTGTGCCGATTCGTGCCCCTGACACGTTGACTCGCACCATAATGAGTCGAGGCTTTGATTTTAGTGCGGGGATGTGGAGCTCTTTGGCCATTTCCCGTGCCTTTTTTTCTCTAGACACATCGTTCTCTCTCCAAGCGCGCACACGCTGGTCCCGGCCGAATATAAGACCCCGAATATAAAACGACCCGACTTTTTACGACCCATTCCCAGGGGAGGAGGGGGGGCGGGAAACCCCCGTCAAATTTTTTTAATTACAAAAAAAAAAAAAAAAAAATCAAGGGCCCCCCTATTGGCCAGGGCCCTGGACATGTGCCCACTTTGCCCATGCGGTAATCCGTCATTGTGTTTAACCTCCTAAATCGCCGCGGTAAAGCCACATTAATTAGTCTAGATTATCTAAGAGAGTCTAACCATTCTTTAAAAACAGTTTACAATTGATGTAACCTTTATTAAGTTTGTTTAAAAGAAAGAGAGGGGAGATTTCACTGCTTTTTTTGCATCTGGACCACATTAGAGCTGGTCCTGATTGAAAACCACTGCACCTAGACTCTTCAAATCTGGACTAGAATATCACAGAGAGGCTATACATTATGGAAAACATAGTTTCTGATTTGTGAAACCTTTTTTCTATTTGTGAAAATGCAATAAAGATAAATTTCAAGTTTTTTTGGGGGGTCTAGACTGCATTAGAACTGGTCCTGATTGAAAACCACTGCACGTAGACTCTTCAAATCTGGACTAGAATATCACAGTGAGGCTATACATTATAGAAAACATAGTTTCTGATTTGTGAAACTTTTTTTCTATTTGTGAAAATGCAAAGAATGAACATTTTAATGGTTTTTATGGGTCTAGGCCACATTAGAACTGGTCCTGATTGAAAACCCTTGCACCTAGACTCTTCAAATCTGGACTAGAATATCACAGTGAGGCAATAGATTATAGAAAACATAGTTTCTGATTTGTGAAACTTTTACCCTATCTGTGAAAATGCAATAAAGGCACATGTCAACGCTTTTTTGGGGTCCAGACCGCATTAGAACTAGTCCTGATTGAAAACCACTGCACCTAGACTCTTCAAATCTGGACTAGATTATCACAGTGAGGCTATAGATTATAGAAAACATAGTTTCTGATTTGTGAAACTTTTTTTCTATTTGTGAAAATGCAAAGAATTAACATTTTAATGGTTTTTAGGGGTATAGGCCACATTAGAACTGGTCCTGATTGAAAACCCTTGCACCTAGACTCTTCAAATCTGGACTAGACTATCACAGTGACGCTATAGATTATAGAAAACCTTGTTTTTGATTTGTGAAACTTTTTTTCTATTTGTGAAAATGAAATAAAGGCACATGTCAACGCTTTTTTGGGGTCTAGACCGCATTAGAACTGGTCCTGATTGAAAACCACTGCACCTAGACTCTTCAAATCTGGACTAGAATATCACAGAGAGGCTATACATTATAGAAAACTTAGTTTCTGATTTGTGAAACTTTTTGTCTATTTGTGAAAATGCAAAGAATGCCCATTTTAATTGTTTTTAGGGGTCTAGGCCGCATTAAAACTGGTCCTGATTGAAAACCACTGCACCTAGACTCTTCAAATCTGGACTAGAATATCACAGTGAGGCTATACATTATAGAAAACATAGTTTCTGATTTGTGAAACTTTTACCCTATCTGTGAAAATGCAATAAAGGCACATGTCAACGCTTTTTTGGGGTCCAGACCGCATTAGAACTGGTCCTGATTGAAAACCACTGCACCTAGACTCTTCAAATCTGGACTAGAATATTACAGTGAGGCTATACATTATAGAAAACATAGTTTCTGATTTGTGAAACTTTTACCCTATCTGTGAAAATGCAATAAAGGCACATGTCAACGCTTTTTTGGGGTCCAGACCGCATTAGAACTGGTCCTGATTGAAAACCACTGCACCTAGACTCTTCAAATCTGGACTAGAATATCACAGTGAGGCTATAGATTATAGAAAACATAGTTTCTGATTTGTGAAACTTTTTTTCTATTTGTTAAAATGCAAAGAATGAACATTTTAATGGTTTTTAGGGGTATAGGCCACATTAGAACTGGTCCTGATTGAAAACCATTGCACTTAGACTCTTCAAATCTGGACTAGAATATCACAGTGAGGCTATAGATTATAGAAAACATAGTTTCTGATTTGTGAAACTTTTTTTCTATTTGTGAAAATGAAATAAAGGCACATGTCAACGCTTTTTTGGGGTCTAGACCGCATTAGAACTGGTCCTGATTGAAAACCACTGCACCTAGACTCTTCAAATCTGGACTAGAATATCACAGTGAGGCTATACATTATAGAAAACATAGTTTCTGATTTGTGAAACTTTTACCTTATCTGTGAAAATGCAATAAAGGCACATGTCAAGGCTTTTTTGGGATTCAGACCGCATTAGAACTGGTCCTGATTGAAAACCACTGCACCTAGACTCTTCAAATCTGGACTAGATTATCACAGTGATGCTATAGATTATAGAACACATAGTTTCTGATTTGTGAAACTTTTTTTCTATTTGTGAAAATGCAATAAAGGCACATGTCAACGCTTTTTTGGGGTCTAGACCGCATTAGAACTGGTCCTGATTGAAAACCACTACACCTAGACTCAACAAGAGAAAGAGCAGGCTGCAGCCTTCACAATCGACAGAGTTGGGCATTTGTTTGGATGCCAAATCAGGAACTCTTTTTTTTGACGTCGGCGAGACAGGCCGCCCTCAGGGCGTGCTTGTCCCAGTTTCGTTTGGGGGCCACAGTGACCTGGAGATTCAGCCTCGACTCTTTGGATTAATGGTAGCCACGGTGCACATCGTGTCCATGGCCCTTCTGAACATGCGCCCAGTGCAGCGTTGCCTCCTGAGCCTGGGACTTTGTCCACAGAGAGATCTGCATGCCAGAGTGTTGGTTTCACGCAGACTGCTCATAGCTCTCCGCTGGTGGGAGGAACCAGCCAATTTAGCACAGGGCAATGCACTGGGGCCGGTGTTGCGTCGCCAGGTGGTGTCCGCCGACGCCTCCCTGGTAGGCTGGGGAGCCGTACACAAGGGTCAAGGCATCAGTGGCCAATGGCACAGACCCTGGTTGACACAGCACATCAATCAGTTGGAATTGCAGGCTATCCATTTAGCTCTTTTGTACTTCCTGCCAGAGCTGGAAAACCGCCATATACTGGTAAGGACAGACAGAACAGCGGCAGCGGCATACATAAACAGGCAGGGGGGCCTGGGTTCCCCGCGCCTTTGCAGATTGGCTCAGATAATATGGGAGTGGGCGTATCCACGATTCAAGTCCCTCAGGGCGATGCACGTCCCGGGTCAGGTGAACCTTGCGGCGGATCGGCTCTCCAGAGGGGGACCCCTCCCCGGAGAATGGAGACTGCATCCGGGGGTCGTGAGCGATATCTGGGAGTGCTTTGGTACAGCCATAGCCGATCTCTTCGCCTCGAGGGAGACAGCTCACTGTCCCCTCTTTTTCTCCATGAAAAGGGGCGATCCTCCCTTGGGCACGGATACCATGGCACACCAGTGGCCACAGGGCCTCCTGTATGCCTTCCCTCCCTTCACCCTCCTTCATACACTTCTACAGAGAGTTCAGGTGGAAGAGGTGAGCCTCATCCTGGTGGCCCCCAACTGGCCCCAGATGATTTGGTTCTCAGCGATTGCACCCCTGCTTCAGGGACACCCGTGAGAGCTCCCGGGTCGGCAGGACTTCCTGTCCCAGGTCCACGGGACTCTTTTTCATCCTTTTCCCCAGGGTCTCCGGCTTTGGGCCTGGCCCCTGAGAGGGCCGGGTTTCTAGCTATGGGGTTGCCCCAGTCTGTGGTTAGCACTCTACAAGGAGCCCGGGCTCCATCAACGAGGGCGGCATACGCTTATCGTTGGGGAGTGTTTCAATCATGGTGCAATTCGAGACAGGTGGATCCCCTCGCCTGCACGGCCCATGACATTCTCCAGTTCCTTCAGGAAATGTTGGAGGTGGGCAAATCTCCCTCGACATTGAGGGGAATAGTGGCAGCCATAAAGGCAGCCCGTATTGGACCTCGGAAGCTGGCAGAAGGCTGTTGCAACCTTATTGCTCAGTTTCTTAGAGGTGCTCGTAGGGTTACTCCACATTGCAGAAGGCCAGCTGTCCCCCCATGGGATTTGGAGGTGGTGCTGTTGGTCTTGCAGAATGAGCCATTCGAGCCCCTGGATACAGCTAGGCTACAATGGCTTTCTCTCAAGACAGCGTTTTTGCTCGCAATTAATATGGGAGAGCTGCATGCTCTTTCAGTGCATGAGGACTGCTGCCGCTTCTTGCCAGGTGGTGCTGGGGTGGTGCTGCGCCCGAACCCTGCATACCACCCTCAAGTCTGTTCTGAGTCCCACGCCGGTCGATCTATTGAGCTGCACCCTTTCCACCCTCCTCAGGAAGGTGAAGCAGGGTGGAGTCACTACTGTGCCCAGTCAGGGCCCTAACAGTGTATCTGCATCGGACACGTGGCCATAGGACAACGGACCAGCTCTTTGTCTGTTACAAGCCCAACAGTCTTGGACAGCCAGTCTCCAAGACCAGGCTTGCCCACTGGGTTGTGGATGCTATCCAGCAGGCATATGAGAGGGCAGGCAAGCCGACCCCAGTAGGGGTGCGGGCGCACTCCACACGGGGCATTGCTACGTCATGGGCCCTATGGCAAGGGGCCCCTCTATCGGAGATTCGTACGGCGGCCTCTTGGTCGACCCTGTCGACTTTTATCCGGTTCTACTGCATGAATGTGGCAGCCAGCACCCCATTCTTGGAGCGAGTGCTGGGCTCAATGCAGCAGGACGGTGTGTGTTTGGGCTAGGCCATCTACCCATTCATGGCTGGCTTTAGCGTCTTGCAGGGCCAGCTTAGCCTTTGTAGCGTCTGGCGCCTTGGCGAGGAGTGTGTACATATGTATAATTGTAAATAGTTCCTTAAACTGGGCACATGGGTGAACACTGGTGGTGGTGACGTGTCATTCGAACTCAACTGCCTTTTTTTATTTAGGCTCCCGCAGGAGCAGCTGGGTCTGCTTGGTTTCCTCGCGGTGTGTCTTACAGAAGTCCCCGTACATATGGAATATGTAGGGTGGAGAGATAGTCTTGACACGATAGAGAACGGTTGGTTACGTTGTAACCCAGGTTCTCTGAGTGGAGAGACTATCTCTCCAGCCAAGATGCCGCTCAGAAACGCGTTCCAATCAAGGTTCAAACCGAAGAGGCCACACATGTGTGTAGCTTATATAGCCATGGCTGGCCAATCATGCGTGGCCGCCACAAGTGATGTGTCTTAAAGAGTATCCACGTCAACTGCCCCTGTGGGGGTCAGTCCCCGTACATATGGAATATGTAGGGTGGAGAGATAGTCTCTCCACTCAGAGAACCTGGGTTACAACGTAACCAACCATTCTCTGCATGTCACTCCCCTCTCTGCCCCATTTCAACTCTGTCTCTACACTGTCAATAAAGCATAAAAATGCCCAAAAAATATCTTTAAAAAATAGAACAAAAAAAAACAAATATAAAGACATCAGCTTCAATCAGGACCAGTTCTAATGCAGTCTGGACCCCAAAAAAAACTTCAAATGTATCTTTATTGCATTTTCACGAATAGAAACAAAGTTTCACAAATCAGAAACTTTGTTTTCTATAATCTATAGCATCACTGTGATAATCTAGTCGAGATTTGAATAGTCTAGGTGCAGTGGTTTTCAATCAGGATCAGTTCTAATGCGGCCAAGACCACTAAAAACGATTAAAATGTGCATTCTTTGCCTTTTCACAAATAGAAAAAAAGTTTCACAAATCAGAAACTATGTTTTCTATAATGTATAGCCTCTCTGTGATATTCTAGTCCAGATTTGAAGAGTCTAGGTGCAGTGGTTTTCAATCAGGACCAGTTCTAATGCGGTCTGGACCCCCAAAAAAAACCTTGAAATGTATCTTTATTGCATTTTCACAAATAGAATAAAAGTTTCACAAATCAGAAACTATGTTTTCCATAATGTATAGCCTCTCTGTGATATTCTAGTCCAGATTTGAAGAGTCTAGGTGCAGTGGTTTTCAATCAGGACCAGTTCTAATGCGGTCTAGACCCCAAAAAAGCGTTGACATGTGCCTTTATTTCATTTTCACAAATAGAAAAAAAGTTTCACAAATCAGAAACTATGTTTTCTATAATGTATAGCCTCTCTGTGATATTCTAGTCCAGATTTGAAGAGTCTAGGTGCAGTGGTTTTCAATCAGGACCAGTTCTAATGCGGTCTAGACCCCAAAAAAGCGTTGACATGTGCCTTTATTTCATTTTCACAAATAGAAAAAAACTTTCACAAATCAGAAACTATGTTTTCTATAATGTATAGCCTCTCTGTGATATTCTAGTCCAGATTTGAAGAGTCTAGGTGCAGTGGTTTTCAATCAGGACCTGTTCTAATGCGGTCTAGACCCCAAAAAAGTGTTGACATGTGCCTTTATTTCATTTTCACAAATAGAAAAAAAGTTTCACAAATCAGAAACTATGTTTTCTATAATCTATAGCTTCACTATAATATTCTAGTCCAGATTTGAAGAGTCTAGGTGCAGTGGTCTTCAATCAGGACCAGTTCTAATGTGGTCTAGACCCCAAAAAAGCGTTGACATGTGCCTTTATTTCATTTTCACAAATAGAAAAAAAGTTTCACAAATCAGAAACTATGTTTTCTATAATGTACAGGTGAAACTCGAAAAATTAGAATATCGTGCAGAAGTTCATTTATTTCAGAAATTCAACTTTAAAGTTGAAAATAATATCTTATACAGACTCATTACATGCAAAGTGAGATATGTGAAGCCTTTATTTTTTATAATTGTGATTATTATGGCTTACAGCTTATGAAAACCCCAAATTCAAAATCTCAGAAAATTAGAATATTACATAAAATCAATAAAAAAATTATTTTAAATACAGAAATGTCGGCCCTCTAGAAAGTATAATCATGCATATGTACTAAGTACTTGGCTTGGGCCCCTTTTGCATGAATTATTGCCCCAATGTGGCATGGCATGGATGCTATCAGTCTGTGGCACTGCTGAGGTGTTATGGAAGCCCAGGTTGCTTTGATAGTGGCCTTCAGCTCGTCTGTATTGTTGGGTCTGGTGTGTATCATCTTCCTCTTGACAATAGTCCATAGTTTCTCTATGGAGTTCAGGTCAGGAGAGTTGTCTGGCCATTCATGCACAGTAATGCCATGGTCAGTCAACCAGTTACCAGTGGTTTATGGTACTGTGGGCAGGTGCCAAGTCTAGCTGGAAATGGAAATTGTCATCACCATAAAGCTTGTCAACAGACAGAAGCATGAAGTGCTCTAAAATCTTCTGGCAGATGGCTGTGGTGACTTTGGACTTGATAACACAGTGGACTAACAGCAGCAGATGACATGATACCTCAAATCATCACTGATCCAAATTAAATGTTGCATTCCATTTGGAAATCAAGGTCCCACAGTCCAGAGGAAGAGTGGAGGGGCACAACATCCAAGGGGCTTGAAGACCAGTGTCAAGTTTCAACAGTCAGTGATGATTTGAGGCACCATGTCATCTGCTGGTGTTGGTCCACTGTTTTATCAAGTCCAAAGTCACCACAGCTGCCTACCAGGAGATTTTAGAGCACTTCATGCTCCTGTCTGTTGACAAGCTTTATGGCGATGCTGAATTACTTTTTCCAGCAAGACTTGACACCTGTCCACAGTGCTAAAACCACAAGTAACTGGATGACTGACCATGGTATTACTGTGTTGATTGGCCAGACAACTCTCCTGTCCTGAACCCAATAGAGAAACTATGGAGTATTGTCAAGAGGAAGATGAGACACACCAGACCCAACACTACAGAAGAGCTGAAGGCCACTATCAAAGCAACCATAACACCTCAGCAGTGCCACAGGCTGATAGCATCCATGCCACGCCGCATTTAGGCAATCATTTGTGCAAAAGGGACCCAAACCAAGTACTTAGTACACATGCATGATTATACTTTCTAGAGGGCCGATATTTCTGTATTTAAAATCCTTTTTTTATTTTATGTACTATTCTAATTTTCTGAGATTTTGAATTTGGGGTTTTCATAAGCTGTAAGCCATAATAATCACAATTATAACAAATAAAGGCTTGCAATATCTCACTTTGAATGTAATGAGTCTATATAATATATTAGTTTCACCATTTAGGTTGAATTTCTGAAATAAATTAACTTTTGCACAATATTCTAATATTTCGAGTTTCACCTGTATAGCCTCTCTGTGATATTCTAGTCCAGATTTGAAGAGTCTAGGTGCAGTGGTTTTCAATCAGGACCAGTTCTAATGCGGTCTAGACCCCAAAAAAGCGTTGACATGTGCCTTTATTTCATTTTCACAAATAAAAAAAAAGTTTCACAAATCAGAAACTATGTTTTCTATAATGTATAGCCTCATTGTGATATTCTAGTCCAGATTTGAAGAGTCTAGGTGCAGTGGTTTTCAATCAGGACCAGTTCTAATGCGGTCTGGACCCTTAAAAACCATTAAAATGTGCATTCTTTGCATTTTCACAAATAGAATAAAAGTTTCACAAATCAGAAACTATGTTTTCTATAATCTATAGCCTCACTGTGATATTCTAGTCCAGATTTGAAGAGTCTAGGTGCAGTGGTTTTCAATCAAGACCAGTTCTAATGCGGTCTGTACCCCAAAAAAGCCTTGACATGTGCCTTTATTTCATTTTCACAAATAGAAAAAAAGTTTCACAAATCAGAAACTATGTTTTCTATAATGTATAGCCTCTCTGTGATATTCTAGTCCAGATTTGAAGAGTCTAGGTGCAGTGGTTTTCATTCAGGACCAGTTCTAATGTGGTCCAGATGCAAAAAAAGCATTGACATGTGCCTTTATTTCATTTTCACAAATAGAAAAAAAGTTTCACAAATCAAAAACTATGTTTTCCATAATCTATAGCCTCACTATGATAATCTAGTCAAGATTTGAAGAGTCTAGGTGCAGTGGTTTTCAATCAGGACCAGTTCTAATGTGGTCCAGATGCAAAAAAAGCAGTGAAATCTCCCCTCTCTTTCTTTTAAACAAACTTAATAAAGGTTCAATCAATTTTAAACTGTTTTTAAAGAATGGTTAGACTCTCTTAGATAATCTAGACTAATTAATGTGGCTTTACTGCGGCGATTTAGGAGGTTAAACAACGGAGAATCAGTCACTTGGCCGCTCCTTAAGAATCCCTTAACTTTTCCTTAACTGCCGAATCGGCTGCTGCGAATCAGCTGCCAACTTCAGCGTCGTATCAAAAACAACATATATTCGGACACATTTTTCTTTCCCTTTCACTTGAGTTAAGTACATTTAATATTTTTAGTGATCTTAAAACCTTTTACAAACCAAGCACAGAAGGGCTTAGTACTTTCATCTAAAGACTAAATCTAAAATTTCTGCCAAAATTAAAACTGCCACCACAGCCTTTTACTCACTACTGCTAATATACGTTCTGCCTACTCCCACAAATTATCTGTCTTATCACTTTTCATACAATGTTGTATATGGAAGGGCATTTATGTTTTGTTTTCTGGTCAGTGTAACATGACTGCATGGTAAAGCAGATGCTAGGATGCACTTTTTCTTAACGTGTTGTGTTGCAGTATAGCAGCAATATTTCTCAATGTGTTGCGTGTGTTTTCAAATTGATGTAGCCTAGATGTTTTCTTAATTTGCTTGTGTTTTGTCTATTTGTTTTCTTAAGTTGCAGTACTGTGAGCTCACAGAGTCACCGTAAAAGCAACACAAAAGTCAATCCTGGACTTGAACTGGGAACACGGACCTATTAAGACTGGAAGGGGCCAGGAAACGACACGTATTTTTTATTTATTTGTGGTCCCTCCCTACATCCGTGTGACGAAAGACGGCGCCGATGACGTATTCATTACGCGACTTGTTTACACAGCAGTGTCTCGAGAGTGGAGTGGAAATGGTGGAAACCCGCCGTCGTGTTTTGTTTTTACAAGGATCCATTTTTGAACAATGGCTTGTGGAAAAAACAACCAACCAAATTGGACAGACTTAGAAATAAGAGAGCTCCTGTCTGTCCGCGCAGAGGAGGAGATTGACAGCCAGCTATCGGGAACTGTGAAAGACGCCGTTGTTTACGAAAGATTAACCAAGATTCTCAATGACCGCGGAATACGAAGGCAGAAGAACCAAATTATCAGTAAACTCAAAAGTCTGCGGAAAAAGTTCCATCAGCTGAACGAAGACGATGGGAGCAGTGGCAGTGGGAAACGGTATTGGTCTTATTTTGATCAATGCGACTACATTTGGGGCAGCAGTCGTTCTACAAAACCCGTTGTTGTGGTGGCCGATGTTAAGGTGGAAGAAGAGGAGACGATCACAAACGTTTCATCACAAAACGGCGAGGTAGACTGCGTGAGAGAGGAAAGCCATGGATGTATTATGATTGAGGAAGCCCCACTGACCGAAGGGGAAGAATCTGCAGCTGAAAATCGACCAGGTTAGTGATTTCTTCAACCTTTTACCACTGTGTTGCCCGTTTGTTCTTCTGAGCCTATTGGTTAAAAATGTTTTATTAACAGTAATTAACGTCGGCACAAAGCCCCCTTTTATCAATAACTCTTACAGCATAGACGTGACAGCCCAATCATTCAAAATAAGCCGCTGTAGCTCAAATCCTCGATGTCCAGAGTTGTTGTTTGGTTGGTTGCTCCATCAACAAAGTAAAACACCTCTCTCTTAGTATTATTCCTGTGCCATGGCCCCAAAACTATCCCGAAAGAAGGGCTTAATGACAGCGGAAGCTACAGCCTTCCCCTGTGCTTCAGTGGGAGCATGCTATCCAGAGCCCTATCGTTATTTAGACCGTTGTTAGAATGTAGTCAAAAAGTATAGTGCTATAATATGAACATAGTATTATAACAGAGGTAGCAAAATGTAATTATTTCACGTGTAATCGTTTTACCAGGAGACTCAATGAGGTAAAAATATATATTATCGGTATGATACCTCTGGCCACTGGGTGGGATCATTGTGCCAGCATGATGCTGGGACTGTGTATGGGTGCCTAATGCTTGTGGTTATTGTGCTCTCTGTTTTCTAGAATCTCCTTATCTGCCCCCCCATAAGAGGAAAAGGTTATCTCAAGCGCAGCACATGGCAGCAGACATGAAACAAATGTTTTCTGAAATGGACAATGACTTTCACAAGAGGGAGAGCGTTCGTCTGCAGGAACAGAGGCAGTATGAGGAGCGGGTGAGGAAGGACGCAAGGGAACATGAACAGAAGCTTTTGCAAATGGAGCTGGAGGCAAGGGACAGACATATGGGCATGTGGATGGAGATGCAGGACTGCCAGAATAATCTGCTGCGAGACCTCATGGACCGCATGCCTCTGCCTACACCACCACGCAGTGTTGATTTTGTTAACGACAACTATGAAGAGATAAAAATTGATTATTAAAAATAAACTGACAAAATGTATGTTGTGTTTTTGTTGACCAGACGGCACCAAAAGGTTAGTAGTCTGCTATCGGACAATAGTAATCCAGAGCCCCTTTTACACAGCCAGTGAAAGCCGGGAATATGCCGGAATTTCGGCCCTCCCCCCTGCAGTATAAATGCGACCGTTGCGGAACGGGGGAAGAAAGGTGCGAGAGATGGTTCCGGGAATTTTACTACCTTGGGGGGGGTAGTAAGATTGCCGACACAATCAGTTCCGCCTCTCTGTATAAATGCGGCCAGCTTGTTGTTGCGGAACAGGGGGTCGTTTGACGTTCCATAGCCTACGTTCTAAACGTGACCATGTTAGCAGTTGAAGGACGTGTGTTTAACATTAATCACGGCGGCCTGATGTCCAGTAAAAATCACCAAATAAAAGGAACAGCGTATAATCTAGCTGGTCATAAGGTCCGCTGCTCAATTCAAACCCCCACGCTTCATTTTGCAGAGTTTATGAGTCTATTTCTGCCCAGGGGAAGTTGTACAATAGGAAAGCTAGGCTAAGCTAGGCTGCGACCGGCTCGCCGCCGCTATTATTATCCTAAATCTGAGCGTATCCACACTTTATTTCTGTCTACAGTAACGTGACTTCACATACTGTGTGTATGTGTATGTCTGATTGGCAGATCTCTGCCCTCACAAAGAGACTCGCTCACAGCCAACCTGTCACACAAACACACACAGACACACAGGTGAAGCAGTGAGCGGAGTGATTTTGTCAGTTTGGATAACAGTCTCAGTGATGTTGGACTCAACGCGTAACGAGATCAACCGGCACATCGTGGGGACAGTAAAATACGGCCCTCTTACTGCAAGCTCCAGCACTTCTGCTCTTAATTCACCGGACAGTGTTGTTGTTGTAAACCAGCTGACCGGCGCGGCTCTAAATCTTTACGTCACACCTGATGCTGTTTACAAGTACCTCTTTCATTCCGGAACGCTGTGTATAAGGGGCTACTGATGCGCCAGAAGGCCGGCGTTGCTCGGTTCTGTGTAAATAACACAGAAGCAAAGCCGGAATATTGGAATGATGTTGTTCAGTCAATATGCCGCAATCTCTGTGTAAAAGGGGCTCAGGATGTCTTCCCTCAATTGTGCATCTAGTCCGTCTGCCAAAATCACAATGCTTGTTTGAGACGAGCTGCCTCTCGTAAGTAGACGAGAGGAGCCAAGTTCAGGTGGGGGAGGGACGTCAAGGAGCTGCCTGAAGTCGTTCAGCTTGGAGTTTATGCGACTTGGTCGTAGAAGTGGCAAGAAAAAAATAAATAAAAAAAATCCAACGTGTTTCTTGCCATTTTACTGGGAATACATTTTATTTCAAACAAGGACAATCTTTTACAAACCAAGCACAGGAGGGCTTAGTATTTGCATCTAAATCTAACACTGCCACCACAGCCCTTTACTCAAAACCAGGCCATTGCTTAAATAAGACATTGTTTCTTAGCAATTTTGCCTGTTTAAATAAAGGTTGATAATGATAATGAATGCTACTACTAATTTCTGAATACTCCGACAAGTTATATGTCCTTCTCATTGCTTTGCATAAAATATTGTATATGCAATGGCGTTTATGGGGGGGGTTTGGTCAGAGAGACATGACTGCATGATAAAGCAGTTGCTAGGATGAATTGTAGACGCGGTTTAGGGGATGGTTTTTAGTATTAAAAAGAGTTGTAGAGTAGCACAGTAAAAACCTTACCAAAAAAAAATTTTTTAAAGCTTTTCTCTGGAAAGTTGTAGGTAAAGTAAACCAGGCACTGCAGATGTAGTTCTTCAAGTGACTTACCTCTAAAGAGCCATTGACTTCTGTTGGCCCACTGCTGTCAAACAGAGAGACCCCTGTGAGGTTCACTGTGTCACTTCCTGTCACAGAGACCAAGAGGCTGGCATTACCACCTGAATGTTGTGGCAAGAGAGAGGAAACTAGATGAATATCAGCACAATTCATGATTATTTAAAGTTCCAGTGTTATATTTGCGGCACTGAAAATTAAAAACTGAAAAGATGAAAGTGAAAATGAAATGGCCTGACCTGAGAGGGGACGTCCCTCCTTGAGACTGAAGTCCCCGTGGGCTCCTTCGTAAGCCTCCACGAGGTTAAAAATAAAGTTCAACGAACTTTGACCTGATATACACACATATACAGAAAACAGATCAGCAAGGCTACCAAATGTAAAAAAAGGACCTGTAAAATTACATTTAGAAAATTCTTGAATTTGAACTCTATCATATTACTGACCTGTGACCTTAACAGAGTAGGGGTTATTAGAGTTAACACTGATCTTCCATGATCCAGTTTGATTGTCATTGTTCAGGCTTAAACGACGCAGGTTTCCGACAGTGGTGAGAGAAGCCAGAGGACCAGTGGATTGACTGGAACTCTGAGATACACCTGGAATATAGGGAAAACAAGTTAACTGTTAACAGAAGAGTTGTCTACCAGCACAAACTAATCAAAAGGTGTTTTTCAATTAGGTTTGGGGTGGGTGTAAGGGGTTCATGGACCAATCAAAACAAGTCTTTCATTTGAGACACAAACGACAGTAACGACACCTGTTGAGCTGGTGAGATTGAAGGTGAGGGACGAGGTGCCTGTGATATAGACGGTTATGTTTCTTAAAGAACCATCAACTGTAAATGTGAAATCATCAGGCCTTCCAGGATTCCTCACTACCTGAAAAACTGACACCTACAGAAAGAAGGAACATAAATTGCGCATTTACATACACATTATGACTGTACTGTCTTGATGATGATACTTATTTGATGTCTCACCACAGCGCTGGCCGATGAATCCTTTATTACAGTTGTAGCCAGAGCGAGGTCTGACTTTGTGGTTTCAATGGCCTGTCCTCCAGAGGCTCGAGCTAGGTCACGATACAGCTGGGCGTCTGATTGGCTCACAGCGCGTGAAGCCACGCCCTGAGAGCTCCTGCGCCGTCGTCGACTGTCCAGGACGTCTGTCAACATGAAAGTGACCTAAAGGTATAAAGGATAGAAACAAAAATACACATGGTACAAGAGGAACTACTGTATACATATCATTTTACCATTTGTATTGACATTGAAACAGGAAAGCTGGTAAAAGAAAGCTCTTACCACAGACTTAGTGCTCTCTATAAGGGCAGTGATGGTGCCTTTCAGAAAGGCATCTTTTGCCGGAGCGTCAGTGAAGACAAAGATCTCAGAGGAGGGTGGAGCAGCAGTCAGGGCAAGCTAGGAATTGTATACAGGCAAGACTTATTCAAAGTTGTCTAAAATAATAATAATCGTTATAATAATAAAACTACTTGACCAACTTTGATTTGAATGAACATTTTTTTCTATGGTCATTTACATTTTGAGATACCCTTTTGGAATTGTTTTTCACGACATGAAGATATTGTTGCTGTGCAAAACCTTGTTGTTTAATTTAAACAATTCTAAATGAATAACATTGGGAAATGCTTTTGCCCACACCAGCAGTCCAGACAAGCACAACTCCGGGATGTCTCCTCCTCCACTTGCAGTCAGCTTGTTAATGGCGGCTTTGAAGACATCTGCATCGGTTGTCATAATCAAAGGTCCAAAACCTGGATGTAATATACACAAACATAACTAGTTACCACCGATCACTTGATTTTAAATTTCACTTTGACTGTTGGCAAAAGTACACACACACACACGCACACGCGCGCGCACACACACACACACACACACACACACACACACACACACACACACACACACACACACACACACACACACACACACAGACAAAATGAGGCCTGTTTTTACAGTCTCAACTAGAAATGGTCTGTACCTGGGTCATTGAACGGCACCAGTATGTAGGCGGAGGGCTCATCCTGGGTTCCCCTCTTACTGTCAATGATTTCAAAGGAAACTCTCTTGGCCTCAGCTATGTCTTCGCTCATACTGCCTGTGGTGTCAATGACAAAACACAGCACGGTCGACTGGGAGAGGCCCATCAACCTTTGGGAACAAAAGAGAGACAAGACATATATTGGTTGCGTTCCGAATCGCATACTTTCTACTATATAGTATGTAGAAAAAAGATTTAGGATGTCCCGATTCTTGTGGCCAGATTTAGGATGGTTAGAATACCCGGATGGTCTACTTCATGCGGCCAAGATTGTTAGTGTTGAAAAGTGCATCCTATTTGGGAGATTCTGACCCACAATCCAGTGCGCACGTGAAGTGACGTAACATCGACGAAGCCTATAGGTCCATGTTATGAAAACAAACGGGGATGCGACGGATATAAAAGCAAGAGGCAAGATCAAGGCGCAATGTTATGATGAAATAAGAGAGAAAAGTATGTCCCAATAGTATGTCTACTGCATCCTAACTAGATTCTTTTTATCGTCGGATGTAGTATGTAGAATAGAAAAAAGAAAGAGTATGCGATTCGGAACGCAACCTTACTTTATCATGCTGTTCGAGGGTAAATCATCTGATTACCATATACACCTGTTCAAATCCAAAGACTACAGAGAACTACCCAATCAAAATACAGGGATTGGGCAAATCGTATACCATTGTCCATTGCTCAACTGCAAGTTTGAGCCAAATTACATTTTAAATTTCAAGAGACAATGTTTTAATAGGATCATGCTTTTGCTGAGGGAGGAAGTTGTAGAAATAATTATTTCAGCCCTTTGCAATATTTCACACACACACACACACACACACACACACACACACACACACACACACACACACACACACACACACACACACACACACACACACACACACACACACACGTCAGAAATAAACAGATATACAAGAGCTAAAGACATGCATGCATTGTGAAGTGGATAGGGTTTGTCCAGTATTTTCCTTAAAGTCACTTCGCTGACCGCCATTACCATAAGGTAACAGACTAAGTTTGCATAAGTATCTGATACAAACCCACCTTATAAATACTGAACTATCCTTTTTAAGATTTGCAAGATCAGATTGAGACATGCTCTTCAACTTTGCACCTCCATGCAAACTACATTGTATAGTAGCCATGTTCCCCTGTTCTGTAGTGCAAGTGTCCCATACCTCAGGAAGTTCTTGTCTCCAACAGCTAATCTGATGTCCTCCAGTAGCTCCACAGTGGCATTTGTAGCCAAATCAGCAGCTTTGTGGTGAAGCGAGCCGTGGCTGGACCCAACATCGTCCTTACTGATGCCCCCCACTGGGTCCTTTTTGCTCGTCTTGTCAAATGATCCACCGTGACTGCACTTACCTTGGAGAAGTGAGAACATGTGTGTTATGCCATGTCCCCATGTGTTCACAAAATCATTATAGTGAAACAACACAGATGTTGATTATTCTTTGAAGCTACCCTCAGGTTTTTCTGAGGAGAAAATGTTGAAGTAGCCTGAAGTGAGAAGCCCCTGCTGCCCCTGCTGCCCCTGCTGCTCCTGCTGCTGCACTAGGTCAGGCAGGAGGTTGTCTGCACAATTCCCATCTGTGCAGTTTCTGCAGGTTGGAGTACTCGGGCCTGCAGCAAATTCAACAACAAATGGCATGGTCACTTCATCTGATAACATGGGATACATGTTAAAAAAATGTATTCAGATTGAAATATAGTCTGTAAACTGGTAATAATGATTACTTAATGATTTATATAGCTGAATTAATTGTGCTTATTGCTGAAATATCGATCATGTTTAAAGGTGGAGTCATTCTGGTGTATGCTTGTTGTCAAAAACCCTTTTTGTCAAAATCACTGAATGTCTCCTCACATTCCGCTACCTGTAGTAAGTGTGAAAATAACTGGGAAATATTAAATGAGATGTTCAATTCGTATTAAAGCCAAAATATAGGCCGATCAGTAGCTTTAGGTAAATCGATAACATTGTTGCAAGCTACATATCATACAGAATCGCTGACTGCACCTTTAAACTGTAGAAATGCCATTTGAATTGGCAGAGCATTGATGAACAATGGACTTTTTTATGAATTTAAAGAACGATTAAAGAAGGCATTGTGAAGCTTTTTAGCCGTTAAGCTTTGCAAGCGTCGGTATACGTTAACAGGCAGGTGACAGAGAAAGTGAGAATGTACCTAGTGTGATTACCAGGGCCGCTGCTACGCTTTTGGGTGCCCTAAGCAGAAATTGTCAGTGATGCCCCCCCACCCCCCCCCCCCCAAAAAAAAACACCCAGAAGCTCGCGTCCACAGGGCGCGAGCGAAATTTTTTTGCCCTTGCAAGATCTCTGCGACTGCTTTTTGGCACATTTGCCAGCATTTACTAACAGAAAGAACAGCTTAACTTGTGAAAAAACTGCCTTTTCAAAGGAATTGAGTGATAGGATCATAGACTGATTATGAGATAATGGGCCCCTGGGCTTACACTCTTAAAGGCCCCCCCACTTGTCCCTATCCAGTCAGGTACACTGAATTTATTACAGCTCTTATACAATTAATGGCAAAAACATATTAAGGAAGTCAGTGTTTCCCACAGGATTTTGGGGTATTGTTGGAGGGACCCTGTACCTTGTTGGGGGGTGGGTGGAATTTTTTTTACCTTTTTAAAGTAAAATGCATCAATCTGGTGCACTTTGTGAGGAAATTTTAGGAACATTATTTTTCAGATTTTTCTTAAACAGGTAGCACTCTTTACTCTGCAACTGTAAAAACAGTAGATTGGTCTGCAGACCCATGTTCTATGATGGAGGGGCCCATTTCAACAGATAAAGGGTGGATATGAACAATTTAGAATTCACACATATAAAGTTTATTTGTGTATGTGTGAGGGGGCCTTCAACCCCCTTAGACAGAGCTACTAATGCTGTTGTTTTTAACTTGCTTTTGTATTTCTCCCCTACTAGTTGAGGGGCCCATGATGATTTCTATCTTGTTACATTATAATGAGTATTTATATTTAGGCTATTCCTTTTTGGACCCTGTTATTGACATCAGTGACTGAGCTCTTTGACTATGCAACATGAAAAGTTACTATCAGTATCTCTGGCTAAGGGCCCCCCTGAGCCCTTGGGCCCCTGGGCCTGTACCCGGTGTGCCTGTGCAGTAATCCACCCCTGGATAGGTTACACAATTAAGAAAAAACAACGATGGGCCTGTTCATAACTAATTTATATATTTTTTGTAATGTAATGATTATCATGAACTTTAAAAAAATATATATATTTTTGGGGGCCCCCGGACCATCTCTTTTTCCTTTTTAATTACAAAAAAAAAAAAAAAAATTATAATTTATTTTTTTGGGGTGCCCCCCCCAGGAACTTGGTGCCCTACGCAGTCTGCGTACTCTGCGTATAGGGAGCGGCGGCCCTGGTGATTACTCACTCAAGCGGAAAAAGTCTGTTTAATCTAGGATTTGTTTTGTGTAAACAAGAGGTTCCACCAAAACCGCACACTCTGACTATTTAAACAGCAGTATCCTAACCTGCCAGGTTCTCAAGAGGTTGGTCTGGTCTGATCAGGTTGCTGTAAGGAGTGGTTTTCCCCAGCTCCACCCAGTTACTGTGGCTGTAGAAGTCCTTCAAAGACAGAATATGAAACGTTATTTATTTGTTTTCATCATGCCTGTCCCCTACACAATGACCCCTCTCCACAAAAATCCGTAACAATAATCGTCAACCTTACCTGTAGGGTGTGACAGGCGCGTCCAAGAGACCACCTCGCTGCAACAAAGTTCTCCAGCCTGACACTGGCCTTCACAGCAGAAACACCTCAACAGCAGAATGGACAACAGAGAGCTCAAACTATGCATTTGCAAGATGGGAAAATACACTCATCCACTCAAAAACTGAATCCCATCATGCAGTGGATACCATAAATATTATAGTGTGCCATTGTCTTTTTGAAATGAAGTAAATTCTCTCTAATTGGTCAAAATTAAGTATATGCTGTCATGTAGGCTTGAGAGAGAGAGAGGGAGAGAGAGAGAGGGAGAGAAATAAAAGAGCAAAATTGGAACAGCAGAAACAGATTGCTCATTCATAGAATATGTTTAAAATGATTGTGTTCACCACCTCTTATCCACATCTGGCAGCTAGCAGAGAATATAGAACAACCATGTGTTGAGGTCACATAAAGTTCAAACCCGAACACTACAATACTTATTTTTGGCATTTAGCACCACCAGCTGGCTAAATGTGTGTTGTGCAGTTTTTACTGTTTAGCAAGGGTTCAGTTTCATTTTCTATTCCTAAAGTTAGGAATACATTTCATTTTCAGTATTTCTGCCATGGTCTTTTGTGGCTGAAGGGTTATTAAAAAAAATGCTTTTTATTTATAATCGAGCCTTTTGGTGCCTGTTTAGAGTTTTTCAAACTTTTTGGTTTTTGTTCGTGAGTCACTGTCCTTTATAAAAAGGCAATAGGACACTTTGTTTGAAACTTCAAAAACAACAAATGAAAACATTTATATGTAATGTGTTTCAGGGATGTTTTCTGTTGGAAAGCAATGTTTGATATGATGATGGGGTATACCTGCTGTGATGACATCCCGTCCTCCCTTGAAAGTCTCATCATCAAAATGGTGCTCCTCACTCAGAGCATAAACAACGTCCACTTTTGCGTTGCTGAAGAAAACATTGGCTATGGACGTTTGGAACAGGACAGATGAGATGAGGGAAGTGGAGCTACAGGTACAGGAACAGGCCCTCTGCACCTTGTCAGCTGACAGGCTGTCATCAATCTGGAGACAAAAGAAAAAGACAGATGACTGCATGTTTTCTTTGCAAATTCAAGGTTTTAAATACAAACTGTCCTCTTGAGTTCCTGCCTTGAGCAGTTTTGCCTTAACCACTGATGACTAGACAGTCTTCAAGATCTCTTATCTATAAAAGAAACTCATATCTCCATCTCCCTGGAGTTCTTTCCTGAGACAGAACAACATGAGAAGTCTGGGCACAGTGGGCAATGTGGGAGCATTTTGAAAAAACAAAACAAAAAATGACCACTGAATATCCATCATAAAGTCTTCAGTTGATGAAAGTGATTTTTTTGTGTGATTTTATTTTCAAAATTCAGCTATCATTCATTTGTTTAGTTATGTTTGGCCATTACAAAATTCATAAAAGGTTGATACTAAATAGCTTCCTTCAGATAGATTGCATGTTTGATGGCCTCAAGACCTGGGGGAAAATCTTTCACACAATTTAGCTTTACGGCCACATAACAAAAGTCCCAATCAGTCTCTCTCACTCTCTCTCTCTCTCTCTCTCTCTCTCTCTCTCTCTCTCTCTCTCTCTCTCTCTCTCTGTGTTGCAACATGGCTTTCAAACTCACAGTCAGCTTGAAGTCCCGTCCCTCAGCGGCAGCCATATCTCTGCACACCTCAGCTGTCTTTCGGAGGATGGCCCTCTGTGTGATGACACGGTGAGTGATGGAATTCCTATCGTAACTGAAGAGTGGCTGGAAGCAGCCAATGAGGCATGGCAGAGTGACGACCACAGCCACTAGGAACATACGCCTCTGTGCGGCAGCCATGATCGAGGATGATGAAGGTGGAAGAAGAAGAAGAAAACTGTATGGATAAGCTCTCTAAGCCTTTCTCCACTGTGCCAGCCCTGTGTGCACTAATTCAACAATGGGTTCACCGATCAGAAAACAATATCTTGGTCAGTGGCAGTGAACCAGGTGTAACGAGGCAACTAGTGAAAACACCTGGAGGAAAGAGAATAGAGAATGAGAAAGGAATAAAATCTATTCAGGAAGCAGGAAAAGAGGGACAGTATATAATAACATGGACTAAGTACATAGATGGCATTAGTGCTCCAATTAAATTCTATCGTTTTTTTAGATTATTGTACACATTCTTGTGAAATGCTGCAGTTGGCATAGACACATATATTTCAGTCAAATATGAGGTTCTCAACTTCTAATGTTTGAACATTATCCCACTTTAAAAAATAGGATCAACAGCCTCTCATGTGCCACTTAAATTTAAACCTTCAAATCAATGTTTGCATTAATCTTAAAACAAGACAGGAACCGCTAGCCTTATATTATATAGAAAAAATGCTGTGTTGCTACTCAATACTAATGGCACTAATAATTTCAAGATAATTAAAACTATTTAAAATGGAAAAATACGTGTACAATTACTATAATACAGCTAACAATACACAATAATGCAAATGAATTTTACACACCTTACCTCTGTGTCAGATGTTCGGAGCACTTCAGTATTACCATGTCACCATTCCATATTAACACATTATATTGTGTGAAGATCTATTTGTTTCCTGCGTCATCTGAAATCCTCAATAGTGTATGTGACTGTGTGCCCTTGTTCCTTCCTTTTATATTTACCATGACGTTGGCGGGGACAGACCATACTGCAACTCCCACACACCGTGCATTTTTTGCTCGTTTGTGTAAAGATGCATCCATCCATCCATCCATCTATCAATCTAACCATTCTTATGAATGGTTCTTCAACAGTGACACACCCTGAGAGGGTTGCGAGTCTATTACATGGCTAAAACAGACACAAAGACCATTTACATCTATGTGTGTCTTCAGTTAAAAGATTGGTGTGTCACAGCGTGGAACTTGTGATTCAGCGGGGAACTTAGATGTTGTAACTTTTCACACAGATTGCCATATAGCACAGGTTTACAGACACAATGGTTGCACACATGGGAGGATCACTTTATTATCAGGACTGTGAAGATGTGAAATGAATGTAAGAAATCAATTAAATTCAATTAAATTCAATAAAAAAAACATTTATTGTCTATCACAACATTGACTTCTGTTTTATGGCTCAAACAACATCAGTTCAATAAAATAGTAATGAAAGGTCGAAAGCAATCTTGACCTTCCATCTCTCTCAATCAATAGTGTCCTCTTATCTCTGTGTCACCATGGTAGTGGTATGTCATCTGATTGAGTTATGACTAATCTGGAATTACAGATAAGACCGTGAAAAAACAATCCAATACATCATAAGTCATCCAACTTTTACCTGTATACGTGCCCATCTACTGTGGCCGACTGAGAAATCCTGCACCACAGCATATTTCGCATCCAACCTCTCAGTCTCAGTAAAAACAACACAGTCAAGAGGGTCAACTCTCCATTGTTTGTCTTGGATACTGAAGTAGCTGTAGCTTTCCTCTCTTCATTGACATTTTGAAAGGGCCATGTCGTACCGCCTCCACAAGTGATTGCGAAAGTTTGGGGAAAAACTAGTCAGAAAGATTGTCGACAGTTACAATTCTACAGTAAATTTCCCCAGTTAGTAACAGGGTGTGTGGCATCATACATCTACAGAGCCCTCTGACTCTGTATATTTACAGAACAAACGTACCTTTAAGCTGCCTTTAAAAAAATATATATATATGCGTAAACTCTTAGTAAACTACCGTACTAAATTATTTAATGAATCATTGATTTTAGCTGCCTCCGTTTCATGGTCCTGGTTGTTTGCCCACTGTGGCATGTAATTAGCCTACAGTGCTGTAGTAAAGTGCTGTTGCTTCCATCGCCTTCACGTGTAGATGTAGCATCCCTGAGTGTGCACGTGTATGAATGCATGTCCTGTTTCTCATGTCACGAGTTTGAGAAAATAGTATTTCAATGTACCGATCACTTCTTGATAAAGTGTACTAGTGCAAAGATAGCACGTTCAAAGCAGATAAATTACACACTTTTTTTTAGAAGGGTCAGGTCAGATGGGAACAATGAACTTGGGTGTCACCCATACATACCTGCTGACATACCTGTTCATTCCAGCAACTCTGTCAAGTAAGCTGCATAAACATTGCTAAAAGCAGCTTAAATCATGAATTGACAGATGAGCCTCCAAACTATGAATGCGTGTAAATCACATACCAGCCCATTGTCTTTAGAAAAAATATATCTTGCAATCTGGACTGTAGAGCATTTAATCACATTGACAGATGTTTCCTCAATTTTGTTTTCAAAGCTTTCCAGGTTTAAAGTACAGTATAAACTTATCTTCTTTAAAATGTCATTTCATATGCCTTTATTCTGTTATTTTGAACTGCCATTCATTGTAATAGCTTAATAGGCTTATTCAGTTTACTTTTCATTGCAACATTTGGTTTTACTGTTATCACATTTGAAGCCCCACAATTGTCAAATTACAGAAATGTGTTATTTAAATATATATATATAATTATTTAAACCTACATCTATCAACAAGCCAGCTAACTGTGTTAATTTTGGCTTGTTAGGTTAGCTAAA
Organism: Ammodytes marinus; assembly: GCF_949987685.1. Lineage (NCBI taxonomy): Eukaryota > Metazoa > Chordata > Actinopteri > Uranoscopiformes > Ammodytidae > Ammodytes > Ammodytes marinus. The sequence goes on from NC_137235.1 coordinate 20,008,910, forward strand.
ATGTTCTAGTGGCTGTTCCAAGAGTTTGCTTCATTAGTGTTCAGTGCAGGACATGGGTGATTCAGATGACATGCAATGGATGGTACAGTTTTTCATTCATTGGTATACCCATGTCATTATCATATAATTATTGAGTTCATTGGAAATGTTGGCGAGGAATATAACAAAGGATGCTTGGGGAAAATAGAGAATAGATGCAGCAAAGGTTTAAATGTGCGACTAAAACTAAGCTGAAGAAACAACTGTGAAAAAGAAATAGAAGAGTACAATTCATTAATGTTTTCAAACTTTTATTTTATCAACTGATTTGTGATAGAGGTCACATCTCTTGATTAACTAAGTTTTCTTTATCAGGTATGTTTTTTTACTCATAATATAAACATATAACCACATTTTCCTCTGTTTCTATGTATGCCGTTTAAAACAAAAATCCATTCTCCAGGCTAAATTGTGATTGCATCCAATTGTAAAGCTCACAGGACCAACTTCATTTGAAATCAAATCTTGCCCTTTAAAAGACAACTGTAGCAGGAGAGTAAGTACTGTTATGCAGAGATGTATTTCGGTAATGAACAATTTTCCTTTGGTTATCCATTACCTTAACAATGACAAAGGGTAGCAAAAGAGATACAATGAGAACACAAGTGATGCTAAAAATGATCCAAAATTCATCCATTGGCATTGCAGTTATTGAATGTAAGGTATTGCTCTCTCTGTCATAAACGCAGTTCAGGTTGCTCTTTAGTCTGTAGACGACTTTACACCTCGGTGTATCTGTCTCTGTGTCAGTGACTGTGAAAACCTCATAGGGAGGAATGAGCACCTGGCCTTGTTGTTTCAGGGCTGAGTAGTGTGTAATGTCAGCACCAAAACATGTGTACACTTGAAAACATGAAGCCTTTCTCGTGCCGTTCCAACCGTCAGACGCCAATATGAAAGTGCTGAACCGAATCAGTTTGTCAGAAATGTTCAGATTTAACAATGTGTCTGTTCTGTAGTTTGTACTAAGGCATGTCACCTGACTGTGCTTCAGAATCTGAATGGCTTCACTGAGGCAAACATACAGGGAGGAGCGGGGCTCAAACGTCTCCTTTGGTTTTGCTTCAGTCTCAAGGTCTTGCTTGACAGGTTGCAGCATAACGTCTGTGTACATGTATATGGAAGTCGACTGACGTTTCTCCAAGTACATGTGTACGGGCTGTGCAGCTTTTTGCTCAGCATTGCTCCAGTCCTGACTAACATTACTGAGTGTATCCCATTTCTCCTTCATGGCTTTATCAGTCACAACCGTAGCTTTGGCTCTGCAGTCGTCATACATGGTGTCACCCAGCTCATAGGTCAGATCCGGATTAGAATGCTGAAATTAGGAGAAACATGTTAAATATTCATGCAGTCCATTGAAACATGCTGTATACCTAATGATATTTATTTGCATATAACCTGTTTTGCACAGTCCACTTTTTTGTCTTCAAAAACAAACAAAACAATATTGTTAAATACCTCTCCAACAATGTCCTGCCTGCGGGATGTCAGATATATGACAGCAAAGATCAGCAGTCCCACCAAAAGAGCGATTGAAGTAATGGCACATGCAGATATGGCTTTTCTCTGACACGTTTGCCTCTCCCAATGAGGCATTGCACATCTGATTGGAACAGTGGAAATCTGTTGTTCGGGAAGAAATAGCATTGTGGTGGATTTAGTAAGGCGTCCCACATGCAAAATGCACTGGATGTAAAAACAGGTGAATGAATGTGAACGAATGTCTGGTGGAGAAGTATGAGGGCATCTGGTGAATGTCTCAGGAATGGCAGATCTGGGAGATTGATAAAACAAATACCTGTTCTGGGAGGAGTGAGCAGGGTCTGGAGACAAGAAAACACTGAAACAAAGAATGTTTTTATTTATTTACCACAAACCACACCCTGAGTCTTTTTTAATTTTTTTTTTATCTTAGAAGATGATCTTTTTCAGTGTGCATAATGTCTCCTGTTTTAGTCAGTGCTTTCCTGCGTGTTGTGCAACTCAATGCCTTATTGGCTGGTTGGTGTGTGTCCCTGATGAAGCTACCAAACAGGATCTACTAGTGTTACCTCGTGTAGACACTCCCTATGGCACAGCAAAACAGTGACATGACAGAGGAGCCAGTGTGAAGCCAGGGTTAACCCTTGACAAATACATACATGGCCTAGCACGTGGTCCTACAAACTAGATTTAAAAAAACGCAATTCCCAGCCCACATTGCAAAATTATATTAAAAACACAGTCTTGTCCTCTGGGCTATAGACAAAATGTATATAATGTCAAAGAGGCAAAAGATCACATTCCGGTTTACATTTTAAAAAGCTGCCCTATTTTTAGGGAATCAGGGACATAACAATGAATAAAAATTTAAAAACATTTTCTTTTGTTAAGTGATTTCAAATCATAAACCAAATACTGTAACACAGGTTCCTATTAACCCCCGGAGCCTCGTGTCTGTGCTGTGTGGTTGTACCTGTAAATCCTGTGTGCTGGAACTGCTCTGATGACAAACAACACCAGACCACACTATCACAGGAATAGAATGCTGCTGTTGAGAGCTCTTAGCCGGCAAAAGGTAAGCCAAAAACAGATTACATACATTGATAGGTGGAAAATATGAGAATGTTTTATGTAGATTAGACAACAAGGAAATGGAGTGTGGCTCCGGACAATTTATCATTTGACTCCTACATTCCAGCCACTTTAACTTGCAGGTACAAACTTAATCAATGCGAATGCAAATAGAATAATACCCAGGTTGGTGCATATTCATCATGAGGAGTAAGACACATATTTTCACTTGTTTTAGCATTTTTTGTTTAATCATAAGGGGTATTTTTTTCCCTTGTGATTCAGATATGAAGTTTGGCAGAGGACCACTGTGTAAGCGCAAGTCACTGAGAAACTGTGCAACCCTTTGTATGTTGTTCCCGCTGGCGCTCCTATTGTATCGTGACCCATTTCTTCTACTCTGGTGGCCTCCGAAACCTGCAGAGGTGACAGTTCTTTCTTTCACATGCACCAAAACTAATGCACAAATGTACCTGTGTTACCTCTTACTTGTGAGAAGAGCAGCAAAATATTCAAAACCTTCTGCGATTGTGATGTTGCTCACTGTAGTGATTGTTTTGCTCTGTCACTATACAGCCTGGCCACAGTTTGCCTCTGGATATGGCCACACATTCCATTGACGACATGTATGACGGCTGCCGAGCTGAAAAGGCCTCTATGATCGACTCGTTTGGTGTGTTCGAGTGGCACCACAACTCAAGGTTCAGTTTAGCCTGGGCTTCAGCTGAAACAAAGGCAAAGAAACCTGTGCACCAGGACCTTAAAGAAGAGCATGCAATCGTTTTATTCATGTACACACAGGAGAAACATGTCCAACACAAACATGCGTTTTGGGACTTTCACCTTGGTGGCTTTGAGCAAGCAGTCGTTGGATTTGAATGGCAATGGCTCTTGTTTCGAGATCTACTCATGCTTTGGTGCTGATATAACCTATTACTCTGCTAAAACACACATGGCCCAAGTGCTGATCCCTCCATATGAGGTCTTCAAAATCACAGATGTCCTGACAAATGAGCCGTGGTGCAGAGTGGTCTACAAGCTACGGAGCACCAAAATGCCAAGGAGTGATTTAAATTGTAAATTGAATGAAAGGCAAATGGAAGCGTATTTATTTGGAGATATTTCAACACACCGGCAAGCGAGCAGTATTTGGATGATGTCAGCGTGCCTTATGCTTTTGATTATAATTTCTGTAATCCTGGTAAAGCGCAGGCAGGAGTCCTTTGTAGCTGCAGTTCTCAGTGCTTTGCTGGCACTGGTGATTATTCTGGTGATGTTGAAACTGAAGGGGTAACGTGTGTTAAAATGTATGAATGTTATGAGAAAATGTTCCCTTTGAAACAACCCAAAAGTTATCTCTTAAATTTTTTTTTATTTACATCTAATTATATTTAGCCTTTGAGAAGTGAAAGTTTTGTAAGGTATATTCTCATAACTGAACAAACAAGCTTTCTCACAGGAACATTGGATCCTTGGAACACTTTTTGAAGTTAGAAAGCTACCATACAAGTTAATGTTTCACAACAAAACCCCTTCTCCTAAATCTGCATAGTGCACCTTTAATGTGCGGAGAACATTGAGATCCTGACAAAGAGATTTTTGAACAATCCTTGCTTGATTGAAATTTGTAGCTTGTTGTTAGCTGTCGAAACCCTAAAACTATATAATATTGATACCTTTTCTAAAACATGTTTTACTATCATTATTGTTATCAAGGAAGTTTAATTTAATTCTTTAATAAAGTTTCTGATTCACTGCTTTGACATGTGGAATGTATGGTTTAAATAGTACAATTCCTACCATAACAACATGCACACACCACACAAACTACCCCATTGTATATAATGTAATATAATTATGTATTTTCTGGCAATAATGTAAAACACATTGTCATTTATGTATAATATTTGTAGATTTTTTAAATTTTTTATTCAGGACCAAAAAAATATTGTTGATAAACACTAAGTTTGTACTGTACAGTATGTAAATTCCTGCTGTAACATCACTGTGAGCATTACCACATATTGGACAAAAACATTAAAGTTGGATGCTTGTGTTGATGGCATTTCCGGCAGAAATACATTTACCTGCAAGTTAAGTGATTATTTCATGTGACTGATTTCAATGTTCATGACTCATACATAAAAACAAAACAAAATGTGTTCTAACAATGGTAATTTAAGGGATACTTGAAAACACTAAGACACTCTTACCTTATGGCCATTTAAGTTAAAACGGAACAATTCCCTGATCCAAAGACACAACAATTCATTACAATCACAGAAGGAAGGAGTTGACCCTACAGTTCTACTAAAGGTCCCACCCCTGATTGGAATGACCTGCAGCTGGTTAAAGACAAGCAGGAGCTCACCTAAAAACAGTCACAAGTCACCCAAATGGCACTACACCCTTTGAGAACCTGTGGTAAGTGAATTAAAGTAGCTGATTTCTTCCTATTGTGTCCTGAGGGTTTGGTCCACAACAACAACAACAAAAAACAATGAAAGATTTACACAGGAAATGTGTTAACTGAAAGATGTATATTTGTGTGCAGGTTTCTCTGCTGGTGAATGATGGCAATGATTGCATTGTGGGCAGCACTGCTGATGACATATGGAGCCTTTAAAGGAAATGCAAAGGTAGTGTATAGGTTGTCTGACCCCTTGCTGAAGTGACAGCCTTCATTTAATTTAATTTAATTTTTATTTATTTTTTTTAATTTCTACTTTTTTTTCAGGACTTTGCAGCACCTGTGTTAAAAGGTCTGCTAGATTTGGCTCCGAACTGTGTTGATGACATGTACTCTGGCTGCAAAGATAAGATGGAGTACACGGTGAAGAAGGAGTACCTGCCGAATGAGAAGAACAAAGACAAATCCTTTCTCCTGGCCTGGGCTGAAGCGGAAAAGTACTACAACAAAAAATGGAAGCATAAAAAGGGAAAGCAACCTTCCACCTCCCTGGGGAAAGAGCGGATCATGGCCATTTATGCATATAGCCTCGACAAACCAAAAATCTATCTTGATTTCAATAATGCAGTTCGAACCCAGAAATCTAAGTACAAGACCACGTTCAGGTATCACGCACTGCACTTTTTCCTGACCGACGCCCTTCAAACCCTCAACGGACGCAAACCTGACGCAGAGAGATGTCTCACCGGCTACCGTAGAGTCAACACCTCCTTTAGCCAAGATGTTCTCAACAAGGCCTTACGCTTCGGCTCTTTCACCTCCAGCTCGATGGGTTGGTACCCCAGCGCTGAAAGGTTCGGAGACAAGTCGTGCTTTGAGATTGTCACGTGCTCCGGAGCAGACATCTCACTCTACTCTAAGCTCGGGGAGTCGGAGAGAGAAGCCCTGATCCCTCCTTACGAAGTTTTCAAAGTCACTAGGATTGACAGGAGATCCAACCGGAAGAGTCTTCCGTGTGAGGTGGTCTATAAAGTGAAGAGCATAAGAAGAGCGCTTTCCAATTTGAATTGTGCCCTTTTCTGAACTGTGTAGGTCGTGCATTTAGGGTTTCAAATTTGAAAGCACCAGATTTGTGATTTAATTTATTTTTCAAAAGGAATTTGGATATAAAAGCGACTTGAAATAAGTGTGTGACATCGTTGACCTTTGCAGTATTATTAACATGGGAAATTTCAGTATTTTAACATAATAATAACCAAAACTGCAGTTGGATACAGTGCAACGGAAAACAAATAAATTGTAAAACTTCATAAAAAGAAATCCGAAAAACAAAAGTTTTTGTAATGCTTTTTTTCCTTCATACAATTAAGGACTGTCCATTTAGCAGCCTGACTGCCTGGGGGTATAGACTGTTGGCCAGCCTGCTAGTTTTGGCCCTGATGGACCTATATATTCTCCCAGAGGGCAATGGTTGAAACAGGTGGTGAGCTGGGTGTAGATTGTCCTGAAGGATGTTTTTTACTCACCGCATGCAGCGGGAGGTGAACACAGTAGCGACTTGGAAATGTTTGAACCTGGTGAGGCATACCCAGACTAGGGAATTACAAAAAAACGATATAAAAATAGCATTCGTTGCACTGATGGTCTCATTTGCTGTTACATGTCATTTGTGATCATCAGAGGAAAAATTAGACTGTTTCAGAGATATTTCAAAAGTTCATCCTAGCTAAATTAAGAAGCTGAATGTTTTATCAGATTAGTTTACAATTTAAGCAAACACATCACAGCATATACTGCATCAAGTTACACAGTCTCCAGAAATCCTTTGTTTATTTCCCATGAAGTTAGATTATTGAGCCTGAAATGGGCCAGGTAGAATAGAAGAACTTGCTCCATGCATTTTCTAAATGTAACTTCCATCTTAAATATTTGCTTGTTACTACACGTGGTTTGCTGGTTGACTCCCTCCAACACCTGTAGGTTTGCATGGCCGTGCTTCGTGTCTGTTACAGGGCGACATGTAAAGCAGTTTTGCAGCTTTGGATCATTTCTCTTGCAAATGAGAGACGTGTGAGAGAAGAGACTGCTGTTCCGCCTATCAATATTCAAGTTCCAGATAAGCTTATAACATTACAAAATTTATATTTTCTCTGCCAGGAGAGGTCCCAAATGCTGAGCTAATGGTTGATGACTGTCCATGTATTGGTTGGTATGTCAATGTGTCTTTAGTACATGGTCTCATATACATATGAGAAAATAATTTATTTATGTTAAGTTTATGGAGTTTTAAAAGTAATTAATTTGATTGATTTGGTAGAGTATGCTACTGCTGCATATCTTGTTGGGCAGTATACATAGTTGGTTGAGCAGGTTGAAGCTTATTAAGAAGGTAAGAGTAACAGTGAACATAATTCTTTACAGGTTCATCTAAAAAAACTGAATATCATGGAAAAAAGTCCATTAAAAAAGGGAAACTCTTGTATATTCAAGATTCATTACAAAAAGTGAAATATTTTAAGTATTTCTTTTGTTTAAAGTTTCATGATAACGCATTACAACTCATGGAATAAAATAAATAAATAATAAATAATCTCAAAATATAAGAATATCACATGAACAAATCGAAAAAGGATTTATAATTCAGAAATTTAAACCTTCTGAAAATTCCAAATTCACTTTTATGTCTAATGAATCTTGAAAATATGAAAGATTCCCTTTTTTTAAATGAAAGTAGGCTACAGAGAAAAATTACTTTTCATTAATATTCCATTTTTATTTAGATGCACCTGTAGAGACTCCGTTCAACAGACTTACGTTTATTATTTTGAAAAGTTATTTATTTTGATAATTTCTTTCACATTCTCTGACTTGTGTGAAGAAATCAACCCAACCAAATTTAATTTTCACACATTTCCATTGTTCCCTAACAGGAAGTTCAAACGTTTTTCTTTATCTTTTCTTCTATGACTCTCTTGCCTCCAGCTAAATGCTTTGCTGCCACAGTGCTAGCAGACTTAGTTGGCATTGTCACATGTTCTAGAGTAGACACCAGTGGCTGTACACTGCACAGTTGTAAAGATAAGGCCTTACATTCCCTTTTAAGAACATGTTTATCTAGGCAAACTGCCACCTCTCTCGTATTCGACACCACCAGTGAGCTGTCTTATCTTTCACCCAATGTTTAACATCATTAACTGCTTGATGTTGTATTACCCCCTAAGTCAGTGAAGACTACAGAGACTGTGCTCTCATTGAAGGGTGTTTCTTCTCAACAAGTTTTCAGAGGTTATTTCAGAAATGATGGTTGTTGTGAGTTCAGTTTACTGAATGTTCAATATATTATTAAATTAACTACTTAATTTAAGTTATTTGGACACATTGTAAGCTCATTTGGTAATACTTCTCAGTAAGCACTGCATTAAGGTGAAAATGCTCTTCTCTTCTTGGGAGGTATATGGACAAATAATATGTTTAATGGTTTTTGTTTAGTTTTAACACAGAATGAATAGTTTGGTTGTAGAAAATGTGGGACAGTTAAAGCATGACCTACTAGCTTGTAATAAACTAATTACCAAATAAAAAAATTCAAAATTCTCGAGAAATCCTTCCGTTATCTAATACGTGTCTAATTATACAGTTTTCAGGTAGAATAGAATAAATTGCTCCACACATATTTTAAATGTGACCTCAACTATGTATATTTTTAGTGCACTCATAATATTTTGATTTCTGTCTTAGCAAAAGAGAATTTTTAAATCCAGCCGACACTGTTTACTTTCCCAACACTTAAGGTTTTCCCAATATAGCCTATACACTACTGTGAACAATATATAATTTTCTAACATTTCTGTCATAGTTTGCTGCTTGACTCCCTCCAACACCTGTAGGTTTGCATGGCCGTGCTTCATATCTGTTACAGGGAGAACATGTAAAGCAGTTTTGCAAGTTTGGATCACTACCCTTGCAAATGAACTAAGTTGAGATAATAGGAGAATGAGTCACTCTGTGAGCGTTCCACAAAAGTTTAGAAGATCTTCATAGAAAATGCATTAAAGTATAAATGACATTGAAATACAAAATTACAGCTAATACTATGTGACCCGGAGTTCCTCTAGTATAATAGCTGCCTACCTTAACATGGCTTTTGAAAAATAAAGGCTTTATTGTCAAAGTGACTTTCACAATCAATGCTTATAAAAACACTGAAAGATAAAATACTTAATAATGCCATAGAAATAAGAAATATATAATATATGGATTCGTATTTAAACTCATATTCCCCTTAGCCTTTAGCATGGATGCCTAACATACATCTCTGCTTATAAATAATTTGCATTTACTGGACAGTTTCCCCAACTATTTAATTCATTTAAATCCAAACATGGCTGTGAGAGTGGTCTGGGGCTGCTCCAATGATTCTCCAACTCATTTTCACATTCATATATACATTCAGGATAGATGGGATCAAATATTAAGGCTCCGCTTTAACCTCTACACCACGAGCACCCCCCCAAGTCGTAATGTTTTTACCAAAAGAAGGAGACTACACAGGCCAGCTACATTTCAGCATTTCCTGGTGATGATGAATGTGTTAAAACTTTTTCTTTGCCAAGAATGATCATTAAACTTCAGCTAAAGGTCAACAACCGTCCATTTACTGGTTGTTATGACAAACTGCATTTTTTTAAGTCTACTTTTTCTTTGTATTTTAATATATGTTATATTTGTGTTGCCTATGTTTTTTGTTGTTGTTTTTATTGTGCAAATAAATAAAATAGAAAAAATAAAAATTTGTCAATTTCTTCATGCTAAGAGTCTGGAAAGTTGATGCAGATGATTAAAGGTAATTGAGGGAATAGAGAAACAGTGTACATGTGTATTTAAAGGCTTTGCTTATATGCAGGCTGATAATGTAAAACTAAACTTTTGTTAAGAATTCTACAGGAACACAGAAGGTTGGACTTTTTTTCTTTGGTTGTCTCTTTTTGGCTCTCTTACCTCCAGCTTAATACATTGCTACCACAGCACTATCAGATTTCAGTGGGAAAGATAAGCCCTTTAGTTCACATTCATGGCACATTTGCATATCATATGCAAAAAATGGTCTCTTCTTTTTTTACATGAAATAAATGAGCTGTTTTATCTTACACCCAATGTTTGACTTTCTTAACTTCTTCCTATATAAGTTACCTTTCAGACAGGGAAGTTCAGAACTCTGTCTGCAGGTTTCTACTCTGGTGAAGATGGCAGTGATGGCAGTTTGGGCAGCAGTTCTGATTACTTATGGAGTCTCCAAAGGAATCGCAATGGTAGTGTACATATATTTATGATGATTGCCTGCTAACTACTGTGCACCATAAAACAAGATAATTTGTTGCTATAATGACTTTTATTTCCTTAAAGGGGGCCAGTGGATCTAAAGCTGGTGTCCATAGAAGCCCAAATAATGTCCTGCCCCTGGACATGGCTCCAAACTCTGTTGATGACATGTACCATGGCTGCAATGTCGGCATGAAGAAAAAGGTGCTGAAAGATTTCCTGCAGAATGAGAAGAACATGGTCAGCAAATTCAAAAATGCCTGGCAAGAAGCAGAGGAATACACCAGGAAGAGATGGCGGGCAGAGATACGCATTGGTAGGAAAGAACAGTTTATGGCTATTCGAGTTTATACTTCTGGTGAAAAGAATATTTATGCTGATTTCAATACAGCAGTTCGAGCCCAGAAATCTGAGTACAATACCTTATTCCAGTATCACACTCTTCACTTTTTCCTGACGAGTGCCGTGGAAACCCGCAACAGGAACAAACCTCCGGAAGAAAGATGTGTGACCGGCTACCGTAGAACGAACGATTACTTTAGCCAAGATGTTCTCAACAAGGAGATTCGTTTAGGCTCTTTTGCGTCCAGCTCAAGAGGTCAGTACCTCCACCCTGAAATATTCGGAGACAAGTCATGCTTTGAGATTTACACATGTTTTGGAGCAGACATCTCTGCGTTCTCTAAATTTGAAGAAGAAGGTGAGGTGCTGATTCCTCCTTATGAGGTCTTTAAAGTCACTGAGATAAAGAAGCGATCCAAACCGGAGGATCCATATCCATGTGACGTGATGTATAAACTGAAGAGTACAAAGAAAACTCTTTCCAATTTGAATTGTGATTATTTCAAAAAAGCAGTCTGACGTGTTTATCATACAGAAAACAAAACTTGTAAATTAACATTTTAGGATGTATTGTATTATGTATCACAAACTATCTGTTATTACATACAGGTGGTAAACACAGGTAAAAAAACACCTTAATTATTTCAATAATTTGACAAATGAAAATTAGAATTAGAATTGTTGAAGTTGAATAGCCAGCAGTGTGGAGGTTGTATTGTGCAGTGTAGAAGCACAATCTAATTGATATATGAAAATGAATTGTTAACATTATGTTAGTGTTATAATGGATCTGTGTTCTTCCATAATTTTAAGCCCAACATAGAGACAGTGCAAAGCTGAGCTCATTATTTGAAAAGCATCAACCGAGTATTGTTCAACATAAAACACACTGTAGTTGAATTTGAAATGTTAAATGTATTTCAACAGCCTCTAGCCAAAGCCAATGAAGCAGCCACGAAACACATTGGTTAGTTGGTAAACGTGTAAAATCTTGTATTAAAGTGTATTTCCCATGATGTCAATCAATTAATTCAATTTAAATGTAATGCATGATGCAAAGTATGTCCTAAAATGTTACTGTTTCAAAACTGTTTCCACAAAATGATTAAACACCCCTGTGTTGCAAAGATTGTGAATGTTTGTCAAATGTGTTTCCCGATTCAATTGGAATCATTCACTAATCAGTGTCCTCTTACTACCCAAAATAAATATGAGAGAAACTGTGGCTTGATTGAAACATGAATATGCTTATCTGAGTCCTTAGTCATTGCCTTGTGCTCACAGCAATTTAATTTATATCAGCCTCAAGTGACTCTCTGACCTGTTTTGCCTTTTGTTTCACCTCTCAGTCAACTAGGGCTGGCCCGAATACCATTTTTCAGGCTTCGAATATTCGTTGGTTTTTCCGAGCGAATATTCGAATATTCGTTCCAGAAAAACACACCATCAAAAACAACATAAAAAAAAAAAAAAAAAAAATTAAATAATTTTTTTTTTTTTTTTTTTTTTAAACGTTAATAATCCCTATATACTCCCTGGAACCGATTTTGACAGTATCTGCATATTTTGTTGAAGATTTACGCGCTCGGAGGTGAAGTAATGGATGCGCTATGACACTTAGTGATGTAATATCCTCCTAAATGAGCAATACTACTACTACTACTACTACTACAATATTACTAACTTTTATATCCAAATATAAAATTATTTGATGACATTATATTGCAGTACTAGCTTCTTGCAAAAAAAATTTGAAAAAAAAAAAAAAAAAAAAAAAAAAAAAAAACGAAGCTCCGAATACTAATTTTCCGAACGAGTATTCGAATATTCGAATAATTCGGGCCAGCCCTACAGTCAACATATAGCATACTGCAGACACCGGGCTGAAAAAAGTGCCCTTTACCGCCTCTGTACTATGAGGAGAGAAGTACATTAAAGGGATGAGGTACTTCAGACTTTTTTGTGCCCCTGCCCACTTCTGAAACCACGCCTATGCCCTAAGCAAAATGACTTGAACACCTTGAGCTTGTCAAAGGACTTATAAGTGAGTTCCTGTACTGTATAAGGCCTGCATAAGATAATAGCTGAACTTAACAGATACAACACAGTTAGTTCACCATAATATGTGCATTTTAGGTATGTAAAAGGCACACTATGCAACATTTTAATGAAAACAATAATTAGTCACACACAAAAACAATCACTCTCAATGATCACTTCTGCTGCATTAGAAAGTGTGGTGGTGTGTTTATCTGCACAGTCCTCCTCTCTCTACCTGTATTTTACATAGTAGTGTTTTGTAAACAGAAGACTCAGGTCTGAGCTCCACCCAAGCTCCTCCCTGCTACTTCTCACTACCTGCTTAACATCAGCTCTCTATCTTAACATGCAAATGATTCTCAGCTGCAGTATTGCAGATAAAAGTGTGACCAAGTCTTAAGTCAGTGCATTACATTCATATTGTTTTATATCACAACTTACGGTTTACATTGGAAGCCAACATTGAGTGCCGAATGCGAGTGGAAGTGTGCCCTATGTAGGGAGGTGGAAGGTAAGGGTTGATAAGGCTGGATTGATGGATGAAGAGATAACACGTCAGCGAGAGTTTTTGTTCTGTTGCCGACCTGCATTTAAATCTCTATTCCTTTTCTTTTTTTTAATACCCCTATCTCGCTCTAACCTCAGTCTTACCAGATTTACCATGTGCAAAAAAATAGACAGTGAACACATAAGCATCGGATGTAAAACATATTTTAAAAAACTAACCATAACTACAGTATAACTATAAAACGATTTTCTCCACCCATGGTAGTTTGTGGTAGCATGTGTTTCCAAATCAAACACTAATTCCCACACATCACCATTACAGTATTTAAACAAAGATGAACCACCGACATCTTATTGAAGAAAGATTTATTGTTTTCCTATCACAACCAATGAAAACATGTGCCACAATGAGACTCAAGTAGATTCAATGAAATGCAAGCAGACGTCTGTTTATGATTAATGAGACCAATATTTTTCTCCATGGTGTTTTTTCACAGACTGACATTAAAGCGTTTTGAATACAAAAGAAAAGGAGCTAAGAAACAATCAGTATTTGCAAATTTGGGCTTTTTGATATAAATATAAATCACAATCAACAAGAACCAGAAAACGCTGCAGCATGTTATACTATACCACAACATCAAACACATACAGTACATAGGTTTATTAACAGTGATAATTAGACCTTCTTGAAGCAGGGAAGTTTCCCTGCCCTGTGGAGATACAGGAGGGGCTGCATAAAGCCGGCTAGTAAAGCTAAGCTTACACAAATGGTTAAGGTACTACCATAGTCTATACACGTCAAGCAACTTTGCAGTGGAATGGCAACCGTATACAAAAGGAAATAATTAGCCATGGCAATCATTACAAGCAAGATGGTTTTAAAGGCTGTTCTCTTTATTGTGTTGGTCTTCTTTGTCTGTTTGTCTTTTTCGCCTGGGCCGGGGCGTTTCAGAGCCCTGAGAACTGAGAGGCAGCAGAAAAACATTACCGATGCACAGAGTAAATTTTGGATGAAATACCCATAAAGATACATAGGTTTGGTGTAGGTGAACAGGGAGAATATGCAAGAAAGCAAGGTAATCGGCCAGACAACACAACAGCAGGCTACCTTGTACCTCAGGGGTTTAAAGCGAAGAAATAACACAGGATGGACAACCGCAACATAGCACTCGACACAGATGCAACATTGGAAGAGGGGACGAGCGGTATAGAGCAGGCCACGTGAGAACATTAAGACTTCAAAACAAAAGAAAACCCACCAAAATCTGTAAACAATATAGAACAGGGTGAATAAACACACCATGACCTCAGATATAGCCAGGTTGAGAGAAAAGAAGTTGGAAGCCAAAGTCTCTCTGGCTCCTGTCAATATCAGCCACAGGACATAACCGTTCAGAGGAACACTCAGGACAAAGTTGACTAAAACTGCAGCCAGGAGTCCATCATCAAAGGCAGACAGGTGGCTTGACAAGGTGGTGTTCATCCCGTGACTGTCAAGAAGAACAAGAGAAGCTTTACTTGATATGATATGCAACTTTTCTTTGATTTTTTTTGGCTTGTCAGTACAAAGTTTTAGCAAAGAATGCATACTAACTATATGTTAACAGCAAGCATTTACAATCATTTTAGAGGAAGTTCACAGCAGCAACATACTGAACATAAGTTAACAAACTTAATCCCTATAGTTCATACCTGGTTTAGTGCTGAGTAGTGTCTGGAGTTCTGGTCAAGCTGCAGTGAAGTGAAGTTCTGAATGACAAGCTGGGAGCAAAGGCTCTTATTGCTTGGTTTACTAATGACATAATCAAATACACTGCAAAAACAACAAATACACAACAAAAACAACAAAACGCTAAAAGACCACATGGAAAATGGAAATTTTATTCAGCACCAACAGGTGTTATTCACATAGATGGCTGGGATGGATGCAAATGTTTAGAAAATAAGTTAATGGATATTTGTCTACAGGCATAGGCAGTGTGAAGAATGCTTGGTTTAAATAATTCAAAATATCCTTAACAAAATTGCTTTGCAAAATAAAAAAGGAAAACAAAATAAGAAAAGTAAGGATGCGTTAACACATTGAAGCTCAAGGATTACACTTCTTCAATATTTAACATTGATTATGTTCGTATGAGCTCTCTATCTGAACATGCAAATGTTCAAGCGAGTATCAAAACATTGGAAATAAAAGTGTGACCGAGTCTTAAGTCTTTTTTTTACCACTATCTCGCTTTAACCTCAGTCTTACCAGATTGGCCATGTGCAAAAGTTAGAAAAATATATATATTTTTTAAATATTTTAAAAAAGGAACTCTAACCGCTGTACCTAGTGGCCGGTGAGTGTGTGTGTGTGTGTGTGTGTGTGTGTGTGTATATATATATATATTAGAGGTGGGCATAGATTAATTTTTTTAATCTAGATTAATCTAGATTAATTTTGGAATTAATCTAGATTAATCTAGATTAAAATGGCTCATTTGAATTCATTCATAATATGTGTGTGCTCCCTAAATAATGACTCAAAGTAAGTCTTTGAGAACGTGTTTCTCAAGCCAGGTGGCGCATCAGACCAGGGGCTCATCTCCTGTTTCCAACATGCATCACAAACTGCTTGAGGAAGCTGTTCTACTATGATAATTGGTGATGAAAATAAATAATGTTCAACAAGATGTTACTTAGTAACGAGTAACCGGCATCGGACCTCTTTTTTCAGTAACAAGTAATCTAACGCGTTACTATCTCCAAACCAGTAATCAGATTAAAATTACTCATCAAAGTCACTGTGCGTTACTTTTTCTGTAATTTTCCTTAGTGAAACATTTTACATAACTGCACAAATGACTGCGATTGCGATTTTATGTAAATAAATGTGCACGCATGTGTCTCTAAACGCTCCAACTGCTCCAACCGCTCCTCTCGTCTTTTTGGTAGCGCCCCTCGTCTCTGTCATGCAGCGTGTGTGTGTGCGCCTGTGTCTGTGTGTGTGTGTATGTGTGCAGCAGCATTACGGCCGAACTGTGGCGCAAAACAAAGTTTCCCCCCCGATGAAATATAGCGTCTGCTATGGGGATATTTAGGATTCGGGTACGGTGACGTTGACGTTGAAGAGATAGAAGTGTTTAAAACTTGGAAACTTATAGTCACGTGGCGACCGGTGGCCACACACACCCACCCTGCGTTCCAATACCCGATTGTGTCGTGGGCAAGTGATGGAGAGAGAGAGCGGCGGGTGTGTGAGAGAATAAAGGCTCCTCAAGTGTCAACAACGGCCCCCGGCTATTATTATCTCCCCTGAGCCGAACAGGAGGTGGAATAAGAGATTAACGGCGATATTTTTTTTATCGCCGATAAGAGTCTTGCATTAACGCAGCACGTTAACGCCGATAACGGCCCACCACTAATATATATATATATATATATATATATATATATATATATATATATATATATATATATGTGGGTATACATATACTGTATATATATACATGTATATATGTTTCCCCAAACTATTTAATTCATTCAAATCAAAGAACTTTTCCTGTAAGGCAACTTCATTTGTGGTAAGGCTCATTTAAACACAAAATACTTCATAAATAAATAGTCAATAGTCAGACACGAGAAGAAAATGAATAGTTTAAAAACTATAATCCCTGTTGGTAGGGAGAATACATACTGTACGTAGTGAGTTGGGGGAAAGGTGAATAGGTAAAAGTCTGAAGCGATGGGGGGGGGGGGGGGGGGCTGTTTATTCAACAGTCTAATAACGGACATGACTTGTTTGGGTCTTAGTTGCAGGGAACAAAATTTTTTCCCTGAATGTAATTGATGGCAGTAGAGGCAGAAAGATGTGTGTCCGGCCACCGTAGAATGGACAAGTACTATAGCCAAGATGTTCTCAACAAGGAGATTCGCTTAGGCTCTTTTACGTCCAGCTCCCTACTTCCGTATCCCAAGCCTGAGATATTCGGAAAGGTGTCATGCTTTGAGATTTGCACATGTTTTGGAGCAGACATCTCTGTGTTCTCTGAATTTGGAGATGCAGAAGGTGAGGTGCTGATTCCTCCTTATGAGGTCTTTACAGTCACTGAGATAAAGAAACGATCCAAAAAGGAGGATCCATGTGATGTGATGTATAAACTGAAGAGTACAGAAACACCTCTTTCCAATTTGAATTGTTATTATTTCAAATAAGAAGTCTGACATGTTTTACATACAGAAAACAAAACATGCAAACTGTAACATTTTAGGATGCACTGTATTATGTATCACAAACTATCTGTTATTACATACAGTACCCAGGTAAAAAACAACGTTATTGTTTCAATAATTTGACAAATGAAAAATAGATTTAAAACCATCATTTTTAGACCAACATAGAGACTGAGGCTGAGCTCATTATTTGAAAAGCATCAACTGAGTATTGTTCAACATTAAACACACTGTAGTTGAATTTGAAATATTAAATGTATTTCAACAGCCTCTAGCCAATGAAGCAGCCACGAAACACATTGGTTAGTTGGTAAACGTGTAAAATCTTGTATTAAAGTGTATTTCCCATGATGTCAATCAATTAATTCAATTTAAATGTAATGCATGATGCAAAGTATGTCCTAAAATGTTACTGTTTCAAAACTGTTTCCACAAAATGATTAAACACCCCTGTGTTGCAAAGATTGTGAATGTTTGTCAAATGTGTTTCCCGATTCAATTGGAATCATTCACTAATCAGTGTCCTCTTACTACCCAAAAGAAATATGAGAGAAACTGTGGCTTGATTGAAACATGAATATGCTTATCTGAGTCCTTAGTCATTGCCTTGTGCTCACAGCAATTTCATTTATATCAGCCTCAAGTGACTCTCTGACCTGTTTTGCCTTTTGTTTCACCTCTCAGTCAATATATAGCATACTGCAGACACCGAGCTGAAAAAAGTGCCCTTTACCGCCTCTGTACTATGAGGAGAGAAGGGCACATATACATTAAAAGGATGAGGTACTTCAGACTTTTTTGTGCCCCTGGCCACTTCTGAAACCACGCCTATGCCCTAAGCAAAATGACTTGAACACCTTGAGCTTGTCAAAGGACTTATAAGTGAGTTCCTGTATAAGGCCTGCATAAGATAATAGCTGAACTTAACAGATACAACACAGTTAGTTCACCATAATATGTGCATTTTAGGTATGTTAAAGGCACACTATGCAACATTTTAATGAAAACAATAATTAGTCACACACAAAAACAATCACTCTCAATGATCACTTCTGCCCCATTAGAAAGTGTGGTGGTGTGTTTATCTGCACAGTCCTCCTCTCTTTGCCTGTATTTTACATAGTAGTGTTTTGTAAACAGAAGACTCAGGTCTGAGCTCCACCCAAGCTCCTCCCTGCTACTTCTCACTACCTGCTTAACATCAGCTCTCTATCTTAACATGCAAATGATTCTCAGCTGCAGTATTGCAGATAAAAGTGTGACCAAGTCTTAAGTCAGTGCATTACATTCATATTGTTTTATATCACAACTTACGGTTTACATTGGAAGCCAACATTGAGTGCCGAATGCGAGTGGAAGTGTGCCCTATTTAGGGAGGTGGAAGGTAAGGGTTGATAGGGCTGGATTGATGGATGAAGAGGTAACACGTCAGCGAGAGTTTTTGTTCTGTTGCCGACTTGCATTTAAATCTCTATTCTTTTTTTTTATACCACTATCTTCTAACCTCAGTCTTACCAGATTTACCATGTGCAAAAAATAGACAGTGAACACATAAGCATCGGATGTAAAATATATTTAAAAAAATTAACCATAACTACAGTATAACTATAAAACGATTTTCTCCACCCATGGTAGTTTGTGGTAGCATGTGTTTCCAAATCAAACACTAATTCCCACACATCACCATTACAGTATTTAAACAAAGATGAACCACCGACATCTTATTGAAGAAAGATTTATTGTTTTCCTATCACAACCAATGAAAACATGTGCCACAATGAGACTCAAGTAGATTCAATGAAATGCAAGCAGACGTCTGTTTATGATTAATGAGACCAATATTTTTCTCCATGGTGTTTTTTCACAGACTGACATTAAAGCGGATTGAATACAAAAGAAAAAGAGCTAAGAAACAATCAGTATTTGCAAATTTGTGCTTTTTGATATTAATATAAATCACAATCAACAAGAACCAGAAAACGCTGCAGCATGTTATACTATACTACAACATCAAACACATACAGTACATAGGTTTAGTAACAGTGATAATTAGACCTTCTTGAAGCAGGGAAGTTTCCCTGCCCTGTGGAGATACAGGAGGGGCTGCATAAAGCCGGCTAGTAAAGCTAAGCTTACACAAATGGTTAAGGTACTACGATATTCTATACACGTCAAGCAACTTTGCAGTGGAATGGCAACCGTATACAAAAGGAAATAATTAGCCATGGCAATCATTACAAGCAAGATGGTTTTAAAGGCCGTTCTCTTTATTGTGTTGGTCTTCTTTGTCTGTTTGTCTTTTTCGCCTGGGCCGGGGCGTTTCAGAGCCCAGAGAACTGAGAGGCAGCAGAAAAACATTACCGATGCACAGAGTAAATTTTGGATGAAATACCCATAAAGATACATAGGTTTTGTGTAGGTGAACAGGGAGAATATGCAAGAAAGCAAGGTAATCGGCCAGACAACACAACAGCAGGCTACCTTGTACCTCAGGGGTTTAAAGCGAAGAAATAACATAGGATGGACAACCGCAACATAGCACTCGACACAGATGCAACATTGGAAGAGGGGACGAGCGGTATAGAGCAGGCCACGTGAAAAAATTAAGACTTCAAAACAAAAGAAAACCCACCAAAATCTGTAAACAATATAGAACAGGGAGAATAAACACACCATGACCTCAGATATAGCCAGGTTGAGAGCAAAGAAGTTGGAAGCCAAAGTCTCTCTGGCTCCTGTCAATATCAGCCACAGAACATAACCGTTCAGAGGAAGACTCAGGACAAAGTTGACTAAAACTGCAGCCAGGAGTCCATCCTCAAAGGCAGACAGGTGGCTTGACAAGGTGGTGTTCATCCCGTGACTGTCAAGAAGAACAAGAGAAGCTTTTCTTGATATGCAACTTTTCATTGATTTTTGGCTTGTCAGTACAAAGTTTTAGCAAAGAATGTTTACTAACTATTTGTTAACAGCAAGCATTTACAATCATTTTAGAGGAAGTTCACAGCAGCAATATACTGAACATAAGTTAACAAACCTAATCCCAATAGTTCATACCTGGTTTAGTGCTGAGCAGTGTCTGGAGTTCTGGTCAAGCTGCAGTGAAGTGAAGTTCTGGATGACAAGCTGGGAGCAAAGGCTCTTATTGCTTGGTTTACTAATGACATAATCAAATACACTGCAAAAACAACAGATACACAACAAAAACAACAAAACGCTAACAGACCACATGGAAAATGGAAATGTTATTCAGCACCAACAGGAGTTATTCACATAGATGGCTGGGATGGATGCAAATGTTTAGAAAATAAGTAAATGGATATTTGTCTACAGGCATCTTCAATATTTAACATTCATTATGTTCGTATGAGCTCTCTATCTGAACATGCAAGCAAGCAAGTATCAAAACATTGGAAATAAAAGTGTGACCGAGTCTTAAGTCCTTTTTTTTACCACTATCTCGCTTTAACCTCAGTCTTACCAGATTGGCCATGTGCAAAAGTTAGAAAAATATATATATTTTTTAAATATTTTAAAAAAGGAACTCTAACCGCTGTACCTAGTGGCCGGTGAGTGTGTGTGTGTGTGTGTGTATATATATATATATATATATATATATATATATATATATATATACAGGTCCTTCTCATATAATTAGCATATTGTGATAAAGTTGATTATTTTCCATAATGTAATGATAATAATTGAACTTTCATATATTTTAGATTCATTGCACACCAACTGAAATATTTCAGGTCTTTTGTTGTTTTAATACTGATGATTTTGGCATACAGCTCATGAAAACCCCAAATTCCTCTCTCAAAAAATTAGCATATTTCATCCGACCAATAAAAGAAAAGTGTTTTTAATACAAAAAAGTCAACCTTCAAATAATTATATTCAGTTATGCACTCAATACTTGGTCGGGAATCCTTTCGCAGAAATGACTGCTTCAATGCGGCGTGGCATGGAGGCAATCAGCCTGTGGCACTTGCCTTGCCTTGCCTTGTGGCACTGCTGAGGTGTTATGGAGGCCCAGGATGCTTCGATAGCGGCCTTAAGCTCATCCACAGTTTTGGGTCTGGTGTCTCTCAACTTCCTCTTCACAATATCCCACAGATTCTCTATGGGGTTCAGGTCAGGAGAGTTGGCAGGCCAATTGAGCACAGTAATACCATGGTCAGTAAACCATTTACCAGTGGTTTTGGCACTGTGAGCAGGTGCCAGGTCTTGTTGAAAAATTAAATCTTCATCTCCATAAAGCTTTTCAGCAGATGGAAGCATGAAGTGCTCCAAAATCTCCTGATAGCTAGCTGCATTGACCCTGCCTTTGATAAAACACAGTGGACCAACACCAGCAGCTGACATGGCACCCCAGACCATCACTGACTGTGGGTACTTGACACTGGACTTCAGGCATTTTGGCATTTCCTTCTCCCCAGTCTTCCTCCAGACTCTGGCACCTTGATTTCCGAATGACATGCAAAATTTGCTTTCATCCGAAAAAAGTACTTTGGACCACTGAGCAACAGTCCAGTGCTGCTTCTCTGTAGCCCAGGTCAGACGCTTCTGCCGCTGTTTCTGGTTCAAAAGTGGCTTGACCTGGGGAATGCGGCACCTGTAGCCCATTTCCTGCACACGCCTGTGCACGGTGGCTCTGGATGTTTCTACTCCAGACTCAGTCCACTGCTTCCGCAGGTCCCCCAAGGTCTGGAATCGGCCCTTCTCCACAATCCTCCTCACCTCTTCTGGTTGTGCAGCGTTTTCTGCCACACTTTTTCCTTCCCACAGACTTCCCACTGAGGTGCCTTGATACAGCACTCTGGGAACAGCCTATTCGCTCAGAAATTTCTTTCTGTGTCTTACCCTCTTGCTTGAGGGTGTCAATGATGGCCTTCTGGACAGCAGTCAGGTCGGCAGTCTTAACCATGATTGCGGTTTTGAGTAATGAACCAGGCTGGGAGTTTTTAAAAGCCTCAGGAATCTTTTGCAGGTGTTTAGAGTTAATTAGTTGATTCAGATGATTAGGTTAAGAGCTGGTTTAGAGTACCTTTTCATGATATGCTAATTTTTTGAGATAGGAATTTGGGGTTTTCATGAGCTGTATGCCAAAATCATCAGTATTAAAACAACAAAAGACCTGAAATATTTCAGTTGGTGTGCAATGAATCTAAAATATATGAAAGTTCAATTATTATTATTACATTATGGAAAATAATCAACTTTATCACAATATGCTAATTATATGAGGAGGACCTATATACTGTATATACATGTATATATGTTTCCCCAAACTATTTAATTAATTCAAATCAAAGAACTTTTCCTGTAAGGCAACTTCATTTGTGGTAAGGCTCATTTAAACACAAAATACTTCATAAATAAATAGTCAATAGTCAGACACGAGAAGAAAATGAATAGTTTAAAAACTATAATCCCTGTTGGTAGGGAGAATACATACTGTACGTAGTGAGTTGGGGGAAAGGTGAATAGGTAAAAGTCTGAAGCTGTTTATTCAACAGTCTAATAACGGACATGACTTGTTTGGGTCTTAGGGGCAGGGAACAACATTTCTTCCCTGAAGGTAATAGATGGCAGTAGAGGCAGAAAGATGTGTGTCCGGCCACCGTAGAATGGACAAGTACTATAGCCAAGATGTTCTCAACAAGGATATTCGCTTAGGCTCTTTAGCGTCTAGCTCCTTACGTCTGTACCCCAATCCTGACCATTTCAGAGACAAGTCATGCTTTGAGATTTACACATGTTTTGGAGCAGACGTCTCTATGTTCTCTAAATTTGGAGATGCAGAAGGTGAGGGCTGATTCCTCCTTATGAGGTCTTTAAAGTCACTGAGATAAAGAAGCGATCCAAACCGAAGGATCCATGTGACGTGATGTATAAACTGAAAAGTACAAGAACTCTTTCCAATTTGAATTGTGATTATTTCAAATGAGAAGTCTGACATGTTTTACATACAGAAAACAAAACATGCAAACTATAACATTTTAGGATGCACTGTATTATGTATCACAAACTATCTGTTATTACATACAGTACACAGGTAAAAAACAACTTTATTATTTCAATAATTTGACAAATGAAAAATAGATTTAAAACCATAATTTTTAGACCAACATAGAGAATGAGTCTGAGCTCATTATTTGAAAAGCATCAACTGAATATTGTTCAACATAAAACACACTGTAGTTGAATTTGAAATGTTAAATGTATTTCAACAGCCTCTAGCCAAGGCCAATGAAGCAGCCACGAAACACATTGGTTAGTTGGTAAACGTGTAAAATCTTGTATTAAAGTGTATTTCCCATGATGTCAATCAATTAATTCAATTTAAATGTAATGCATGATGCAAAGTATGTCCTAAAATGTTACTGTTTCAAAACTGTTTCCACAAAATGATTAAACACCCCTGTGTTGCAAAGATTGTGAATGTTTGTCAAATGTGTTTCCCGATTCAGTTGGGATCATTCACTAATCAGTGTCCTCTTACTGCCCAAAATAAATATGAGAGAAACTGTGGCTTGATTGAAACATGAATATGCTTATCTGAGTCCTTAGTCATTGCCTTGTGCTCACAGCAATTTCATTTATATCAGCCTCAAGTGACTCTCTGACCTGTTTTGCCTTTTGTTTCACCTCTCAGTCAACATATAGCATACTGCAGACACCGGGCTGAAAAAAGTGCCCTTTACCGCCTCTGTACTATGAGGAGAGAAGGGCACATATACTTTTTTGTTCCCCCGGCCACTTCTGAAACCACGCCTATGCCCTAAGCAAAATTACTTGAACGCCTTGAGCTTGTCAAAGGTCTTATAAGTGAGTCCCTGTATAAGGCCTGCCTAAGATAATAGCTGAACTTAACAGATACAACACAGTTCACCAGAGCCGGCCCAAGCCTTCAGGGGGCCCTACGCGAAATGTGAATAGGGGGCCCCTCTCCAATGTTAGCGCTGCTGAAACTAGAAACTAGATCTTTGTTAAATATCATTCACACACCCAGTGTTTTCCGCTAGTGTCTCCACTGTGCAGCTGTGCGAAAATTTTAGACAGCGGAGATTCAGACCCTCCTAGGGGGGTCCGGGGGTATGCCCCCCCCGGGAGATTTTTTGAAGCTTTTTAACCCTTGTAATGTACTCCCGACAGACTTACACCCATGGTCCTCTGGGGTCATATTGACCCCAAACGGTTTGGTGTTTTTTTAAAGCCTAAAGTATAAATTGTCAATACATTTTGTGTTACACCTTTACTCTGACTTGAGTTCAACCCATTACCACAAATATTTGCCTTAGTTTTGGAATTTTAGGCCAACGGACCTTGTTTACATAAAAATATACAATTTTTTCGATTTGAAATTAAAAAAAAAAAAAAATAAAATTCCTTTACATGATTTTGACTATATGACTCATTAGAGAGTGGCTTATGTCAAAGGTTAGTGAAAAAACTGTTTTTGAATCACTTAGATTTTTTTAATAGGAGCAAATACAAACACCCATGGTCCTCTGGGGTCATATTGACCCTGCCCAGTTCGGCTGTTTTTTAAAGCCTATAAAGTATAAATTATCAATTAATTTTGTGTTACACCTTTAGTCTGACTTGAGTCCAACCCATTACCACAAATATTTCCCTTAGTTTTTGAATTTAGGGCCAACAGACCTTGTTTATATAAAAGTATGCATTTTTTGATTTAGACAGTCAAACCAGGCAGGGTCAGTTCTCGCCTGGTTTGACTGTTTCTAAGGCAAAAAGCATAAATAATCACTAATCTCAGTTTTTCAGTTTTATACTCAACTTTATCCTCACTCTTTACCTGACATAATAAACATCACAACACAACATTACACCATGTAAAACTTTGCAAAAATGTACTTTTTAGAAGTGAGTCACCCTCGATTTGGCCCTCAGTTGCATGCGAGGCCGGTAGTTATGGAGTGATCTTTGCTGATTCACTTCATTGCATTTTGTTGAACTTGGTTCAAAATGAGCTCACAAGCCTGTTAGGTAAAGCCTGCTACCTACTGATCATGCTGCCTGTCTCAGACTACGATTTGAAATGGTGCAGAGTCTGCCAGAAACGATCTGTTTATGTGTTTTGTTTTCCTAACCATTGCTTGACCCCACACATCAAAGGCACAGGTGTTGGGTCTGTCTGTGTGTGTGTCTGTGTGTGTTTTTTTGGGGGGGAGTGCTCATGTGTGCATGTGTGTGTGCGTGTGCGTGTGTGTGCGCTCGTGGGTGTGTGCTCATGTACAGGTATGTGCATGTGTGTGTGTGTGGGTGTGTGTGTGTATGTGTGTGTGGGTGTGTGTGTGTCTGTGTTGTGTGTGTGTGTGTGGGTCTGTGTGTGTGTGTGTGTGTGTGTGTATGTGCGTACTTGCGTGCGTGTGTGTGCTCGTGTGTGTGTGCTGGTGAAGTGTGTGTGTGTGTGTGTGTGTGTGTATGTGTGTGTGTGTGTGTAGGTGTGTGTGTGTGTGTGTGTGTGTGTGTGTAGGTGTGTGTGTGTGTGTTTGTGTGTGTGTGTAGGTGTGTGTGTGTGTGTGTGGATGTCGTTAGAAGAAGGGGGGGGCGGGTATTTCCTCTGTTAGAAGCAGTATAGTGTGACATTTTGCCCCATTGCACCATTGTGTGCTGCGGGGTCATATTGACCCCAGAGTACAACAGGTGTTATAAAATTCAATAAAACACCCATAATTTTATCAAAACACTTCAAATGTATAGGAATCATCAAAAGCATAGTATTGAACAACCCCTATAATTTTCAGACCATTTGGTGAATGACAAACATGTTTTCCCCTCAAAAGAAATGTCTTGTGGGGTCAAATTGACCCCAGTACAATAGGAGGGTAGTGAAATGCATGAATCTGGTAGCCTGGCCATTCCCAGACCTGCCACTAGGCGCTGGCAAATAAAATTTGCTGCGCGTGTTGGTCTGGACACGCTCCGTTGAAGCTTTATCAAGAAGACCAGAAATCTGGCTATGGTTTCAATTGGTTCTATCTAATATGGGCGTGCCAGAGCCCTTTATATGGTACTCTGGGGAGGACGTAACCGGATGACGACAGTGACGTGCATGCGACGTCGAAGCCGTGATAGTAAACATCAAAGATGGCTGCGGATATGTTGTGTGAGTTTGAGACTGCTTTGGCCTCGACCCTTAACGATTTGGAAGACGGCACTCAAATCTTTCATTAGCAAGTAAGTGGAATGTTCTGTTTTGCCGACCGACAACGGCAAACGTTTAATTTAACAGTTTAACAGCTGTTCGCTAAACGAAAGGGGCTTACGTCACCTTGTGCATCGCTCTGATTGGTTGTAGTGCTATCCAACTGCGTGCAGTGGCATTTGAAATGCACGAGTAGGAGCCGCCCCTTGAGTTGGAAATTACTATTGATCGTGGCCAGACCCTCTATCGTTCAAGATATCACGGTCTGGATTTCCAGGCTATGAATCTGGTGTACTTTGAGAGGAAAATTAAGAGGCTAAATATGAGAAATTTTGTGTGAACAAATTATTTGGAGACACTGGGCCAGATGAATTAGAAGCTATTGAAGAAGGACACATGGATTTTCCATAAAAATATTAATATAAAATAAAATATTATGGAGGGTCCTCTGGGTTGGGCTTGGAGCTCTTTTTCTTTTACGGGACATATTTCTCTGTAATATAATGAATGCATTTAAATGCAGTGAGAGGAACGAAGCAGAAGAACTCTGTTGTCCAGCTACTGTATCTTTTTTTCCACAGACGAGGCTGAAATAGGCTATAGACTATACACAGTGCATGGGCAACTGAGGGCAGCCCCATTTCCAATTGTTTTTAAATAAACTCAATACACTGTGCATGGATGTGAACGCGACATGATCAGATAATTTCGGATTACCTCCCAGATGAACTGATTACATTTTTAGGCTATAAATTATTTACACCAAAATATTGTATTCTTTTTTTGTATGATAACTCACATTTGCATAATATGATGTTAATATCAAACACACAAACTACATTTTTTTTTTTTTTTTTTTTTTTTTTTTTTTTTTGCAGGGGGCCCCCCTGGCGGTCGGGGGCCCTGAGCGACCGCTTGGTTCGCTTATGCCTCGGGCCGGCTCTGCAGTTCACCATAATAATATGTGCATTTTAGGTATGTTAAAGGCACACTATGCAACATTTTAATGAAAACAATAATTAGTCACACACAAAAACAATCACTCTCAATGATCACTTCTGCCCCATTAGAAAGTGTGGTGGTGTGTTTATCTGCACAGTCCTCCTCTCTTTGCCTGTATTTTACATAGTAGTGTTTTGTAAACAGAAGACTCAGGTCTGAGCTCCACCCAAGCTCCTCCCTGCTACTTCTCACTACCTGCTTAACATCAGCTCTCTATCTTAACATGCAAATGATTCTCAGCTGCAGTATTGCAGATAAAAGTGTGACCAAGTCTTAAGTCAGTGCATTACATTCATATTGTTTTATATCACAACTTACGGTTTACATTGGAAGCCAACATTGAGTGCCGAATGCGAGTGGAAGTGTGCCCTATGTAGGGAGGTGGAAGGTAAGGGTTGATAAGGCTGGATTGATGGATGAAGAGATAACACGTCAGCGAGAGTTTTTGTTCTGTTGCCGACCTGCATTTAAATCTCTATTCCTTTTCTTTTTTTTAATACCCCTATCTCGCTCTAACCTCAGTCTTACCAGATATACCATGTGCAAAAAAATAGACAGTGAACACATAAGCATCGGATGTAAAACATATTTTAAAAAACTAACCATAACTATACAGTATAACTATAACACGATTTTCTCCACCCATGGTAGTTTGTGATAGCATGTGTTTCCAAATCAAACACTAATTCCCACACATCACCATTACAGTATTTAAAAATAGATGAACCACCGACATCTTATTGAAGAAAGATTTATTGTTTCTCTCTCACAACCAATGAAAACATGTGCCACAATGAGACTCAAGTAGATTCAATGAAATGCAAGCAGACATCTGTTTATGATTAATGAGACCAATATTTTTCTCCATGGTGTTTTTTCACAGACTGACATTAAAGCGGATTGAATACATAAGAAAAAGAGCTAAGAAACAATCAGTATTTGCAAATTTGTGCTTGTTGATATAAATATAAATCACAATCAACAAGAACCAGAAAACGCTGCAGCATGTTATACTATACCACAACATCAAACACATACAGTACATAGGTTTATTAACAGTGATAATTAGACCTTCTTGAAGCAGGGAAGTTTCCCTGCCCTGTGGAGATACAGGAGGGGCTGCATAAAGCCGGCTAGTAAAGCTAAGCTTATACAAATGGTTAAGGTACTACGATAGTCTATACACGTCAAGCAACTTTGCAGTGGAATGGCAACCGTATACAAAAGGAAATAATTAGCCATTGCAATCATTACAAGCAAGATGGTTTTAAAGGCCGTTCTCTTTATTGTGTTGGTCTCCTTTGTCTGTTTGTCTTTTTCGCCTGGGCCGGGGCGTTTCAGAGCCCAGAGAACTGAGAGGCAGCAGAAAAACATTACCGATGCACAGAGTACATTTTGGATGAAATACCCATAAAGATACATAGGTTTTGTGTAGGTGAACAGGGAGAATATGCAAGAAAGCAAGATAATCGGCCAGACAACACAACAGCAGGCTACCTTGTACCTCAGGGATTTAAAGCGAAGAAATAACATAGGATGGACAACCGCAACATAGCACTCGACACAGATGCAACATTGGAAGAGGGGACGAGCGGTATAGAGCAGGCCACGTGAGAAAATTAAGACTTCAAAACAAAAGAAAACCCCCCAAAATCTGTAAACAATATAGAACAGGGATAATAAACACATCATGACCTCAGATATAGCCAGGTTGAGAGCAAAGAAGTTGGAAGCCAAAGTCTCTCTGGCTCCTGTCAATATCAGCCACAGAACATAACCGTTCAGAGGAAGACTCAGGACAAAGTTGACTAAAACTGAAGCCAGGAGAACTTCATCAAAGGCAGACAAGGTGGTGTTCATCCCGTGACTGTCAAGAAGAACAAGAGAAGCTTTACTTGATATGATATGCAACCTTTCTTTGATTTTTTTTGGCTTGTCAGTACAAAGTTTTAGCAAAGAATGTTTACTAACTATTTGTTAACAGCAAGCATTTACAATCATTTTAGAGGAAGTTCACAGCAGCAACATACTGAACATAAGTTAACAAACTTAATCCCAATAGTTCATACCTGGTTTAGTGCTGAGCAGTGTCTGGAGTTCTGGTCAAGCTGCAGTGAAGTGAAGTTCTGGATGACAAGCTGGGAGCCAAAGCTCATATTACTAATGTCATAATCAAATACACTGCAAAACAACAAAACGCTAAAAGACCACATGGGAAATGGAAATTTTATTCAGCACCAACAGGAGTTATTCACATAGATGGCTGGGATGGATGCAAATGTTTAGAAAATAAGTTAATGGATATTTGTCTACAGGCATAGGCAGTGCATACGAAGAATGCTTGGTTTAAATAATTCATAATAATTTACATTCATTTTGTTCGTATGAGCTCTCTATCTGAACATGCAAATGTTCAAGCGAGTATCAAAACATTGGAAATAAAAGTGTGACCGAGTCTTAAGTCTTTTTTACCACTGTCTCGCTTTAACCTCAGTCTTACCAGATTGGCCATGTGCAAAAGTTAGAAAAAAGACCGTATACACGTAAGCATTGGATGTAAAAATATTTTAAAAAGGGAACCGCTGTACCTAATATAGTGGTCTGTGAGTGTATATATATACAATGTATATATATACACTCACCTAATAAAGTGGCCGGTGAGTGTATACACATCCACTCAGTATTAATTTCAATAATCAAACCTGTGTAGGTAACACAAAAAAAAACCTGTGTAGTAGGTAACACAAAAAAACAGTAGACAAATACCCATTAACTCATTTTACAAACATGTGCAGGGTCACAGCTGGTATCATCTATCCCAGCCATCTATGTGAATAACTCCTGTTGGTGCTGGATAAAATTTCCATTTTCCATGTGGTCTTTTAGCGTGTTGTTGTTTTTGTTGTGTATCTGTTGTTTTTGCAGTGTATTTGATTATGTCATTAGTAAACCAAACAGTACAAACCTTTGCTCCCAGCTTGTCATTCAGAACTTCACTTCACTGCAGCTTGACCAGAACTCCAGACACTGCTCAGCACTAAACCAGGTATGAACTATAGGGATTAGGTTTGTTAACTTATGTTCAGTATATTGCTGCTGTGAACTTCCTCTAAAATGATTGTAAATGCTTGCTGTTAACAAATAGTTAGTATGCATTCTTGCTAACACTTTGTACTGACAAGCCAAAAAAATCAAAGAAAAGTTTCATATCAAGTAAAGCTTCTCTTGTTCTTCTTGACAGTCACGGGATGAACACCACCTTGTCAAGCCACCTGTCTGCCTATGATGATGCACTCCTGGCTGCAGTTTTAGTCAACTGTGTCCTGAGTCTTCTTCTGAACGGTTATGTTCTGTGGCTGATATTGACAGGAGCCAGAGAGACTTTGGCTTCCAACTTCTTTTCTCTCAACCTGGCTATATCTGAGGTCATGATGTGTTTATTCACCCTGTTCTATATTGTTTACAGATTTTGGGGGGTTTTCTTTTGTCTTGAAGTCTTCATGTCCTCACGTGGCCTGCTCTATACCGCTCGTCCCCTCTTCCAATGTTGCATCTGTGTCGAGTGCTATGTTGCGGTTGTCCATCCTGTGTTATTTCTTTGCTATAAACCCTTGAGGTACAAGGTAGCCTGCTGTTGTGTTGTCTGGTCGATTACCTTGCTTTCTTGCATATTCTCCTGGTACACCTTCACAAAACCTATGTATCTCTATGGGTATTTCATCCAAAATGTACTCTATGTCTCTGTGATGTTTTTCTGCTGCCTCTCAGTTCTCAGGGCTCTGAAACGCCCCGGCCCAGGCGAAAAAGACAAACAGACAAAGAAGACCAACACAATAAAGAGAACGGCCTTTAAAACCATCTTGCTTGTAATTATTGCCATGGCTAATTATTTTGTTTTGTTTACGGTTGCCATTCCACTGCAAAGTTGCTTGACGTGTATAGATTATCGTATTACGTTAATCATTTGTGGAGGCTTAGCTTTGCTAACCGGCTTTATGCAGCCCCTCCTGTATCTCCACAGGGCAGGGAAACGTCCTTGGTTCAAGAAGGTCTAATTATCACTGTTAATAAACCTATGTACTGTATGTGTTTGATGTTGTGGTATACTGTAGTATAACATGCTGCAGTGTTTTCTGGTTCTTGTTGATTGTGATTTATATTAATATCAACAAGCACAAATTTGCAAATACTGATTGTTTCTTAGCTCTTTTTCTTTTGTATTAAATCTGCTTTAATGTTAGTCGATTAAAAAAATACCATGGAGAAAAATATTGGTCTCATTAATAAACAGACGTCTGCTTGCATTTCATTGAATCTACTTGAGTGACACATTTTTTCATTGATTGTGAAAGAAAAATAATAAATGTTACTTTAATAAGATGTCGGTGGTTCATTTAAGTTTATGTTTGGTAAATTCTCACAGTAGGGGCGAGAACATTTATCGGCTTGTGTGCCACAGCGACCACTGACATAACATGGAAATGCCGCTCAGTAACGGTAAATGCCGGTCCCAACAATGGTATCCTGCCTCTTCTGCTTCCTACATCACACCAGAATGCCCCGCCTCACCCCTATAATTTCACGACAAGCATTGCCGTAAATGTATAGCCATACTGTACACATTTGATCTTTATTGATGGTCTTTACAGTCACCGGAGCAAGTCCGACTGTTTTCAAAAGCATCTGTATTTTCAAAATCAACAACAAACAGATCGCACATATTCTAGCAACAGAACGGACAAGAGAAAAGTATACATCCCGTTATTAACTCTGTTATGTTGTGATATAGAGTCAATAAAGGCCAAATATACATAGCTATACATTTACGGTAACATTTGTCGTGAAACTATAGGGGGAGTCGGGGCATGCTGGTGTGATGTAGGCAGCGGAAGAGGCAGGATACCGTTGTTGGGACCGGCATTTACCTTTCTTTGGACCGGCATTTACCGTTTGTAAAATGGTATGTCAGTGGTTGTGTTACAAGTGGCCTAAATGGGTTTTCTCAGGAGGGTGGCTGCCGTTTCCCTTATAGATAGGGTGACAAGCTCAGTCATCCTGAGAGATTTGGAGTAGAGACGCTACTCCTATGTGCAGAAAGGAGCCAGTTGAGGTGGTTAGGCTATCTGGTAATGATGCTGCCGGGGCGCCTCCCTGGGGAAATGTTCCCGTCACGTCCAGCTGGATGTCCACGTCTCCACCCTGACCTGGAAACACCTGGATCCCCCACGAGCCGACCCCTGATAAGCGGTTTATGATGAGTAATGTTCATGAGCGAGTGAGTGATCCTCACATTCTGAAACATCTTCTTCTACATAATCATCAAAAACTTATTTCTCTTCCAAAACCTACAATTTCTACACTTTTATTAGCCCCAGCCCCAGTGGACCCGAACACAAGGCCAATGAGTTACAGTTTGAAATGATTATTAATAATATAATTTTTCTTTTGATAGAGAATGGAAATTGGTCACAGACCCGAACACCACAAAAGGGTTAAAGACCTACTTCACCAGTGGGAATATGAAGGTGTATTGAACTCTGAGATCCTATATAGTATAAATGTGCAAAAACTTTAGATATCGGTACATCCTAGCCTGAGAAAAGAAAGAGTCTTTTATGGTCTCACTGTCTAACCCTACATTTTCCCATGTGTGGCATCACACATGGTAAAATGTAGGGTTAGGATTAACAGGACAGCTGGGCCAAGGGAAGACTGAGGGAAGAAAAACCTCATTCATTATATTATAATAGAGATTTTATAATGATAGAACGCTGGTTCTGTATGGGTGTAGTGTTATTTTAAGGCATTAACCCTACTTGCCACAATCAGAAAAATAACCAAATTAAACAGTTATAAATAAGTCATTAAACAAAGCTTAACAGCATGCAAATGCAGAGGTGTTTGTGAGTCACTTTTTGTAAGACAATATATACTGTGTATATTTCTAATTTTAAAACAAAATATAGAATTTATTTTGTACTGCACAAGTTAAATCTCATTGAAAACATCATATAGGTCTTCTATAATACACATTACATTGTTATTTGCAGTGTCTGTCATTAACCAGCATATACTTGTCCAAACAGGAACTTGCATGACATAAACACATTGGCATAGATATCTAAAAATAATGGACTTTAAATTACGGTCAGTTAGAAATTATGGTCAGATATTAAAGAAACGTTGATCACAGAAGCGTGCAAGACGAACATGAGAAGGTTTTACATTAATTTTTGCTTAAAATAACTTTACATTGCAATACACAGGCAACATTTAAAATTTACACTGTATCAGTTATATACCCTTGACAATGGATATCCCATTTTTTTTTCTTCTTTTTAAATCTTAGTAAGGCTTTGTACTCTGTTTCAGCTGGCAAAGGGTAACAGAGGAGCCCACACCGAAACCGGCGTACAACGGCTCACTGAACTGAGCTTTGAACCTGTGGATGAGCTCCATGGTCTCCGATACTGAGTAGAAGGCCACTGTGTTGCCTGCATAATCCAGGTAAACACCCAGTCGCGAGGTCCTGGGAGCATCAGGAATGTCCCGGTCTGCTTTGCTGTGCCAGGCAGAGTAGCCTGAGTCTGAGCAGAGGAGGCTCCAAGACTTGTCGTTGTAGCCCAGCAGGCTTTGAGAATTCTTCCCCTTGCGACTGATGCTCTTGTAGGCGACCCCGAGGGAGAACTCCCCGCCCCACTCTGTCTCCCAGTAGAATCTGAAGCCGCTCAGAGGCTCTTTGCACAGAACCTGGGAGAAGCCGTCAAAGCGCTCTGGATGATCGGGGTAGAACTGGACCGTTCGCTTTCGGCTGACCTTCTGGTTCCCGTCTGACAGAACCAACTCCTTATAGACTGTGTTTGGATCGAAGGACAGCTTGCAGGAGTCTGACCAAAGACAGACAATACACAATACAATACTGCATTATACATATTAATATATATTACTGTTCAAGTAAAGGAAAGGAAAAAGAAAAAAAACAAATACATCAAAGTTCTCCCTTGGTTTCTGACAACAGTGATAGGCACCAAACAGACTGATAACCATCAACACTTTACTCACATCTTAGGAAGTCTGTCCTGGTTTTTGGCTCTTGAAAATCAGCTCTGGAAGGAACTGTGTGGATATGAAAACATATTTTGTGATTGTATTCAGTTGCTTTAAAAAAACTAATATAGTTAAATAAATTGAATAACAGAACTTTGAAACACTTTTGATCTATAGCTTCATTCTTCTCTTCCCAACGATACATTCTATAACATCATTATTAATACGTGTTTAAAGCCAAAGTTGTAAATATTTCAGTTAAAAGTTACTTACCTTTGAGTCGTTTTTCTCCATTTCTGGGCAGAAGTATGTACACGGGAGTGTCACTAACTGTGAGGATGATACAACATTATGTTACTCACCCACTTTAATGGTTGCCACAGTTCCCCCCCCACCCATGTACAGCACTGTACTAGACCTGTCTTGGAGATCTTGCTCAATTCCTTCTTGCAGATGTCGTCCACCTGTTCCTTCATCTCTGTGGCGGTCTTGCTCATCTCTCCAAAGGAGAACTGAGGGTTGATGAGCACCTTGGGCACCGTGGGCTCAGGAGGAACGCACAGGGTTGGGAAATTCTATTCAACCAGAGGTAGGAGGGTCAGGATTGAGTCAGAAACACAAACTGGAAAGTAGCCTCAGCTTTGCTAAAATAACTTAACAATATTTACAGATGATATTGCCCTGATTAAAGGAGAAGTGATATTTTGTTTGTTAATATTAATATTAATCACTCTATATTCATACAGCAATCACTTAAACAGTATGTACAGTTCACAACATAGGTCTCCCAGTCATTCAGCTTTGCAGTCATTTCCAGATAACACTTTGAGTATCCAGAGACAGTGCTTTAAAGAAGAAGTTCTCTGTGCCTGTGAAAGATGACTCGCTGCTCTCCATTGTGGCGCTATCTGACGAAGGCGGCTGTGCGTACATGTGGTGGTGACTTAGGGATGAGGGAGGGGACTGCTAACTGCAGTCACTGACAGGAAGTTATAGCTAAAAGGGCCGTATCACTTACTTCTCCTTTAACTC
Source organism: Ammodytes marinus (assembly GCF_949987685.1). Lineage (NCBI taxonomy): Eukaryota > Metazoa > Chordata > Actinopteri > Uranoscopiformes > Ammodytidae > Ammodytes > Ammodytes marinus. Next base: position 20,044,597 of record NC_137235.1, read on the forward strand.
AACCTTACAGTTAATAACTCTTAGCTATTTAAAGCTCTGTGTGATCTTTCAGCACCTGCAGAAAGTGAATGTTGTCCTCCGTCTCGAGGATCTGCCGTAGCTCTGCATCCCTGCGCTGTAGCTCCTGTATCTCCTGCTCCAGGCGGTCCACGTAGCCCTCGGCCTGCGACATGGCGCCCTGCATGTTGGCCGTGATCAGCTGATTGATCTCTGCCTTCCAGCGCTCCACCGCCTGCAGCATTTCATGGAATGTCTTATCGCTTTCTGCCTGTGCTCGCTGGGCACCACTCTAAAAAGGGGGAGAACCAGTTTATTACTTCTATAGATAGTGGCCCCTCCAAAAAACACCTCCTAAAAATGTACATATATTATTAAATAGGTTTGATTAGACAATATCTGATCTTACTTTGAGAACATCCACATTATGTTTGAGCCCCTGCAGCTCCTTCAGCCTCTCCTGAATGATGTACTGGACTTCAGACTGGGTGACCACAAGGACTTTCTGTTTGGAAGATCATGACAAAAAGAAGATATGATTTTGTTACATGTAATAGTCACAGAAGAGATCAAGATCCAAAATGCTTCAAGATCTGTAGCGTTTTGGATGTAGAGAGTTTTTATCACAACCCTGGAATTGCTAAACATTAGTTATTGAATTCACAATTGAAATTGTTCAGACCATTTCAGCGTTTACTTTTTTTTCTTGCAGCATTTTCAGTGCGCACATTAAGGCCAATATGTCACACATGTTGGTTCACAAATAATTCACACTTTTAGGCTTACTTGTTTTTCGTTGCGCTCTTCTTCCGCGGAGATAATGTTGTGGCTGCGGTGCTCTCTCACAGTACACAGCACACAGATGCACATCTGGTCAGTGCGACAGAACAGCTCCAGGCCTTTCTCATGCTGCGGGCAGATCTTCCTGTCCAGGTGGCCCGTCTCATCCACTAGCTTGTGCCTCTTGAAGGTGGACGACTCATAGTGTGGCTTGACGTGCGTTTCGCAGTAGTAGGCCAGGCACATGAGGCACGACTTCACGGCCTTGTTGCGACGGCCCACGCAGAAGTCGCAGTAGGAGTCCCGGTGCATGTCGGGGAACGGAGTGAGCTCCGGAAGCTGCCGCTTCGGCTCATGGTACACGTCGACCACGTCACGTTTCAGCACGGGCCGAGGTGTGAAGGTTGCGCGGCACTGTGGGCAGCTGTACACACCCATGTGGTCAAACTGGTCCCAGTAGACCTTGATGCACTCCAGGCAGTATGTGTCACCACAGGGGATGGTGACCGGGTCTCTCACTGCGTCCACACACAGTGGACAGTAATCATATGGGGGTAAAGGGAAATTGGAATCAGCCATGATGACGTTGGATGAGACAAATATGAGGCCAAACTCTGGAATCGAAAATAGTTTCAAGTCAAAAATCTCGAAATGAGCAAGTCTCCCAAAGTTAGTATGATGTCTGGAGAGGCTCTTTGGATCCTACAACTCATTTTCAAACCAGAGATGCTGGTGTTCTCTGGTGATATTTAAAGGGAAGGGTTTGTTTCTACTGTAAGCAGACAGGTGATCTTTTCCCACAGAAACCTTTTGACCAGCATAGGAGCGAAAGCGCTGAGGAATGCAACCGTGACGGATTCTGCTTAGTAAGCAGGCATTTCAGGTGAATTCACACCATAAGGTCATGTTGAAGGTCAGCTAAATTATAGCTAAGACAGTTTTCCCAGTACATGAAACTAAATATCTCATTTAAAGAACATCAACACATTACATAACTTCTATAACTGGAAATGAGTTGATCCCTAGATGATCAATGGAAATACACACATGACTCCAAACAAGAAACCAAACAGTGTTTTGATCTGGCTTCAATGTAATTTTCCTCTAGAACCATTGTTTATCATGATGGATTATTTCCAAGAGACACTTAGTCCTCCCCTTGTTCAGCTTTCTTTTTGACTGAGCAGTGAGTTTCATGATGGTGCATGATGTCAAAACAACCTGTTCTGTTTATCCTGTGAACACAATCATCGGTATCATCATGTGGGTAGTACCCACAGGAGCACATTGACCTGAAACTTGAAAAACAATCAAGGGTAAAAACTGAAGTGTCAGAGAGTAAAGCATAAACAATAATACACAGCTTGATTTTAGATCAATGTAAAGGCCTATACTCTGCTATTTGCAGATTGGATCTAAAATACAATTGGTAGGAAAATATCAGTACATTTGATGTAAAAATTATCAACCGTTACTTACATTGGTTAATTATCTATTACTTTAACATCTCAACAAAAAGTCTCAGTTCATCTTCTTATGTTCTTATGCTTTTACTGTAAACATGTATCAAATGTTTCAGTTAATCCAGAAGTCACAAATCTATGTTGTAAAGATTTTATGAATGGAAAAAATACCAAATTTTACTACCTCAAACTCATAAATGATAAACAGTAGGCATATCTAATTTACAGTTCATGGGTAATAAATGTTTAAATGGAGCATAAAGTCAAAATCCTAATGGCCTTAGAAATGATTTTTCATTGCCTTAATAAGTTTGTGTAGTCTGAGCTTTAATTAAACTGGGTCAAAGCCAGCAGCTTAAATGGGCAAAATAACAATTGTAGGAGTGCCAGAGAAAAAAAAGACTGAAAGGTTGAGTCAGGTTACGTTAAAATCTGCCCTTAAAATCATACATCATATTTTGGTTGCTGTATACTAATAATTTAAGGTGCATGCTTTTTTGAATTTTCTTCCAAAAAGGATTCATTTGGCAACTATTCACAAAAGCACACTCCAAAATAGTTATAATTCTTTCCACTCCTTTTCATTAATAGTTTTTTATGCTCATATTGTAAAAACACAAAACAGTGGTCTAAAACCTCTGCTAAATATTGACATTCCAAATGATTGTACTATAGACAGTCAATTCATTGATATACAACACTAACCCCAATGTGTTCTGTTAAATTACAAAAGTTAAAGTTATGGACATATCGTTCATAAGCCATTAGTGGGCGTGCTTTCATTACTCTGAACGTCTTCTGGTTTAATTATCATCAACTGAAAGAGGTCACTGAGTGGTCTCAGGTTGCTGCTAATTTACTAATACCTTTGTCCAAATTACCTTCAATGACCATACACCGGTATTTGTACTTTTAATAACCATTCACATTCAAAAGTGCCACCCTTACGTTGTAATCTAAATGAATAAAAATATATTATTTATACTATTTAGAAATGCCATTCATAAACCCATAGATAGACATTAGATTGCATGCACTTGGATGTGGATAGGTGTACACTATATTTGGAAATAATGCTGTATAGAAGTTAACTATAACGGCATTGTTTGACCATTGTAGTGCACAGGAATGACCCCATTGTCATCACTGTGTAAAGAGGTCGGCTCTGTATTCCTGGTATGGTATTCAGTGTGTGATTGATATGACGCTGTGAGAAAGGATTACATTTCCTGTAAAGTGTCAGCTTTACTACAGTCAGTGCTCTTTGTCCTTTGAAGGGCCGCTCTCTTCTTTGTCCAGACAAGAGGGCTCTTGTGACAATGACAGTTAGAGAGAGAAAGCAAAAGGGGGAGAGCGATGGAGTGTGGGCTTGATAGATAGCTGTGAGTTGAGTTCAGTGTTATGTACAGGAGAAAAGGGTCAGATCAGCTTATTTTGGGGGAAATGGAGCGAATCATATCTTCTATTTACCGTGCATTCAGATTTTTTTTAAAGGTGCACTATGTAACTTTATGTGTGTCAGATAAGTGAACATTTTCTAAGGTATATTCTCATAACTGAATAAACAAACTTTCCTCACAGGAAAATTAGATTTCTGGAACACTGTATGAAGTTTGAAAGCTTCCTGAAAAGTTACTGTTTGACCGTTGTTGTTTACAGCAGCAGGGTCCACAGTTAAAAAAAAAAAAAGATATTTCTAGTTGTACGCCTTCCATGTGTCTCAACATAATTTAGTTTTGATTTATGATGATAGAAATATTCAATACTGAGAATTACATGTAGAGAAAATCTGTTTTGTAAACTAACTGCAAGCTCTGAAAATGTAAACAACTCCTCCTCCTCTGAAACAGCATAGTGCACCTTTAATGTTGGAGCATTCAATTATTATTTGCCCCTGATGCCTTATTTCTTTTGCATTGACGAGATCCAGAAGGTATGCTCAGGTTTGTTAGTCTATTGGGAAAACCTGGGCTCAGTGTCTCCCACTAGTATAAAGGCTAGCCACCTCCATTTGAGAGGGAGACACAGCAAAGGTGGACAATATGCGCTTTATGCTTCCGCGCCACAACCTTATTTTGTTTTCTTTTTCCACACAACATTGCATTTAATTGATTATTAATCACTCATGCCTACATGCAAACACTACTGACTTCCCAATTTTCACACCTGATCGCATTATGAGTCTTGATTATTGTTAATAAACAATAATCATAAAAACAAAACAAAAACAGGATTTCCAAACCTAAATATCATATTGACAAATGTATTCAGACCTGGACCCTGAGTACTTAATCGATGTAGGTTTGGTGGAGAATACAGCCTTGAGTCTCCTTCGGTAGGACGTGACAAGCAAGTTTGCACACCTGGATGTGAGGATTTTCTGCTCATGCTTCTCTGCACATCCCTTTAAGCTATGTCATGTTGGGTGGGGGCTGTCAGTGGAAAGCAATGTTCAGGCCTATTTTCCTGAATGCTCTGGACTTAGTTTTCAATCAGAATATCTCTGTACTTGACTCCGTTGAGGTTTCCCAAGACCCTGAGGTTTCTGTCTAGCAACTCTCCCATAGTGCCGAGATCGGTGTGAGTGTTGCCGTGATGGTTGTCTTCCTAGGGAATTGATCTCTGGAACAGGATCTCTTGAGCTCAGCCAGAGTGACCATCTTGTTACAGCAGCTGGACTCCAATCAAAGTGTAGAAGGTATAGAGATATGGGAAACACCTGAGATACATTTCAAGTGTCATTGCAAAGGGCCTGAATCCTTACGTCGATGCAATATTTCAATGTGTTCTCTAGAATGTGAAGAAATATCTTAAATTCTGTTTACGCTTGGGGAATACACTGTATTTGATGAGGAATAAATACTACTTAGGCATGAAGGCTGAAAAAGGGTGGTCTGAATACTTTCTGAATGCATTGTACGTATAGCACCTGCCCGTAAATGTGTCAGAGCAGAAACAGCTGAACCCCACAGTAACATGTCTGTGCACAGAGGCAAATGAGACTGAATAGACACAAGAGAGGCTGAGAGCTCCATGATGTCATTGTCTGTGCTGGTCGGTACTCTCTCCCTCCCCCGTCTGCCCTCCTCCCGGTCGCCATCCCCCTCTCTCTCTCTCCTCCTGCCTCTCTGCATCTCTCCATCTGTGTCGTCATAGTGATACAACCTGGGAGTGGCAGGAAGGAGGAGAGGCAGAGGAGAAAGAAGAAGAAATAGGAAGAGGAGGACACCGAAGAGGCCGAGCAGCTGCGTGTGACTTGGGGTTTTCCTGATTATTTACACATCATCTTTCTATTCAGGACAGCAGGTACTTTACTTTCTCTTTTTCAGCATCTGTGTTTCATACCATAGCACCTAGAACAACAAAGTGGCAATGGAAACGGCAACAGAAAACACGGCATTAATTATTTAACCACTGCCATAACCAGATGTCTTATTTCATACATTAGTGTCATTAATGACCAATCCTATGTAATGTACAGTATATGCAGTATATACACTTTGAGATTCAACTGTGTATTTGACCGTTAGATTTTCTTGAACAGTTTCAAAACCATTTCCCTGCGATGTATATCTTTGCAGAAATATATGATTGGACCCAGAGGGTTATTTGCAAACACGTTTTATGCAGCAACAGTTCAGATGCACTTTTTTTCTATGTAAATAGAAAACAATTATCAGAAAATGACCTTCCTTCTTTTAAATTTTAATTGGTATTCATAAATCTTGTTTTTATTGTTGATTGTTTGTCTTTACATCTTGACCTTTAAGCCAGAAGCAGTAAATTGTGAGTGTGTGTGTATGTGTGTGTGTGTACGTCTGTTGGTTTGTGTCTGTGTGTGTGTGTGTGTGTGTTAGAGAGAGAGGGAGAGTGAGTAGAGGGGGAGAAGAAAAGTGTATGAGCATGTTTATCATCCACTGTAGATTGAACAGCAGAGCAGCCATTTGGAAATCGCGCTGATTGAATTGGCCCAAGAGCAGCTTGAGTAACAGTAACATCATGATGGATGTGAAAGTGTGTATACTATATATATATGTGTGTGTGTGTGTGTGTGTGTGTGTGAGAGAGGTTGAGAGAAAATGTTCACTTAGGCTCACCATGATGGCAGCTATTTCTTGGCAGGCCCACCCTCAATCAGCTAATAGACTCATTTTGAATGAATGTGAGTTCTTTAATTTCACAAATGACCTCACAAGGAAAGCAAGTCATGATTAATGAATATCAACCAAAGCAAAGATGTTTACTCATCACTTTCTAAAGGGCTACTTGAAGGTTGGTACAATGCAACCATGCATTTATTAAGCTGATCTGTTGAACATGATCAGTTTGTGTTAGTGTGTGTGAACCTGCGTCATCAGCACCTAAATATGTCTGTCTGTCAGCACACAGACCAGAAATTTATGTATACTTATGTGTAACTGTCAGTATGGCTGAGGGCTCAGTGTCTGTAGCAGAGGTGGAAACCTCCTTCCAGAAGTTTGCCGTCCATGGAGACTCTAAGGCCACGGGGAAGGAGATGAACGGCAAGAACTTTGCTAAGCTCTGCAAGGACTGCCACGTCATCGACGGCAAGAACGTCACCACTACAGACGTGGACATAGTCTTCAGCAAAGTCAAGTAAGATTTTACTCAGGCTCAAACAGCCACAGATAAAACATTTCAAATGCTGCAACCCTGTCCTATAGCTGACCAACCAACCAAGAGAGGCAGTTAACTCAGGGAATCAATATAAACTGTGAAAAAACACAGTCAGTAATCATAGTATGGTAAATAAAACTAATGCTAAGTTGCATGCTAAGATGAGCTAATTAGCACTTACTACAAAGTCCTGCTGAGGGTAATGGGAAAGCCATTAGTTTTGTAGATATTTGGTCCTAAACCAAAGCATTGAACACATTTAAATTCAGAATGGAATATGCTACATAGATGAAAAGTCAGGGGATTGCAAAAGCAATTTCCTCCTCTGTACACCACAAGTGTCTGTCAGAGGGTTAATACATTTTTTCTAGTTTCAAATGACTGTGTTGTTGAAAAATATATACATCTAATTCTAATTTGCAGTGTATGCTCTTTAGTAAAAAATAATGTCTGGTTATCACACTTGGTTACAGGGTAGCTTCGTCCTTTTACTAGCCCGAGGGCATTATATTAATATGCAAATAGGCATCTGACATTATTCAGATAAGTCTGTTACTTTACTCAGAAGAACACATTCGGTAACACTGTGCATTTCCTTAGGGCAAAGTCAGTTCGTGTGATCACATTTGAGCAGTTCAACCAGGCCCTGACGGAGTTGGCTCCCAAACGCTTCAAAGGCAAAAGCAAAGAGGAGGCGCTTCAGCAGCTCTATGGTCTCATTGTTGGTAAGGGGCCTGCCAACGTCGGAATCACTGTGAGTATTTCATCCGTCATAACCACAACTTAGGTCCAATTGAAGGAGTGCACTTAATGATCCGGTCAAAGGTTAGATGAAGTATGTCTCCAACCGACCACGATGCAACTGAACCATTCTTATGTTTGGCTTTTAACATGGATAACTTTGGGTATAATGTGGAGAATACTGAAGTTGGGGTGATAAACTAGAGGGACTTATTTTTCTCTGATTGAGTGAGATGCATCACAATGTTTTTTCACATATGTTTTTTAAATTGCATAACTAAGTCTGTGGGCAAAACAATTGGAATTGTGATATTTAAAGCCGTTCATTACTGTTTGTCACATTGTCATTCTTGATTATACCACTGGATGGCGCCAAGTACATTTCAAATCCAACCCATTTTGGCTTCATACTGACATTATTGTACAGTTCAATCAGCCATTTTACTAGGATGATTAATAGTAGGTTTGCAGCCGGGTGTGAAAGTAGCCAGTTGAGGTTGTTCGGGCATCTGGTGAAGATTTAGGCACATTCAGCTGGGGAGAGGCTTTGGGGAAGACCCAGGACTAGGTGGAGAGATTATGTCTTCACACAGGCCGGGGAATGCCTCGGGATCCCCAAGTTAATGTGGCTCAGGAAAGGGAAGTTTGGGGTCATCTGCTAGAGCAGATGCAACTGCGACCCGACCCTGGATTGGTCAAAGAGGAGTGAGTGAGTGAGTGAGTGAGTCAAATCTTCCCTGTAACGTTGATCTTCTTCTGTTCATAGAAAGTGGCAAAGGCAGCAGCAGTGGACAGACTGACGGATGCCACCAAGTACACTGGATCACACAAGGAGCGGTTTGACGATTCAGGCAAAGGCAAAGGAAAGGCCGGGCGCGAGGACCTCCCAGACACCAGTGGCTATGTGGGAGCTTACAAGGGCAGCGGCACTTATGAGGACAAAGTGAAAGAGGCATAATTCTGCTGTAAGATCATGAAAACTTTGTTTAGCCAATAACTTGAATATGACGCATAGAAATAGCAATATTACTTATCTGATATAAACAAATATATTGTAGTTCTTCGTTTGGCAAAACCAATCATAACAATGGTTGGTTTCATGAAAACAAATATTAAAAAGCATATACAGTAAGAAGAGTTTTCAAGGTATTCATAAGTGACAACTGGATTAGGAAATTTAAATTAGAGAAGATAAGAAAATGACTTAGCTGCAGAAAGGACACAAACATGTAATGGGTTGTATTATGAATAACTGAAAGTTTTTGTTCTGTATATATATTTAATTTTTTTTACAAGGACCAAAAAATAAAACTGTACTTGTGGCTTGCATTAATAAATCTAAACTAACTCTGCTTTGCTTTATAGCTTAACACTGTGCCTTACAATTGATGTAGATGCTAATGCTCACATGTACAGTGATGCACTATTCTTTGGCCATTATTATTCAGGTACCTTGATAGTCACTTAACAGGCTATATTGTAATATCTAATGAGCTAATAGCTAATTAAATTACACTACCACAGTAGTCACTCCTAAATTGCTAAGTCCTCTATCGAGTGCCTATGCTACTTGACCAATCAGTGCTCTTTACTATTTGTGTCATTGTTTATTCATATCATTCAATTACATTTCTATTCACAAGTACCTCATGAAAATGTAACACAGTATAATACACTGCTACTGAAGCTACTGTACATATGCTGAGGACTGATAGTCTTAAATTGTATTTATCTCTTCCTTCTTGACAACATTATGCTGATTGCTAATGCTCAGGTATTGTATCTTTTCACTTTTATTTTGTTCCCATGTTTAATAAATTAAGAATGCCTCCTTGCTCTTCGAATTAAAGGCTGGAAAATGCTTTGAGTGAATGTAAAACATAAATCAAATAGATATGTACTAATATGACAGTTTTATATGAATATTTGCCATTATGTTTATTCTATGTCTCAGTGAATTATATGGCATGCTGCAATATCACATGATAACAAAGGAAAATGAAGATGCTTTTTGTTGTCATCTTTTAGAAGAGCCCCCAATGATAGCTTTAGCAGTGCTGTGTTGTGGCTAAGCAATGCCAAATTAAATGTGTCAGTTATGATATACATTGTTCATACTTGTCTGTTGCAGCAACACTACCCATACCTCTGTAGACCTTAATAAGGGAATTCTTAAAAAAAAAAAAAAAAAAATTGATCCATGGCACACATATTGATTCATACGTTTATTGAGCATGGTACTTGAAATCCCCCCCAAAAAGAAAGGAAATTTCGAATATAATTTATGAAATTACCTATAATTTTTTCTTTTTCTCTTTATAAATAAGGTTAAAGATAACAACCACCTACCTAACCCCTTCTGAGTTTCAGGAATAGCAAGGATAGAATTTCACAACACAAAGAGTTCATTGTAGAACAATACACACTCAGTATACATTCATCATCCTACCTGGAACCTACTTGTAATTTGACACTAATGGCATTTATGCAGGATTCATAGTAACCATTTTAACAATGCTTATTGTCTATATATCCCTAATCCTTTTCTTTTCACACTATAAGCCTGAGCTGATAAGCATCACCTGGGTTTTTGGTACACTGACATTGCATTACATGATATGGAGCATGTATTCTCTGTATTGCCTCAACGCATGATTCAATATAATTGCTGAGATCTCAATGCAAAAACATAAACAAATAGAACATTTAAAATCCTAAAAATGTATTTTGTATATTATAACTTTTGTGGAGTCATCATTCACTGCTGGTTATCAGAGGTGAAACTTCTTGTCTGTTTTTAAAGACATTTAAACTTGCATTAATTGCTTTTCACGCCACTTGAAACAAGCTGGAAACACAACATTGACATTACATTATATTACTTAATGAAAAATATATGGTGCATTTAGATCAAGCATATTTGGAGAAACTTTTACATTTAATTTGCGTCACAAACTTAAGTCCCATTCTCACTCTTCTTTATGCGCTCCCTTGGACCACAGGTCTGGCTCTTAAGCGGCTAAATGCTCCAACATGTTTACCAAATCATTGCTTCCAATGTGGGGGGGGGGGGGGGGGTGAGGGAGGGGTCCAGGGGGAGAGCAACAGAGAATGTCCAGGGGCTTGGGCGAGAGCAAACCAGAGCAGGCGGGCAGAGGAGTCCGGGGGGGAGGTGCTCGCTGGTGCAGGTTGGAGCCGATGGGGGAGTCAGGCCGGGAGAGCTGTGGCAGAAAAAACAGAAATGAGCACGAGGCAAAAATGCGAACGGAGCTGCAAACAGGTAGGTAGAGAGATAGCGCTTCTGACTGCGTGAACTGAGACTACAATCTGACAGTATCTGGAAGGTCGGGCCGGGTATATGAAGAGGGGTTGATTGGTGATTGATGGCAGCTGTGAGTGCTTCGCCTGACTCCCACGAACCTGCTCCAACCCTGCAATAAACCAGACAAGCACACGGGCAAAGGGCAAAAAACAAAACAGAGGCAAAGAGGCCCAGGCAGGATCATGACAAATACACTGTTATGGGAAATCCAGAATAAAAAGATATACCACTTTTACAATGTACAATGCGGACAAACAAGCTTGTTTTTGTTTTGTTTTTAATAGGATCCCCATTAGCTGACAATTTAATGACAGCTGTAGTCCATACAACAAGGGCATTCCATACAAATATTGAATTCAAATAATACAATGTGTAATTATCTACCACAAAACAGAATATTCATTTCGAGAACAGATACATTTCTTTTGGATGTGTTTTATAGAAATTCACAATTCAGACAAACTAAGCTATATGTCATGAGACAGGTTACGGCGACGGCCAGCTCTACGCATCTCACCCTTTATGGTGCAGTGTTACAAAATGCAATGTCTTTATTTTTGGTAATGAACACAAGAGATCATTCAGCCCCCATTGAACTGCTCATAAAGACACTGTAAAGAACTTGTTGAAATAGTGTCAATATTCCACTTAACACTCTCCATTTCAAACTGCTTCTTCATGATTCAACCACCATGGATAGAAACCATTATACAACTATTGGACCAAGCTAAAGCCCTGTTTGACCCAGTGTCATCAGTTTACAAGGAAGAGAGACAGGTGCGGAGGGATAATGAAGCAGGCTTATCATAGACAACTAACTAAGCAACCTTATCAGTCAACCTGACACCGCTGACCTAATCACCAACATATACACATTGGCTCTATAAGATAATATCTTTAAGAGATTTTGAGATACACTTCGGAGATTATCAGGATGGTCACTGGGGAGCCTTCCCTCAAGGGTCACACCTAGGCTAGTCAGCGAAGCACATGTTTTAAAGTGTGAATAGGAGGGGAGAAAAATGTTAGGGTACTTAGACTGGAGAGGGTGAGCTGCCAGCTGATTGGACACAGACATCCCTCCACCCTCTTGGAAATAAAAATGATGCGTAAACAAATATCTCTCTGCATATGACTCAACGGTCCTGGATATTTGTAAATGTTTACCTTGTTTGCTGGTTTAAACGCTGGACTACAAAGATTTGACTTGGATAACCCCTGAGGAGGAGAATATTTTGGCAGACTGCTGTGAGTCAAGATATTTATTACTGAAATCAAACATATTAAAAGCAACATTCCGTTTGCTGTTGCAGTTCTATCTTTGTAACATCAGAAACAGCTGTGTTTCAGCCATTCTCTTTCAGCTCGTGTACATGTCTTGAGCTGCGGATATAATCAGAATCAAGAAAAAGTTCATGCATTTCTGGTATTTCTTACATGGAAATATCCAGTAAATAAGGTGCAAAAAATAGCGTTCACCTCTATTATTGGAACTAAACTTAACTCAGCTAAAGAACGGAAACAGATCTGCCAATTGGAACAATCTATTGACAAAGAAACCATTATTTAGTCTTTTTTTAACCTGCCAAATGATTTTGTCAAAGAAAAAATTAACGATACATTTTCTAAAAAAATTCTTTACAGTTACTGCTGTCTATCTAAAGAACATCGAATTCCAGGTTACCATAACATTGTCTTTGGTGTTATACAATTAATATTAATATTGGTTCTCACAAACTACTCTGTCTGCAGACCTTTCTCTGTGTTGTAAAATGAGAGCTACAGCATTCACTCTGTTCGTGTTGGGCCTGCTGTGGGACAGCGTGAGAGCCGAAAACACAACCAGAAGCCTGCAAATGGCAGCAGGTAAATTAAACTGTTATTCAAGTATTGTTTTGACTCTGCATGGAGAAGCACAATTCAGGGGCAAAAAAGCACAATTTAACACACACATTCATCTCTTTAAATTTGGTGCATGAAATGTGTTGATGTGTATCACATTACATGAATGTCATGGCAAGAACCACATACTTTTCATTGCATACATACTGTACATATATGGTGCTTTTTGTTCATTTTTATCATTGGAATATGATTGTGTGTGTTTTACACCCAAACACAACGCAGAAGTTGATTACTAGCTAAACGATAGTTCCCTCCTTCCTTCCACATCTGTAGTGGCGTGGGAGGGGGAGCTGCCGTGCAGAAAGTGGGACTGTGACTGTACGTTGAAGCGCCAGCGAGGCTGCTGCTGCGCCGCCTCTGAGCTGCCAGAGGCGGAGGATCAAATCTTTACAAGAGTCATGGACCTGTCAGCAAGGATATCCCAGCTGCGTGACGGCATCCTTGAAGTCATAGGTACCATGGAACGCAGACACCGGTAGAAATAATCCCACAGAATCAAATCCATATTCATGTGATTATAGCAGTTGATATAACTGTTTGTGGTGTTTGAAGTCTTTTATTTACTTAACTCAACTTTAAAACCAACACAAGTGAAATGTATTATAATCAGACTGAACTGCCATATTGTTTAATTTAATTTATTTATCCTCATGTTTGTGTTAGCCCATTTTTAGTTTCTAGGGGGAGGATTGTTTTGTTGCTATAATCCATCCTCCTTCCCCTTTTTTCTGTTGCTACTTTTAAAAATGCAGGTAGCTATGTAGCTACAGGATAAACAACAATAATGTCCTCATTCTTAATCTCACTGACTGATTTTTTCTGAGAATCTTAATGCATTTTTTTGCTTCCCTGTTGGCTCGTCTCAGAAGGGATACAGGTGGCGTTCACAGCCTCCATGAGCCCCAGAACAAACTGCTTTGGACCTTTTATCAGGAACCGGCCCATTCCGTATGATGTCATCACACTCAACCATGGAAGTGGCTATAACCCCGCCCTGGGTTAGTGCTCAGTCAATTCAACTCCATAGAAATTCATGATTCATGTTATGTCGGGATTTTTAAGTGAATGACGGGCAACTTTACCCACAAGACGAGTAGTAACATGAGCTGATTTAGTATTTGGTTGGCAAACATTTCACTGGTATATAAATACAGATTAAAGAAAAGAGAACACGGCCTAAACTCATCTGATAATAGTCGGATTAATGCATGTCTGTCTGTCTTGGGAAACATATCCGTCCCCATAAATGGCTTGCCTAGCGCAACAAATATAAAAAAAATTGCTTTTTGTTCCGACTTCCAGGTACATTCACCGCTCCCCGTCCCGGACTGTACTCCTTCTCCTTCTCAGTCTACTCCAAGGTGAGCGGGACAGGAGGCAAAATGTACTACAAGGTGCAGCTGATGAGGAATGGGGAGGTGGTGGCATCCACTTGGGAAGACAATAGAGAGGACCCAGAGGACAGCAGCTCCCAGGCTGTACTGCTGACGCTGCAGAAGGGAGGCCAGGTCTACGTAGAGCTGCTGAACGGCAGGCAGCTATGTGGGAATGTCCAGGGCCTAAACACCTTCTCTGGCTCCCTGATTTACCCCACTGTAGCCTCATATTAATCTATTTAACTTTGGTCTAAAGTGTCTGCCCGATCAAAAGCTTTTATGTGTCTACTGTATTGTTTCTGGAAATACATTTTGGAATTTCCACATAAAAATAAAGACAGATATGAAACACACAATAGGATGGATGCCTTACAGCAGGGGTCCCCAAATTACGGCCCGCGGGCCAAATGCGGCCCGCGGCCCGCTTTTTATTGGCCCGCGGCCGATTTTAAAAAGATAATGTAATATGGCCCTTTGAATTTTTTTATTTTTTTTCTTAGTTAACCCACTAGTGCAGAGGTGTCAAACACTGATTGATTGGCCCGTGGCACATTTTAAAAATATAATGTAATATGGCGTTTTTAATTTTTAAATAATTTAAATGCACTCATTATATTACAGAGAAATATGTCCTTTAAAAGAAAATGAGCAACAAGCCCATCCCAGAGGACCCTGCATAATATTTTATTTTAAGTTAATATTATTATGGAAAATCTATGCGTCCTTCTCCAATAGCTTCTAATTCATCTGACACAGTGTCTCCATTTTTTTCATACAAAATTCTTCAGATTTAGCCTCTTAATTTCCCTCTCAAAGTGCACCAGATTCATGCATTTTGCTTTAAAAACTTTAAAAAATCTCCCGGGGGGGCATACCCCCGGACCCCCCTAGGAGGGTCGGGACCTCGGCTGGATACTATATTCACCCTGCTGGACATTGGACGCAAAGGCAGAAAACACTGGGTGTATCATTGGCATATAAACAAGAGGGGAAATGTGTCTGTTTAATGTGCAAGGAAAGTGTTGCCGTGAAGAAGGATTACAATTTACGAAGACACTATGAAACTAAACATCAGAGCAGCTACATGTCCTGATAAATGTGTTATTTTTGCAAAGTGGCCCGGCCCTTCGTAGATTTTTCTGTATGTGGCCCTCAGTGAAAAAAGTTTGGGGACCCCTGCCTTACAGTATGTGTAATAGCACAGTGTGGTCTAAAAATAAATCAATGTCTTGAAAACAAATGAATGGCACTACACCATATTAGTTGACATATAAGCATTTATTTATTAATGTATTAATTTATGAATGAATGAATTAATTAATTAATTAATTCATTAATTAATTAATTATTTTATTTATTTATTTATTATTTCATTTATTTAGGTTTATCAACTACAACTACATACAGCATGTCTGGCCAGTAATTTGACTCACTCACTCTAAATAATCTAAGCCACCAATAATCATGTGTTGTGAGACTAGCCCAAAGTCCTTCAGTTTGCTAGCCCTGACCTCATGGACCTGCATGCCTGTCTCTTTGAATGTATTTCTGTCACAGTTTCTGAAAGAAATCTTCTTATTGACTTGAGCTGGGAAGACAATTACATCAGACCACTGTAAAGTAACAGAAAACATGATTAACTGTGACAGAGAGAAGTCCCTTCCATTAACGTAACTATAAACCATGTCAAATCAGATATGGTGCAGAAATGTGTGCTTCAGTTGAGAACCTTTGCTCTCATTGCACACAGATGCATCAGGCCTGCTCATGTCATATCTGAATCACTTGGCCCATCTTACCAAAAGTCACCTATCTAAACAGCTGCACTGCATCTTAACCCATAAACTGCTTCCAACATTCATAGTCCCCCACTCTAACCACACTGACTATAGACTTCCTCCTTCTGGGGTCACAAAATATGCTTTTTATTCCATCTTCCTACGTGAGAACATTCTTCTTAAAAGCCAAATTCACTCACTGACACTATTAGCAGGATGACTGATGATACAAATGAAGTTGGCTCAATATCACAAGCTGCCGAGTGAAATTTCAGCATTTCTTGTGAAAGGTAGAATAATTGACACGTTATTTTCTAAAGTCTGTCTCCTGAAGTTTCATTTGTTAATCAAAAAAGTGAAAACCCAAAGACATCAAAAGTAGTTGGAAATTAAAAAAAAAAAAAACTAACTAACTGACTAACAATAATACAATTCAATTAAAACTTTAAGGACAAGGTTTCTTTGCAATTGATCAATGGCTAGTCACTTGGGTTAGTTTTATATGTGAGGATGTCATGTACTATGTAATGTCTATACAGGAAGCCTGACTCGACAGGCATTGCCCTAGTGTGGTGTCACCTACTCCACGCTATACATCCCAGGCTCCATAATAGGCTACATATTAGCTTTGGACATTTTCGCATAGAAAGAAAACAAACACATTTGTGCTGTATGACACATTTATTGATTTAATAGAAAGAATTTCCACAGTAAAATATTTGTTACAGATATAGTAGCAGTTAATGGCACAAGTGGCTCTCATGAATTGTTGCAAGAGTAAAAGGTTAAAAAAAAACAATAAGGAAAAAAAACAGGGTTTTAGACATGATGAAGTAAAACCATGGTCTAGTTTTAGTGCACAGCATCGCAGTTCAGATTGCTGTGAATTCCTGCACTCTCCAAGACATAAACAACCTTACAATCTTCTAGAACTTTGACATGTGTTTGTGGACCTTTTTTTTTCTCAGTTATTTTGAACTTCTCATAGGGGGGGATGAGCACCTCTTCCTCTTTCTCTTTAAGGGCTGGATACTTTTTCAGGGGAGCACCAGAACAAGTCTTAATTTTAAAGCAGGTCTTGGAACCAAAGTCGGTCAGTCTTGGGTTGAAAGAGCTGGAGGCAAAGAAACCAAACCGAATGATTTGGTTGACATTGGCAGAAAGCTCATCTTTGGTTCTGCGGTAAGTCGTGTGACATGCTTTGTCATTATTGAGGATCTGTACAGCCGATGTCAGCCAGAAATGTAAGGAGTGGAATTTAAATTCAGACCTATATATGGGCAGGCCTTCCTTGATTGCAGGATTGAACTTCTCATAAAAATAAGATGTATAAACACAGATTGCTTGCATATGATCCTTTGTTAGACCCGCATCCTCTGTATCTTTTTGGTCCAGGTTCCTGGTTGCACAATGTCGTGCTGTTTTCCAGGCCTTTCCAAAGTCTCCAGTATTCTCTTTCTTAAAGTATTTGTCTCTGATACATTTTGTCATGGTTTTGTTGCAGCCAAAATACATGTCATCAACAGAATCTTCAACCATGTTCATTGGGGTGCCCTGGTGTGCTTTTGGTAGATTGAAAAGAACGCTGATCTAGAGGGAAGGGAAGGAAATTATTAAAATATATTAAAAGAAAAGTGTTAACTAACCCGACACAATTTTAATTATACTGAGAAGAGAACCATTGTTATTAAGTTCTAATAAACCATGATTGTCCTGCATCATGAATGACGAATATCCATTCATTGTTAACATTTATAAAATCTTAGAAATTATAATTTTTCATGGTATTTACAACAATATTAGCATGCTTTGATTTATCCCAAATGGCTCCACATACCTTCATTGACTCTAGTGGCAGCATCCAGCAAAGGAACATGCACAGGACAGAAAATATCAGCATGTTACCCTTCATCACTGCAGTCAAGAGAACAACTTCTGAATGTACACGTACACAGACCTGCAGTAAATGTGCACAGAATATGTTATACGTCAAGAATAATTTAGTTTCTCTTTTAATGTACCAATAATTGGACGTGGCAAATGCTAAAAATGCATGAGTCATGTAGATACTCACCAGTCTTCAGTCGATAATGATGTTGAGTACAACTTCAATCTGCGGACAGACAAATTCCACATGCACTTACTGCAACTTGGTTATAACGAGTGTTTGTATGCTGTCTGCACATGTCATTGTCAAGCTTGGTTTGTGTGCCTAAGGTGGGTTTTTCGGCTGTGACTATTCTGTGGTTGTTGAAGGAAATGAGTCAGGTTTGTGCCAGACAGTTGACAAGTTTCCTACCTTTAGTGGTCCATTGTCTCACTAACCAATGTGTTTGTATGCAGATCCATCCACACTTTACACACTATGAGAGAGCTGCAGCACATCAAAGGAAAACAATTAGAGTGTATTATTGTTAAATGATACAGTAGATACATACGGTATTTTTTAATTGCAAGCCAAATGATCAGAACCAAAGAGACATTGTTGTCATCTCACATTGAGTGGTGAGATGGAGAATGTTATACATGACATTTCTTCAAGCGACATACTGGTCCAGTTTCAAGGCAGCTTGACAGATGATTAACGCAGTTTGCCGTCCTTTGTTCCTTGTCAGTGACCTTTAAGGACATTAAAGGTCACAATTGATCTAAATTAGGAACTTTCAACGGAGAACATGAAGTGTATAAACCAAAGGCACTCACATCAAAACACCGACAAGGAACAAAGGACGACAAACTGCGTTAATTGTAATGCTAGTTAGCAGTGTCGCTCAGTGTTATAACAGGCAGGTAGGACCATCACCAATTCTGTATAGGCTTTCAATGCAAAACGGAGGCCAAAAGCAAATCTGACAGTTGTCTAAGTCAATATAACAGGGCCAAGTATCATTGCATACAAAATTCATTGGATGCAGACACTTGGTTGTCATGTTGGAGGTAGGCAGGGGTGTGCGGGGCCTTGGTTGGTGGGTAATGCTGGTTTCTAGGACAGAGGTGTGTTGATGAAATCTCTCAACTCTTCATGCAGATAGCAATCTCCAACCACTGCCCAGAAGACACCTACCGCGGTGCCGATGATTAGGCTGCCTGCCTCTACTAATTACTGGAGGAAATTTTCCAGTCATTGTTGATGCACATAGTATTATTAGTCACCTCAGACAAATTGACTTTCATCAGAAAATCAAACTTTCATCAGAAGGTAATCCATCTGCTGGTCTCATATTTGGTCAGACTCTCCAGTCATGATGGTGTGAGCTGGGTAATGGAGATTGGTCTCAAACATAGACAGTCAAGCCAGCAGGTTACATTTCAATGATGACAGTTGAGCAGGGAGGCACAGGTAGATAAGCAATCAGGTAGATAGGTGGCATATCACAATGACAGCTGACAACAGTGAGGATCTGACAAGTAACAAAGGATGAAGTCTGCTGTATATACTGTATATAGTGTGTGGATGAGGTGCAGGATGGAAGGAAGACAGGGAAAGGCCAGGTCTTAGTTTTATTTATTTAACCTTTATTTATACTCGAGAGATCAATTAAGACAAACTTGTTCCCCATAATATTTCAAATATTACCCTCTTTCTTTTTATGTAGTATTAGTCCTCTACCATTTTTGTCATCCCTACTTTGCAGTCAGAGTGCATGTCATCAACCAGCATCTTCAGCCATGCTCAATTGGATGTCCCCTTTAGCATCTCGTAGACTCGAGATGTAACTGATCTAAAAGGGAAAAAAAGAAAAAGATTTGGAGAGGTAATGAGTTATTCCCATTCCCAATCTGTACCACTTTGCATATGTATCTGTTAAGAAATCTTGACTGTGGAAGAATTACAATCTTTACACTTGTACAAACTCAGTTTGAGTGCCGTGAGAAAGTATAGCTTATATGATAGCTGATGTGGTCAGTGCAAAGAAATGTGTTACTGCTGCAAAACCATATCCTGTGCTAAACATGACTCACATCTTCAGTGACCTCAACATAACTAACCATACAAACCATAGTGCTAGTGATGAATGCAGAAAGACGCTGCTTGTGGGCCACAGAGCTTGCTAAATTATTTCCGTCAGACATTGGTCTCTACACTCAGTGCATTTCAGCCTGTGGGAGTTGCCTCTTAAGTTTGCAGATAGTCACTGCTGTAGTTTTGTTGATAGCATGACCACTTGCACTGCTTGTTAGTATAAATATCAGTTTTGCTCGTTGCAAAAAGTAAATCTTAACTTTTTTTGGTATTATACACCATGCACACAATCTATTTAAAGAAAACAAATCATACCGAAGTATACACAACACAACCACCACAGCAATAAACTAATTCAAGGTATCAAAGGTCATCGCCTAAATAGCAATGGAACCGAATGTGGTAAAGCAAAATGAGTAATGAGTACTACTATGATCAGGCAGACAAATTAATTTTGGTCAGGGGAAGAATGGATATTAGAATTTGATATTACAGATGTGACAGCTGCTAAAACAAAATTAACATAGAGGAAGAGGAGTGTGTGTGTGTGTGTTTTATGTGTGTATGTTGTCGCTGCAGTTGTGTTTTGACTTCACAAAATGTATGAGGTCTGGGAGCTTTAACATGCATATAAAGGCTTTTTAAAAATGGTTTTTAATCAACTGAAACAGAAAGTGTATAACAGATGTGGTGTGGAAAACATTTGCGTAGTGCTTTATATTTTGGTGATACCTTTTAGTGTTGTTTTCCTAATAGTGTCTTTCTTTATTAAGACATTATTTTGTTTATAAAAAAATGGGCATGGCAAACAATAATTTCCATTTGCCGCCATTTAGATAATGTCTTTAGCCTTGTTAATCCAAGATCCATTTTAACAGAAGTTGGGACTCCTCATTGTAGGAAACACATACAGTAGGTGTTTCAAGTATCCCGGAAAGCATGCACAATTTAAAAACCTGCTCACTAAGGCAGCTAACAGCCATCAGCCATTTTTAGTATAATTATACCGTGCACATGCACTATGGTGTTTCAATGAATTTCCAGCAGATAGCAGCATTGCGCTATTGTTTGGCTCTCATTCCTTGACTTTACTTGAGCATTTTGGTACACAGTGCCTTTGTTTGTGAACGTGGGTTATTATGTGTGCAAACTAAGTATGCATGACCATGCTTCACCCCTACAGAATTGTAATTATTTCTCAATTGAAATCCTCAGTGGAAGCAACACAGTGAGAAGGCGTTACAGGGGAGAAGGTAGGGCATGTTCAGGAGATAAAGAGAGGTGAGTGGTGAGGAACCAATGGGTTGCAAAAGCAGAGGGAGGGAGAGGAGATACAAGATAAGCTGAGAACTGATACATGGCAAAGTCAGGGATAAGGGTAGGTTGGGTTTTCAGAAAGAAATGATGAATAAAAAAAACAGAAAAGTAGGAATCAGTCAGAAAATATGCATCGGTCTCCTGTGCAGGTTCAGCAAAGAGATGAGAAAAAAAAGTCAGGGATGGTGTGGAGATCGTCAGAAGACAGGAGAGCAGAGGGACGTTAGAGTGCAAGAAACATGAAGCTAGCAAGAGCATGGGAGGGACTGGTGGTGAGTACATGTTTGGCCTTGCTGGAGCAAAGAAGTGCACCAGAGTAACAGAGTAATACAGCCAAGAATGAGATGTAGAACAAGATCAGAACCAGCAGGGAATGAGCTCTAGGTAAGTAAGTGTGTGTGTGTGTGTGTGTGTGTGTGTGTGTGTGTGTGTGTGTGTGTGTGTGTGTGTGTGTGTGTGTGTGTGTGTGTGTGTGAGAGAGAGAGTAGGGCCGATATACTGTGTTTACTGAATTATCTCTAGCATTTCAAGCTGAGAAACAGAGAAATGAATTCAGCTAAAGAAGAATACAGAGGGAAGGGTTGGACAGGGGACTGGAGAGTGTAATATATACTGTATTACTTGTAACTCTAGCAGAGAGAGTGAGTGAGGAGAAAGCCCAAAAGGTTCGAGAAATCATGACAATGCGGGTAAGGGATCCAAAAGGAAGAGGGTTGCCAGGAATTTGGGGAAGTGTTAAGAGTGTGGGATATAGGAAAGTGAGGCTTGAGGAAATCAGACAGTAAGAGGGTAAGAAGGGAGGGAGGGAGACTGCATAGGAACAAGTATGAGATGAAAGGAAGGTTAACGCAAGGGACGGTACGAGAACTGAAGTGGGAAGAGAGGAAGAAAGACATCAGAAAATGAATTAACAGGAAAAAATAAAAGGGAAGGGGGAAGAAAGAGAAAGAGGAGTGTTTTGTTAAGTAGGAGTGATTAGATAGGGGAAAAAGTATGAGACAGGAATAATGTCAAATAAGGATGATAGGAAAGAGAACCAGAAGGTGAGATATCCAGCCAGGGGAGGAGGCACGCGGAAGAAGAAGGGAGGCAGAATGTGGAAATAAAGGAAAAGAATGCTGCGTTCCAGTTGTACTGGGAAATCTGTCGTTCAGAGTTCCCTGTTAGAAATTTCAAATTAAGTAAAAATTCCTACTTGGAAACTCGGAGAAACCTGGCCAACCCAGAGTGCAACATTCAACATGGCTACTCAGCATGTAAACAGCAGCGAACACTTTGATAATATTACATTTGAGGTCTTCTGTATTATTTGTGTCACTTTTAAGTCACCAGTACACATGTTCCTGCCCATTTTCTATAAGATATACAGTAGATATGTTGCAACCATATTTGTATGCACATTTGTTTCAACTGCTATTGCTAACAATGGCTAACCCGAGGTGATTCCTGAAGGTTAGCGTTCATATTCCAATGAAAATGGAGTGCAGCAGAAGCATTGAAAAGAATCAGCTACCAATAAAGACTTTTGGGAGGCTTAAGAAATTACTAGTCCTGGTAAAAAATCTCATGAAATCTAAAGAGAGAGGACAGGAAGAGTAGATAAGGGGAAGGAAGAGTTGAAATGTATGGATGATTATAAGGGGCAGGGACTCAATGTTCAGTGGGAGTGAGAGGGTGGAAGAAAATAGGGAAGTGGGTAGGAAGTGATGGGGAGATGCAGCCGAAAGTGGAATATTTACCTCTACGACTGAATATTTCCGCAAGGATGTAAGCATATAGAGACAGTCAAAGAGGGAGGGTGGTGCAATAGTATGTTATATTATTTACACTGTATAAAGTAGTGTTGATGGTTAGAGGATATAGGCTAGAATCCTGTCCATGGTGTACCAGGCCCCTTAAACTGCGAACACACTGCACTGGCCGCACGGCGAGATTACATACAAAGTCAATGTACTAGCGCGTGGCCGCGCCTCATCGAAGCGCGTGAATCGAAGGCTTTGTGGAAAATACACTATGAATAAGTTATGCATCTTACTTAATAGGGTTATGGACAGTTTACGGTTATATTTAGAAGTTAATTAATGGTCATTGATGCGATGCTAACTATTTTCTCTTGAATAAAAGAGAGACATGTCTCTGCTTCACAAGATAAGGTCCTCATCACTGCTGGGAATGAACTGGCGTAGAACAAAATCACGAGGGATTGAATTGTGCAGAAATACTGAAACTTGGGCTTAAGTCCAGACAAGACGGAATACAGTAAGTCTTAAAATTGCCTCCAAATAGTTGTTTTTTCCTCTGAAAAATACATTTCATTTAGGGTGCAGCAGCAATGCATCAGGCATGGTCTAAATCAACACCAGACACACAGTAGAAACTTGGTCTGGTAGTGAGATCAAAGCAGACACCCTGACTGAAACAAGGGGGTTTATGTTGTGGTCTAAAGTTCGTTTAGTATTCGAACAGAGGCACTAGGATGGGGCGTAGGTGATTTAGGGAAGGATTTTAGTTCTTAGTGAAGGAAGCCAAGGAGTAGGGATGGAAATAATGTTTGACAGATGCCGTGTTGGATGGACAAAAAGGAGTGAGGAAAAGCCAACATTTTGGAGAGAGAAGGTGGATATTAAAGAAATATAGATGAGTTGGATGGGAGAGGAAGATGGGTATTTTTGGTTTATTTTTGTTTACTGGATTTACTCCAGCTTATATCAACAAGGATGAAAAGAAGACAGGACGGGTAGAGAGAGAGAGAGAGAGAGAGAGAGAGAGAGAGAGAGAGAGAGAGAGAGAGAGAGAGAGAGAGACTTCAGAAACAGATAGGCATGTGTTGGTGACAAGGGAATATGAGTCAGTTTATAGAAATTCTGAGTGGGTTTTTCCGCAATGAAAATTCTTTCTTAAAAAGCTAGGAAAAAACAATCTCTACAGTCAAAATATATTTGAGCATATAGAGGTTTCAGTACATCAGGACTGTCCATAAATACAAGGAATAGGGAACATTTCAGACCAGCCACAAGTGTCCACAGAACAGTATCAGCAGTATTACAATGACATGGGGAGGAAGGGGTACAAGCAGAAAAAATATTGAGGGACTGATGTTTTAAGAACTGATAAAGAGGGGAGAAAAAGAGATGTCTCACTTCTAGTGAATCAGATCCCACATAAACATTGACAATAGAGGGTTTGAGTGGGAGGAGAGAGCGAGAAGTGGAGGAGAGAGGCAAAGAAAGAGAAGGGAAAGGAGGTGTATAGATAATATGTTTCGGTGAGTTAGTGCCAGGAGACACGGTGGAAGGGTTTCTCTTCAAGTGGGTCACAGAGGCTGCAGAAAGACACATTTATCATACATGGCAGCACAGCATTGTGTATGGGTTTGTGTAAATCTCTCCTATTGTTTCCATCTCTTTTGCATACCGTTTTGAAAGGAGTGTGTGTGTGTATATATCCTATAGTAAGTCAGGCAGCTCTGACAGGGCACAGATGCTTCTGCAATTGAGGAGCTACTGTTCCTTCTCCCTCTCTCACACATCTTACTCACTTTCTTTTTAGTCATCCGTTTTAACATCTTTGGCTTTCTTCCTTCCCCATCTTTTTTCCTTTCCACCCGCATTCTTGCAATCTCTATTTGACTGTGACATATGATGCGTATATAGCAGGGATGTCGTATGAATAAAATAGTATAATATGAAAAAAATTAAAATGCACTGTATTCGGAGAGTTATAAATGCATATTTGTAATACCATGGTGATTGTCACATGTATTGAAATAAAATAATTTTTGTGGCAGTTATACAAATGACAGGTAGCACGAGAAAATCTGACATGTATGATAAAAATATCAGACGTGAAACAGTTGTGGAAGTTTCTATTTTAGCAAATGACCAGTACAGATTGGAGGAAGTAGATCTTTTTGGCCAAATGGCTACAGTGTTCCATAGTACATAGACCGGCTAGAATGACCAATTGGTACCGATAAAGATGAATTCTATGTACACAATTGGCTGCATAACTACCAATACCATGTACAGAAGAGAAAAGTTCTGCTATCCTCTATAAATTATGAAATGTTCTTAACTACAAACTGACTGATTTGTCCGTACACAGAATGTGTTTTTTTCCTATGGTTGACTCACTCTATATTGTATCACTCTTCCCATATTTTACATCTTAACACACAATCCATTTATTATAGGAACAATGAGTTATCTTGTGGTAGAACTTGCACTTCATCAATCTTGAGTTTCTCTTTTGCCTTTGACCAACTTTTCTACAAAGTTTTCCATATTTCTCACATTCTGAATTATCCTGCCAACAGACACACACCAAGTAGGCCAGAATCATAACCTCCAACTAGAAGTGGAGGGTATTTTTTTTCTTAACTTAAAATGATAAGACACTGGTTACTGGATATTTCTCTTTTTACTTGAAGTATTGCAATCTCCAATCCCCATAAAAATAACCAAATCCCAGAAGAAATCTCTGCAATGTTATTGCCGTATGAACATGGATTTTTTTGTTAGTGCAATAACCTCACTTTCTATCTTTCTCGTTCTCTGCTTAACACATTTCTCTTACAGTTTATTCAAATGAGGCTAGTATTCAGTGGGCATTCCTATGTGGGGAATAACCCTCCATCTCTATTTCACAAATCCCATTTTGAAAGGATTATGAAGCATTCTGTTTTGCCCTGACACAATTGTATGGTGCAGTGTGTTGCTATATAATATAGTGACATTTTAAAATGGCAGCAAACCATGCATAAACATTATCATTTGTTTCATGACAGAAGAGTGAAAGAAATAATTCAGAAGGGGAAACAAACAAATACGTAGAGAATAAATAGGAGTTTGCATTCATCTATTTGTATTTTTGAAGCCCTCAATAAGAACCTTAAATATTCATTGTCTCTCTTATCTCACTCCTTCTTGTCTATGCGTGTGCTTCAAATGAAACTATGCATTGCATTTAACAATAGGAAAAGACAACCTGAGCTTGCACTGATCGTATAGATGTCAGAAATGAGTAGCTCTCTGTGTTTTGTTGTACACATTGTCAAAATCGGTGCATAAATTAAACATTTAGATACCGTTTGAGTTAGTTAATGTATTACTCCATGGTATTGGTGATACATGAAATATGACACTGGTTTTTAAGGCTTATCAGTCTCTAAATCACTCCACAGCTGTTTATAATCGTCTGAGTGGGGATTTTACAACAACGTCAGTAATCTGCCTGCCATGTGGACCTGCTTGTGTTTGATTGGCCACTGCATCCCCCAGACTGATTCCATTCAAATGAATGAGGAGGCTGCATTTGTATTTGCACAGTTAAACATTAAAACAGCACATTGCTTTAGAGCCTACAAATACCTTTCCCACCTTTTATTCTCCTCTTCTTTCTGGCTTCTTTCCCTATGTCCCTTGGCCCTCATTTCTCTCTCTCTCCATAGTTTACTATAAGGTAGCATACATACAGTACCTACCTATGCTGCAGTGGCAATAGTCCCCAGTGCCTTGCTATCGCTCTCACTTCCTGCTGCTGTACTTTAAATCAACTGCTCTGAAGGTGAGTGGTTGGGAGTCAGGAGTAACGCTGAAGTTTTCAGAAATAATAATGGAGACACAGTGGACTTGAGAGAGAGAGAGAGAGAGAGAGTGTGTGTGTGTGTGTCACTGTGCACTCGGGTTTGTTTGTGTTTCTTCCTCCAAAGAGACTGGATACAGATAAATAGAACTGCATGTGGAAACTGAGGCATACAGTCTCTGCAGCTAATGAAAAAGGACGGGAGGACACGCCACAATCAGGTGGAGAAGAACAAAGATGATGATTGACAGACCGAATAAATGGATGGGACATGCAACAATCACTTTAAAAACAGATGGCATTCTAAAAAGCATGCTATGTGTAGCTCCCAAATGTGAACGCTTTAGAGGTTGAAATATGAACAATGACATGAGATATTGTTAAAGCTGCAGCATGCAAAAGTGTTTTTTTTGTGGGTTTTTCACAAATGTGAAAGTCCCCCCATCCTTTAATCTAAAAGGTGGGGTTCAGTAGACAACAGAATCTCATCTTCACTAATGGAGACCCAGGGCCTATCCGAATAGTCTAATCTCCTAACCTATAAGCCTCCTTTCCTATACCTTAACCCCTAAACGTCATCGGGGTTAAGGAGAGATGAAAGGTGCTTCCTATCGAACATAGGAAAAGACAGCACTGTTTCAAAATAATTCGACTCCACTTTTCCTAACCGACGTCATTGCGCGACGGCGAGTATTGCTGACGTGAGTCACTAGCGTGAAACTACACTATAGCCTATTCTCCGAAAATTGACTACAACAAGCGCTCGTTTGATCCATGCGTTCTTTTCATATTGATTTTAATCAGGTTGTCGCCAACAGAGTGAGAATCACTCCCATATATCCCAATTCACATGTGGAATAAAAAGAGGCTACACTTGTGTTGATGTTGAAATGAACTGCCCCCAGTAACTTCATTAAATGTGAAGTTGGTATTTTATTTTCTTATGGTGTAAATTATGTGCTACGAAAATAACTATTATGATGTTGGTCTTTTATGAGTTCTTTATTATCTTTAGCCTGTGTGTGTGTGTGTGTGTGGGGGGGGGGGTATTTTGTTTTAGCCGAGTTAAATCTTCCTCTCTTCTCCTCTCCTCTCTTCTGTTTTACCTCTCGTTCGTATTCGTGTAGAGTCGGTTAACTCCGGCGGTGGCCTGTTGCTTTAAATCTTGGCGCCGTAAAGGATTATGGGATACCACTATCTCCTTTCCTTTAGCATAGGTTGGTCCGGAGTAACCTATGCTAAAGGAGGGTTAAAGGATGAATCGAGGCTCCTTTCCTATGCCTTTCCTAAGCACTTTGAGAATTCGAATCACCTATCTGCCGAGTACTTCCGGGTCATCTCGATAGGAAAGGAAATTTCCTATGCTAAAAATACTATTCGGATAGGCCCCCAGTAGATTTGCCCTATTTACACAAATTAAATTGCACTGCTGGGTATAGACTCTGTTAAGAAATGTTCTGAGCCAGCAGGAAGTGACAAATTGAAACTTAACAGTCCTGTCTCTTAAAGTGGTGTGTGAGCACTCTGTCCAAAGAAAGGCAGACTGATTATACATAAAACATCGCTCCTCTCTTCCGTTTGGTATCTTTTGGTATTCAATAAATCATCACTGACACAGGCCGGTATACAGTTGAGTGCCACTATGAGTTTACTGACACCGCCTCACAGGAATTCAGGAGTCATCAGCTTGCCAATTTTCTGGTGCTTCTACCTACACGCATTCATGAATATACAGTGTGTCCAGCGTGCTTGACTGAATTGGCATTGATTTATTTTGGATATAAAATCTGAAAACGGAATCTCTAAAAAAAAAAAATTCATTCTGTCATCCATAGAAGAAGACAGAGGCAAAAAGCAGGAGGAGAAAAGTCCAAAAAAGCAAATGAATGGAGAGCTGTTAGTAGGCCTGAGAAAATATCTTTCTGTGATGTTGATGTTTTCAGTGTCTGGCATTGTATGTGTTAATTTGCGAATTCACCATTTCTGCTCATTATCCTACTTTGTATATCTTACTATCTTACATTATCCTACTCTGCACCAGGAATGGTATAGGTAAAATAGCCTTACAGGAACAATGTACTAAACAAATAATGATTTCACTTCCAATAATTCAGTATGTCCCAGGAAACGTGGTACATACATGGCAGCGGCGGGATTACACTAGAAGCCTTTAAAACTTTAACAAGAATGAGAAAATTGTACATATAGGAGCCCAATATTTTCTTTAGTGTTGTTTGGAGGTGTTCAGTTCTTTTCACAGTGATATGCTTTCAGATAACAATATACGGACCGAGGTAAAGGAATTGAAAGGCTTTCTTTTGTGGTTGGCATCAAATGGTAAATGGACACCACTTATACAGCACTTTCCCCTGTTTTTTCATAGACCCAAAGCGCTTTACATTGTTTTGTACAGATTCACACACCGATAGCAGCAGCT
The DNA here is from genome assembly GCF_949987685.1 of Ammodytes marinus. Classification (NCBI taxonomy): domain Eukaryota; kingdom Metazoa; phylum Chordata; class Actinopteri; order Uranoscopiformes; family Ammodytidae; genus Ammodytes; species Ammodytes marinus. The sequence continues at coordinate 20,073,898 of NC_137235.1, forward strand.
ACCACGCAGGGTGAAAGCTTACTGGGTTCAATTTGGGGTTCAGTGTCTTGCCCAGGGACATTTTGACATGTGGCAGGAAATCGATCCACTGCCCCCTGCAATCCAGTGTACGACCACCCTACCAGCTTGGCCACAGCCGCCCCTTAAGCAGATGTCAACCCAAAATTGAGTCCATTGAAAATAGATTTTTTTTTTATGTGTTGGTGTCTGTGGTTGGTCCAAAAAGGAAACACATGTAGAGGTAATTTAGCCTGGTTCTACCAGCCCATCGTTCTTCATTTCATTTGTAAAGAAGGTCTGGAACTGCTCAACTGACAAACGTTCACTCACTTGGACGCGGGTGTGTGCTGAGGTTTAAAATGATTGGATCTGCCCAGTGCCACCCGTATCTGCCATAACCAATCGCATAGCATTTGGTCGTGACGTACGTATGTCTTGCGCCTAGCCTGGTCCAACCAGACCATCATACTACATTTCAAGGTCTGGAACTGCTCTATTTGGCAAACGTTCACTCACTTGGAGGCGGATGTCTGTTGAAGTTTAAAACTATTGGATCTGCAGTGCCACTCTGGATCAGCCAACCAACAGCATAACGTTTTGTCATGACGTATGTCATGAGCCGGCTTCTGGCACTGCGTTCCAGTTGTACTGGGAACTCGTAAATTTCCGACTTCACTACATATTGTGGTCTATGGATCTACCGGTACCTGGCAACGGTAACTTGCTAGAGCCTAATGTTTAGTTATTTGGATGAGAAAGGTTGTACGCGTCCATACTTTCGCAAGCAGATGCACTGGTACACATACAGGTCGGAACTTGGAACTACCAAGTCGGAAATCTCAGAGTTACGAGTATAAAGGAACGCAGCATTCAACTGAAACTGGAGCGCGACTTCGACGTCATCGTTCTCAGCCACTCACTCTGTTCGCTGATTGGACGGCCGTCAATTTTCCTCTGCTAGATCCCACTAATACACCCCAGCCCCAGACTGACTACTGAACGGAAAATGAAATTTGTGCGGAAGTAGGTAGGCGGGCGGAGCCAGGCTATCTTGCGCCGGGACCGGCCGGAAACCAACAAAACTCAGCAAAGCTTGTTCTTGCTCCGGCTTCAATTTTCTGATATTCGGCAGCGTTGCCACAACAGACTGAATAGCTTCTCTCATATCCTTATCCATTGTCTTGCTGTGACTACAACTGAAACTGGCGCACAACCTCGTCATCATCGTTCTCAGCCACTCCCTCTGTTCGCTGTTTGGACCGGCAGAAATCTGTCCGAGCAAGAAGCCATGAATACGCCGCATCCCCAGACTGACTACTGAAGGGAAAATTAAATTTGAGTGGAAGTAGGTAGGCGGGCGGAGCCAGGCTAGAGGTAGTTTTATGCAAAATAAATAGTCAAACAAGGTGTTGGCTGTCTCTCAATACAGCAGCAGGTCAAGCAAGTTCCCCCACACCCACTCAAAGGGAATACCACCAATTTCTGTTTACAGGTCTTTGGAAGTACAACTGCAGATGCACAACAATTGATTGGTGCTGAAAACTACAAGTTTGGAAATTGAAAACTAAAATTATGATGATGATGATGTTCTCCATTTCCACCATAAGCAAATCTCCCATTCAAACATCATCACCTTGTACAATACATTACTTCTTGAGTCTTTCTGTCTATTTATAGCTTCAGGACTTCTTTCCGCTGTTTTCAATCACAAATAGCTTGTTTTTGTCAGCTTTTCATCTCTGGTTCACAAATAACCGTCAGCTCAAATTTTGCATCACATCAGGGACACACTAAATCTACTCAGCTTTCGGAAACCAGCACTCATCTTGCTATCACACTTTATCCGCACAGGTATTTATGCATATATATTATTCAGTATGGGTTTTTGTGTGTGCATATACTGCATCTATAATACTCTTTGGTTTAACTTGAATTGAACTGGAAGCCGTCCCAACACTTTATCACCCTCCAAGGGAAGTCTCTCACCAGCTTGTAGCTAGCAGGATGTAGATTCTATCCACGTACTACAACAGCAGAGCCAACATTTTTATGTTTCTCTTATTGAAGTCAGTTTAAATCTGTGAAGTTTTACTACTAAATAAGAATTTGGTTGTCACTCCATTTGGTTGGCAATATGCTTTTGTGAATAGATTGACCACATGTAGAGCTTTAAGCAGATACACTATATACAAGCTTATTTTGATGAATGCACCTGCAAATACTTGTCAAAGCTTCTTGGCTACAAGACGTTGGTTTATGTTGAACTTGTGATCCAATTTGTGTTTGACAGTCTAGCTGTGGTGATTTGATTGGTTTAAAGGTTGTGCTCTATGCGACTATGACTATTGACTATGCGTCAATACACTAAGTGCTACCAGGATCATAGGTTTCGATTTGTGGACGTCACCTTTGACTAAGGTGATATTTTATTGACATTAACATAAATGTGGCAGGTGGCCTATAGAAATAAGTTGCTCAAACATGAAAAGTGTTTTCATTTGCTAACAGGCATGGTAATTGACTCATTTGCTTTGTAACTGTAAGTGGTGCAGAATTTTTTCGTGCTGCAGTGGCAAAACAACAAGGAAGTTTAGAAAGCTATATTTAAATAAATTAAGTATTCATAGTACCATCATTTAAACAGAAAGGGAGAGTTTTCCATCTTGGCATGTTTTGTGTGAAATATATATATATATATATATATATATATATATATATATATATATATATATATATATATATATATAAAAATTGTATATGTCTCATGTGTATTTATTTATTTTGCTTATGAGGAAAGCTGTACCTGCAATTACTGTACGCTTTGTTGAAAAACCACATGAAGCCAGCATATTATGCTTATACTGTGGTGATTTGCAAGACAGTAAATAATTGCAGGAAAGATACAAATAATGAGATAAATGATTGACAGTTTAGCCTACAAACTATTTGCTGATGTGAGAAAAACTATTTTAAGGATTATGATCAAAAATCCTTAAGTAAATATGTATTGTTCCTGAGCTGCACAGCATAATATAAGGCACTGTGAGTTATAAGAGCACAACAATCTTAATTGATGATTTAAGTGAGAAAATAAAGAAATGCATGTCATTACCGGCTCACGGTTCATGAGATATCTTTGACTGTTTCTGTGCCCTGTCCTCTCAAATGATCATCCTTCAAGTAGAATTGTCTTTTTGTCTTGTCCTTTCCTGAAATTATAGGCATAAATCCCCACCACCTCAAGTGATACTGTTCTGCCACTGACCTCTGGTTACATTGAGTGTTCTCATCATGGTTTCATAACATGTTCAATTGGTTTGATGGTGAATGTAATCCGTCTGGTTGTTCAGGGCTGTTTGCAGTGCATCACGGTAGGGGAAACAGGACACGTATTGACTTGTTTTTAATTTGAAATGTGTCCCACAGGCAGCATGTTTTTTCTCGACTTCCACTGGGATTAGCAGTTTCATTTAAAGCAACCGGGGGATTTATTTTAGATTCTTGTTTACTTCGAAGTGTGTTCCACAGCCCATATTCGCCACCGGACTGTGCCAGAGCTCACAGGGAATACAAGGTTTGAAATGTGATCAGCTGGATTCTCCCGCATGCACCTGCCACACCCCACTGAGAGATGTTGGGAGGATGAAGATTTGATTACCAGTAATATAGATCCTTCATAGCCATCAGTGTCAGGTGTGCTAACAACTTAGATTTTGCAAAACTGAAGGATAACTCCAACAAAGGAATTGCTGCTGAACATGTAACACACTTGTACAATATCTCCTGTCAGAGTTAATAACTAGTGCTGTTATCTGTTATTTTTCGAAAGGAAAATGGTTTACCGGTCAGGAAGGGTCGAACAAAAATGCTGTTGTGGTATGTTGTTGAAATAACAGAATTATGTATTTCAGAGCATGCATGACCCATATCAGGGGCACACGGACAGGATATACATTAGCGCTCTGCTACACCAATTTCAAATTCTGCCCTAACAGACTCCAAACAGGGCAAGGAGTATTCAGTTCAAGTTTAAAGAACAATGATATACTAAAAAACCCTAACACTATACAGTATGTAAGGGGAATACTGCAATGTCCAGAGTACCCCATCTAAGGAAGATTGTAACGGAGCAACAGTAAACATACCGTATTTAAAAAAAAAAACATTTCCCAGTGCCCCACCAGTCCATGGCTAACTATATAGTTGGCAAGTGTAATGAGTATTAACACTTTTGGGATTATGTGCTGTTTGTTTATAACATTTTGTTTATAAAATCCTTTTTTAAAGGACTGGGGAGATGCAGGTTTCATCTGCTTGTTTTCCCCATAGAGAATGTAAATGTAACATGTACGAGTATGTTTGTCATTATATTGGTGCACAGGGAGAGAGAGATTTTTGAAAATACAGCTGACATTAATGTGTTCATCTAATTGAGAAAATATAACCTCCTGTTGTTACTCTTTTGAGGAAAACATTGTATAAATCTATGCAAAATAGAGTTAAACAAAAGTCAAATCAAATGTGCTGCTTGGATCAATGTTAGCCATCTATTTAAGCCTACATCTCTATTGTTTTGGAATATTAGCTGTAATGTCTGTAGTGTCCTCCCTTGAGAGAGTGTGATGCTGGATTTGGAACATGGCCCAGTGTGAGTAAACATGTGCTAACTGACATCCTTTATGGTGCTGAAGCTTCCAGCAAAACCCCTAGCACACATGCACGCTCACACTTGAAGCAATGTGTGTGAAGAATAAGGAAGAGATGGTGTACTTCAATTCATCAGTATCAACATTTATGTGCTGATGCATTTTTCGAAGCACAATGAGTACATTTTTATCTGCTGAACTGCTGCCTTTGCCGTCATATACTGAAAACTAATGTCAAAGAAAAATAGCCACTCTATCAGCTTAAGATGACTCAAATAGGTCTAAAAGCTGGACCATAATGCTTGTGTCTTGACAAAGCGTTGACCAGCACAATGGAAAGCATTCACAATGAGATCTCTCTGTGTGTGCATTCACATACAACCACAAAACATGCATTTGTGATAACTGTTCAATGTGACATTACAATCAACAGCAACATAGCACATCCCCATCTGGGCTATAAGTACACAATGTTAGGTGAGCCCCTCCACCTGCGTGCTGCAAGAAAGTTATTTTAGAGCAGCAAAACAAAACACAAGAACAAATGTTTTGCTACCAGTGGCCGTGGGTTGCACTCATACCTAAATAGATAAAGTAAAACACAGAATCCAAGTCGGCTAGCAGCCAGAGAAACACATACTGCGAGCTGCAATGGCTCCTACTCCTTAACACCAACCCTGAAATTCATTGTTAAACATATTACTTGTCCCTTTAGGGTAAATAATAGGTCAATGGAGGCCAGAGCAGTACACATTTCTATCAATATTCTGGCAAACCCCTAATTAAAGTACAACATTGGATTAGAGTAAAAGACTGCATTTGTGTCCACATTCCAGATATACTTTAGACAAGTAATACATCTCTTACTCTCAAATACACATATGCACCTTCATAAAGCTTACAAGTACACACTCCCAAAAGTCAAAGACACACACTCTTAGGTATTGTCCATAATGTTGTGGAGGCTATCTATAATCAGACATCTTCTGATCTGATCTTTATTAACTTTATCCAGATGCAATCCAATATAATGACTACATCCAGAGGGAAAAATCATTGAGAGTATTATCTATGTGTGAGTGTGTGTGTGTGTGTGTGTGTGTGTGTTTGTGTGTGTATGTGAGAGAGAGAGTGTGTGTGTGCGGTGTGAGACTGCCTTAGAGGCACTTTAAATTGGTGTGATCACAGATGTAGTCACAGGAATCACCTCCCACACTTTTTCAATGTACCATGGTATGTGTGTGCGTGTGTATGTGTGTGTCTTCTGCCCCTAGATTATTGCACTTTGTGGACTGTGAAATGGAAGGTTAATGGGAGCTGCTGTGCCCACCTAATCTATTCATATACAGAAAAGCACACACACACACACACACACACACACACACACACACACACACACACACACACACACACAGTGGGAGAGAAAGAGAGGGAGATAAGGCATATAAGGATAAACAGAAGCTTAAATGATGTGAAAAAGAGAATGAAAGCACTAGTGCTACGACACACAAAAACACACAGGGCAGGGAAGAGGAAAAACTGATAAAGGGTTCCAATGATAATTTCCATTTTTTCATTTTTTTCATTTATTTATTCACGGCTCACGGCCATAGCACATGGCATGGAGCGCAGCAATCATATCAAGGACAAAAACAAAAACACTACTTAAACAATGGCAGGACATTTTTAAGAAAGGCACCTGTTTTAGCAATAACTTTTGACTTTCATGCTATTCTAAGAGGCTCCCAAGGCTGTTGATCAAATTATTTTGAAAGCAAATTTAATATCTGCTCAGAATTTTTGCTTATTTAGAACTTTTTGATTTTGCAGATGTTTTACTGGCTGAATAGATATATAATACATTCTAATTGTATGTTTTTAGTCAGCTTTACTGAAGTATATTTAGCAAAAGAGCTCTTTATATCAGTATATTTAATATGTTATTGCGTCAAGCTTTCTCTGGTTCAGGCTTACCATATGCCCATATACTGCTCATTCAGGGTGTAGGTGTTTTAGGGACAGCAGATTTCTTCAGGGACCCTTGCTGATGATGTTATCTGATTTTGCGGTTGTTTTAAATATTTTTTTAATCGCACATTTTTACTCTTTCTTTTATCCTTTTCTTATTTGTACTACACTGTCATTCTGGAAATAAAGTGTTTGTTGACATCAATTGTCTGAAAGAGCTGTGACAGGACCATGCTGTGGGAGAACAATTATTGCTCAAATTCCAATATCATTAGTTCCTGTCTAAAATGCATTATCTGCTCCTAATAGATCTTAATTCAATCATATTGCTAGTGGGTGATCTCCCTTCCTTCACCAGAGAGACATGGAATCCCCTCTGTTACAACAGATGCCTGATTCTTTTAGTATTGCCGGGGTGAAGCTTTTTTAAATGCATTTCAGAGGGCTACCTGTAGAGAGGAAGCAGATGACCATTCTAGTTTAATTAATCTTAGCATAAATTAGGTTAAATCCTTCTTCTCATTTAAAATCCTTCTAAATATTTATATCATGTGACATCAAAGGCTCAACCAAAGAACTCATCAACAATGTAACCAAGTTTAACTGTTACCTCTGCTGCGAATACAAGCACGATAAGTACTTCTAAACCTGAAAAGTTCAGATCCGAGGAATCTGAAATTAAATCCAAAATCTTGGAAAATGAACAAGAGCGATCAAGATAACAGGTTTCCCCGACATTTGCCACAGATAAATACTATTATTTATATGTATGTGTCACGTAATGTTAGGTGAGCATTTTATGAATATAGATTTTCCAAAGCCTGCATGTACAGTGAGCTCACTTATTTCCCTCTTTCCTCCCCCTCCTCTCTCTCTCTCTCTCTCTCTCTCTCTCTCTCTCTCTCTCTCTCTCTCTCTCACTCACACACACCCACACACACACACACACACACACACACACACACACACACACACACACACACACACACACACACACACACACACACACACACACACACACACACACACACACACACACACACACACACACACTTTTATTCTCAGTTTGGGGGTGATTAGTCAGACAGCAGTCCTCCTGGCTGCGGGTGTAACTATCCTCTGATCACAGAGGGTGATAGAGAGAAGCTGTGTGTGTGTGTGTGTGTCTTGTATACATATGCTTCAGTGTGTGGGCAGACAGTTGCAGTGTTAAGCATGGTGATGCTGATGAAGGCGGTAGGGCCAGGGAAAAAGGTGGAGAGGAGGTCAAGTAGACCACTGTCAAGCACACGGACACAGGATAGCAATAAAATGCATGGGGAATTTCCATACAGCGAACAACAGTGTGTATTTCACATAAATACACAAACATCCTCCCACCCACACACACACACACACACACACACACACACACACACACACACACACACACACACACACACACACACACACACACACACACACACACACACACACACACACCATTATTGCACCACCCTGCTGACTTAGAGGACATTGTAAATTCAGTCAGGGATGAGTAATAACACTGCAGATACACACATTCTCCTACACAGGCACATGTGTGTATGGGAACACAGAAGCACATTTTTTGTGCACACATTTCCTTGCTTCTAATTTCTGACAACGCAACACCAGTGTAGACCTCAGGCTCATAATAAGCAGTGTATAAAAATAGAAGCACTGGGTATGCACAAAGCCCAGATGCTTGGCTTCCAGAAAATGCTAATTCTGTTATAGGGCCATGCAGTGGAGTACAGCTGTTTTCTTGAAAAGCAGTAAACCAGAAGGATGTGGCTTGTGTGTGAAATGCAGGTTAATGACATGAGGGATAAACAATATAAGCAGGTCGCAACTGCATAAGAGCAATGTAATGAAGAAAAACCAAGTTGTACACATACATGTTGACCAATACATTCTACATTTGTCTTCAGCTTTGTTCAATGTTGCAGTGCATACTCCCACAGGATGCATGCTTGATCACTCTTCTCTTCATTGTCCACCCACATTTACTCTTCATAATCTGTCACAATGTGAATGCAGCCACATTACTGTAGCCTGGATTCTATGCATTTAGAATCAGAGTACAACACTGGGTTATTTAGGACCACACACACACAAGTGTTTAACTGAGAGTAGAGACATTTGTCCAAATTCGTCATATCACCCCATACCACAACGTATATCATAAAGCATACGTTATACAGTATGTATTAACCAATATGCCACAGGGATGCCCCAAAACTTTCCTGTGTTTAAGATGAAACTTTCTATCTACATTTCAATTTGAGCTATGGAATTAACATTAGCGTTGTATTGTCCAACATAAAGAATCTTAATCGAATGCAAATGTAGAGAGCTGAGTTAAAAACGCATTAATTTTTGACAAGTTGACCTGATGAAAGGGAAATATGCAGGTTTTTTCTTCAGGCAGATGAGCAGTGGGGCACATCTAATCACAACTCCCTCTGAAGGTAAACTTAAAAAAAAAAAACTTACAGTCCCTATCATCTCCTTGCAGAATCTAAGCGTGAGGTGCAATACTGAACACTTCCATAAGTAATTATTTCACTTAATGGGGTCTTCACTAGTCCGTGCTCATCACATTATAATAACATTAGAGCTGGCTGTTTTCTCTGACCCAGATTTGGCTGTGTGGGAGTAAGGGACTGGAGGGAATTTGGTCCAGGAAAGTGCAGACTTCTAACTAAGTTTCTGGCATGTATAATGATGCACCTGTCCATTAATGCCAGATGAGAACATTAAGTCACACAGAACACTCATGCACGTGTTCAAAAAATACACACAAACTAACACCAGACCCCCAGGACTCTGCCTTCTCCGGGCAGCCAGCATGGACATGTGGCCAAGCCTTGGCATCGCATGGTAGGAATGGGGTTGTGGGAGGAGCTTATTTTCATTCGGCCCGGACGCAGAACTCCCCGTCCACTTCAATACAAGTGGCGAACAAGATTGCGTCTCCGCAAAATTTTTCTGGATATCAATCATAGGCTCATACTTATCTTTAGACCATATAATAAAATGGAAGTTTTCTCATTTCAAAACGGCACCTCAAGTGTTTTATTAGCCCAACGGCTTTTAACGACTTTCAGTTTTAGTCGGAGGGATTTTATACCTGAACTATGAGCAGGACGCACATGTTTGCTTTATTTGACCGTTCAGAAATCCTGCGATGGCCCTAAGGTGCTTGCCACTGATGGAAAACAAAGGCCAAGAATTGGTTGAGAATTTCTGAAAGTGGTTGCCAATGGCAATCTGGCAACAGTTACTGTCATGCCCTGTAATTGTAACACAGAGTTAATTAGTGCTTAATTAGGAAGATACTTATGTACTTGGAAAATGTGACTTTAATTAAGAAACCAAGGTGTAATTAAAGTAGTTGCTGGAAGTTAGCAAGATGTATGTCAGTGTGTGTGCGTTGTTTTTTAGCCTGAGTACACTGTGAGTTAATGAGAGTGACAGCTTGAGTGGCTCCAACATTGTGGACATCTGCCTTTCCTCCCTTTTTCTGTCACATACTCTCCCTCACTCTCCACCCCTCTCTGTGTTGTCCTTGAAATGTTCTGTATCTCTGTGTGCAAGCTCAATGTTGTTGCCGGGTAATGTCAAACAAAGTACAGTGATGTCACAGGCTATCATTGTGGATGAGAGATCTGAGAAGAGGACCAAAATGCTGACAACATAATTGCCTTGATTATGTACTGCAATATTCCTTCGTCTTGTCAGTTCCTGCAGGATACTTTTATAACATTACATTTTAATATAAGGAGGATTAGTGGGTCAGAAGTGAGCAACAGGAGTACCATTCCACTCAGCGTAAAACATCAAAACACTGCTGTTGTTAATAGCACAAAGGCATCTGAACAGATGGGAAAATTAACATCAGGGTCTCGCTCTCAGTTGATGGCGCGAGTAATCAGCACACAGCCCATCCTCAACTGAAAAAACATCTGTCTCAGGGATTAGTTTTGTGAGATGTTTGTTTTGTTCTCCTTGAGACAATAATCATACTTCACGAGGACAATAGTAATGCCTGGACATTTGTAGATATGCAGATAAGGTCTTAGTTCAGGCAGACAGGGCAAAACAGCTCAGATATTCCTTTCCCCAGCAACATTGTCTCACTCTTCCTCTCCCAGAGGAAAAATGTATTGCTCAAACCTTGCTCTTCTAAAGCTCGGGATACAAATGTGAGATTCTCATCTCAGTCTCATTTTAGTTTCTATTTGGTCTGAAATGTTTCTCATATTTTTCTCCTTAAATTCACTATAGAAACAGATGAGACGGAATTATTAGAGGGAGTAATGCTTGCTGTTCTCAATTCATTGTTTTTAATGGCTCCTTTGTTTCTCCTTTGGAAAAGAAGGACAACAAGAAATCGATTTTATTTTTTATTTTTATTTATACAGGTTAATCCCAATCGTTTTCAAGGGAGCCCTGTTCCCATTTACACGTTACCATTCACACACACATACCAATTTAGGGTTCAGTGTCTTGCTCCGGGACCCTTCGACATGTGGCGGGGGCACAGGGGATCAAACCACCGACCCTGCAGTTGAGGGTCTACCACCATACCCACTTCGTCACAGTTAAAACACCATTAAAAACAACCAAAACTTTTGAGAATTCAATAAGTGATTGTGGAGAGCTCTTCATTTGCTCTGTCTGAGCTTAGTATGACATGCATAAACTGAAGCTGGGATGAGAGTAGATTGAGTTCATGGAGAGAGATCTCTGATTTCTCTGCCCGAGATCACAAAGAGACACAAAAGTTGAGAAACTCTGAGAATTATATTAGAGTTTGATGAGATCTCTTCTGAAACTTAAAAGAGACTTAATTGAGACTTAGTGCATCTTATTGCTCTGTAGAAAAACATGAGAGACAGGAGAAATAAATCTCAGTCTCAGTTTGGTGTCGCACAGATCTCATAGTTTTCTATGAGAAGTAATTTAATTTTTTTGAGATCTCTTTTCGAATTTTCTTTTCCTCTAAGATAATGTGTGAATCAAAAAAATATCATTTCAGATAGCTCATAGCGAAGAATCTTGCCCAGGCATGTGCTTCAGCTTTTGCTTCAATTATACATAGTTCATCTTCACATAAAGGAGAGAGAGCGGCCAAGCACCCTGCAGTGAAGCCTTGGATTTGGAAACCAGGGACCAAATGTATAAATGTTAGGAACATACAAAAACTAGGCATACATCATTTCCAATACATACACTGGTACATGGTAACTTATGTAAACACAAAAGTGTATGTAGCAATAGCAGTGCACTGTTTGCAAGGCACTGCAACAACCATCGCTTTGCCCATCCATGTCGTATCTATGTAACAGTTATGCTGTACTGGTCACCCACTCGTTTCTGCTCGCCCAGTCATTCTAACCTCAGCCAGTACTTTTCCATTCACACTAGCTTCCCTGCTCCTCAGACTCTGCCACGCCCCCTCCCCACTCAGCTGCAATCAGGACAATCACGCACACACCTGTTGACTTGCCATATAGAGCTGTTAAGTGGAAGTGGCTTTCTTCCGGGACATGGGACCTCTCGGCTCGAAAAATTACAACGGTAGTCAATGGAAAGAAATTTATTATTTTCTGGTCCCAGTCATGAAATGCCTTCGATTACACATATGTTTTGTATGGATTTAGATGGTATTTTTTCGTGCAAAGAATGGAACAATTTAGCGAGTAGAAGCTGGATACGGTCAGGTTTTGTGCAGAGCGCTTTTGTGGACTACAGCTCTTCGCTGCTCTTGACACTCATGATATACGTCACCACCACTCGCACCCGCTTAGCTCAGAAACATGGCTGTGTCTTTAATGCACTTTACCGCCTTCTTTCAATGACAAGACAAAAGTCTTCAGCGTGGCGAAAACCACTACACAAGTGGACATGTGGAGAGTTTCAATTTCTCGAGTGGGGAGATTGTTGGCGTTGTCCATGCCAGCCATTAGCATTAGCATTATCACTGTCAGTCGAGAAGTGGAGGGAATGTGTTGAGGTGACGTCACAGAGGCGACAAGACTTGTAGTTGTTCTCGTAAAAATTTTTCAAAAGCCGTTAGACGAATAATCATACAACATACCGTCAAACTCTTCACATGAAAAATTATCATTTAGACCCATACAAAACATATATGTAATCCAAGGCATTTAATGACTGGGACCAGAAACTAATAGATTACTTTCCATAGACTCATGCCCCGTAATTCCGCCACTTCCGCTTAACAGCTCTATAATCTTAACGTTGCTGGTTTGATTCCAGACGACGACCTTTGTTGCGTGTCATTTTGCCCTCTCTTTCGCTCTCTCCCCATGTTTCCAGTATATCTATATCTATCCATTAAATGGTGTGAAAAGCCAGAACAATTATATAATCAAGATATTCAGCTGTATCCTGTGAGTTGTGTGCTGCATTTGGGTCCTACCATGTAGAATGTTGGATGCGGGGGAAAGAGGCCAAGCATGTGAGAGGTTCAAAAAAATTATACAGCGAAAAGATAGTTGTTGGTATTTTTTGTGGATATGAAGTTACAGATTTCTCTTGGTTTCTGGCACCAATCTGTGTGTGGAAAGTAAATGTGCAGAAATAATATAATATAATAATAAATAATATAATAATGCCTCAAATGTTTAACTATGTTAAACAAACAAACAAGTAACACTGATGAAGCTGTCTGCATTAGTATTCATTAAATCTCCGCAGCAATATGAAGGCAGCAGCACTGGTGTATTGACAAATCTGCAGCCTTCGATATTGGAACACTGCTGTTGACTGTGTTTACATTTATAAAATGACATACAAATGACAGCAGGCTGCTATAGAATAACCACACGCACCTCTACACGCATTAGTCTTGTCCGTCATCAACTTGACATTCTGTCTGTTATATGGGCAATGTAGGAGCTCTTATGTAATAATGTGTGTTTTGTAAAATAATAAACATTTGTTTCATTTGTTAATTCACTGAGTTGATTTTGTGATCAACTTCTCCTAATATGATTTCGCCAATGTGACGATTTGTGAAACTTCTATCGTTCTTTTCTCTTTAGGGTAGGGAATACAGAGGTATTCGAGGGATCAGCCTGGAAAAAGTCATTTATAAATAACTTAGTTAAATATCAGTAAGTCGAAAAACATATTATGCTTTTGCAAGTTATATCAGAATACAATATAATAAATGATTGTTTTGCTTTCAAAAAAGTGTTAAGATAAAAATAACAAGTATAATGTTAAGCTCTTTTCTCTTGACAGAAATACTCAATATAGATTCAATGCTTGATTCCACATTACTGAGGTGCAGTGGTGAATCAAGTAGCCCATAGCAACAGTCTTAATGGGGGGTACTTGCTCAGGGGACGTGTTCACTTTCCTGCTACCTGTAACATTATGGAGTAAACAACACACGCACACGCATGCACACACACACACACACACACACACACACACACACACACACACACACACACACACACACACACACACACACACACACACACACACACACACACACACACACACAAAGGTTGTAGAGGACATAGTGTTCATAGTGTTTGCCATTTATATACTCCTGGAGGGGTATGCATTTGACTAACTGCAAAGCTTTTCTCTTGATACAGCGAATGACTCACAGATGCTCAGAAGTAGACAAGGGTGAAAAATATAATTAAAAGAAAATCTCTGATGTTGTTATTTTGCCCAACAATGGCCTTAAAGATGCTTCAACCTGTTGATGTTTTGAAATCCAATTTTGACTGTATTTGTTTCAAATCATGTACAGAAATGTCTGCACGGCATCATGTGGCAAGAAAGGACTTCTTGGACTAATTGGAAATCCCTCCATAGCATGAAGTAATGGCGGGAGAGCTATGCAAATAGCATTTGCAAATTACAAATAATTTATACGCCGTTGGAACTAAAGCAGAATTGGAATGAGTCCCCATATGAAGATAAGACATGCAAGATGGAGCACGTGTATCCAAATTGTAGCATCAGCAGCAAGATTATATGGAGCATCTAATTTCACTGGGACCTGTGAGCCCCAGAGGTTAACTGCACAGAAACCAGGGAGTGAGACATTTCCAACAACAACATTTTTGGGGGACTTATGAGATAACAAATTATTTTCCCTCTCAAGGCAAATGTGGGCACTCCCTTGACTACCACAGTTGAGGGAGTACAGAGGTCCATTTGCCATGCGCTGATCTGAACAGCTCTCGCATCTCTGGAGAGGAGAAAGCGAGCCTCCAATGTGCCATATCATGTTATTAGAATAACCCTGACTGCAAGGACATGAAACCAATTCAGGCAACAGGACTTCTGAGACCATGTTCTGTTTTAATGTGTTTATTAGAACAGGACCTGGCCTGTTCGAACAATGAAAGAGAGCAGGAGAAAATTGACAGGGGACGAGAATTCACAGTGGACGTGCCACACTCGTCAGTTTCTATTATCACTCTATTCTCTGTATTATTTGCAGGCTGAACAAATGAAGTATGACAATGATGGGGCTGAGATTACTTTTGTTTTGTTGATTGAGAGACTCATCTTCGGTTCGACAAATAATCTTGGTTCTGCAACAGAGCGACATGTGGTGGTGGTGATGGCAGAAGGAATATTTCTACTGAGGAAATAGAGTTTAGGGATGAGATTTGGCTGGTTTGGAAAAGGTGGGCTTGGGACTACATTTCTGCTTGTCAATGAAACATGGTCCTCTGTCATTTTTAACTTGGCAACCAAACTCTCAATCTTCAAAATGGGTTACCTTACTTTCTGATTTTATTAACATCAAACAGACCAAGCAGATTCATGTCAAGTATTAAGTGCCAAGACTGCTTTTGCAACCAGTACATATATTTTATTGAGGTACTATCCCATCTCTTTGTATTTTAAATATCTATTTGCATTTGGTATTGAATGCCCTAACTGATGCAACACAGGTCCACAGTTATATTGGGTTCATGGTCAGTATCCCTTGAAGAGGCCCTATTATGCTTTTTCAAATGTTATGACCTATAAACGTTGTTATAATGATTTATAGTCATGTTTAACCATACTAAAGTGTCAAGTAATGACTTACATGCATTTAGACGTATTCCCTGCTGACCGTCTGGGGTGGCTGTGCAGAGCGCTAAACACTAGGGTAGCCGGTCGCGATTCACTTGTTCAAATTTCCAGGATTTATTACGTAGAAAATCCGGCCATGCCCTGCCTGCTCAAATCTGCCCGCGCGCCGCTGAGAGTGTTCCGATAACCAATCACAACGGAGTGGGGTTTGCAGGAGGGGGGGTTAGGGGGCGGAGAAGGACGAAGCCGAGTGTGGACAGAGAATGCTGAAATCGCTGAGATGAGAGGAAAAGCTTCCCGAAAATCTACATGTTTTTTTTGCACTTAGAAATTAAGAACACAAAGGTAGTATATTAGGAGATCTTTAAACCACAGGGGAACTTTTATATGTGAGGGATCCTAATGTGAGACAGATGACTGAAAAACACAGCTAAGACATGTTTTTTATAGACATCCCCTTTATATACATCCCTAACAATGTGTAACACATTAAAAAAGTTCAGAGAATAAAGCAGCATTGATTTTCATAGAAGGACAGTAGCATGTTGCATAACTCTCGTTTTGGAGTATATGGAGGAGCCAGACTGAAGAGATGATTTCCTTCAAAGCTGGAGATAAATGATAACAAATTACAAAGCCTCTATACAATCGGCTGGCCTATGTTGCCTTAATGGCTAAACACCCATTCACACAAAAACTTAAACACACTTACACACACACACACACACTTACACACACACTTACACACACACACACACACACACACACACACACACACACACACACACACACACACACACACACACACACACACACACGCGCGCGCACACACACACACACACACACACACACACACACACACACACACACACACACACAAACATTAATGCTCGAACCTGAGCACAGGCTCACCCTTTTCTCTAATTGTCTTTGAGATGACTCGGCCACTCTGCGCTCAAAATCTCTGAGAGGATGATGATTATGGTGCTGCAGAGCATCACTTTTGAAAAGCAACTCTCACACATGAGTGCATTTATTCATACACCACAGTCACCAGCAATCACCCACAAATGCCCTTGCACACCCACACGCAAACCTATACTCATTAAGCTTCCAAGCCTGCACGCTCCCACAAACATTACACCCATTTGCAGGAAAATGTGGATTCATGCAATTTGTATGTATAGGATGGCTGATAAATATATTTACTTTAATGCATTACATTACCAAATGGCTGTATTCCTGAGGGGAGGCATTGAAAAAAAAGGAAAGCACCTATTCCCCAGAACCCACACAGGTGAACTTGAAGCATGGCTGCTTTCCATACAGTGTATGTCGGAGTTCATTATTCAAAAAATGTTGTATAGTCTGAAGGCAAATAACAATATATTACTGTAATACTTTTTTCGCCTATCCAAAATCTCAAACTATTTTCATATTTATCATATTTCAAGTCATTCCTTGCAGACACTTCATTTTTACACTTCCCAGTTCAGGGACACAAACACACAAAAACATACAAAGACTAAAATAGAAAATAAGTGATTATAGCAAAGCAACCTTCATCCACTAACAAAGATCTCAAAGCTCTGGAGGCTCTGGATAAAGCAGCGCATGTGGACCTTGACTTTCGATTTAAATTGAACTCGTTATTTTTTAACAGCTTTGTATTTTCATGTGACTGGTGAGTTGAAATGATTGGCATTGTATAAGTTTAACATTTTATATGAAAAAAACATTGGTAACGATCAAAATTAACTTCTGAGGGTTATAAATGGACTGCTGCGAGTGTGGGGGGAGGAGAGTTCAGAAAGGCAGAGTGAAACAAAAATAGATGGACAGTTCCTATGAAATATGGCCTTTTTTTTTTTTTTTTTTTTGCAGAGCGCAATTTGAAAGGGCGCATGTAATATGACAAAATGAACCCTGGGTTATAAGTTTTCTTTAGTGATGAAAATCATATTGAACATATTTTGCCACAACATGCAGTAGAGCATAAGCATCCTCTGGCACCAAGATAACAATTCAACTTAGAAAATACAAATTGTCTCACCAAAAACGAATTATTAGACTGAGCATAGCTTGAGCACAATTGAGACTTTCAACCAACGTATAGTTGAAAAAATAAAAAAATAGTAAGGATAGTTAATCCAACTCCAGAAAGAGATAAGGGAAAAAAGAGAGTGAAGGGGAGCAGCATACTATGATACAATATGTTGGAGAGAGTGACTTAATCAAAGAAGTGAGGAGTCAATGGCGAAACTATGATATGGGAGAGAATAGGAGAGAGGAGTGGGGGAGAGCGATAAAGAGCCGGCGATGAAGTAGCTATTTATGGAATGAGTGCAATGAAGACAGTGCTGAAGTGATGGCCAACATCAAACATGAGTCCTGTTAATAGTTTCTGTTGCTTCTCTTACTGTCTTTTTAGCACACTGATATGCTTGCACACAGACACAGAAACACACACAGACACATGCACGCACGCACACACGCTTGCAGGCGCCAACACACACACACACACACACACACACACACACACACACACACACACACACACACACTGCAGCTTATCTGTCCTGATGAATGTTATTACGGGCTGCATTTATTTCCTCTCATCATCGTCTCTCGTGTCAGCCTTGTATCATTCATGATATACAGCTTTATCTCAAACACACACACACACACATACACACACACACACACTCACACACACACACACACACACACACACACACACACACACACACACACACACTCACACAAACACACTCTTTGAAATACTGCAGTCCTCATTCTGCTGACGAGGCACTGTTATGAAGTTTCCTCCCCCTTCTCGCCCTCCCTCATTTTTTCTTACTTATTCTTTAATTTGGTCTGTCTTCAGCTCCTGCTAAGTTTAATGCATTTTCACACACTGTGAGGTTCAAAAGTGCAGGCAATTCATAATACAATTTTATCACCTTACTTATCAGAATTGCATTAATTTACAGGTTCAAAGTCGGCAAGAAGAGAGGGAAAACTGATAAAGGAAAGAAGAAGAGAAATGAGGAATTTAGGAAATACCTAACCAGAGCAAAACAGAGTATTCCATCATAAGCTTTTTAAAATTGGGCTTTTCATTAATTTAAGAAGTAACCCCCTACATTTTTCAAATGGGAAACATTAAGAAATAAGCCCCATGGCATTTAGGTGCCATTAACTGTGAGTCCGATACTTTGTGGAAATGTTCATGTGGATTACAAAGCAATCTGCATACAATATGACTTGAATAAATTATTTTTCCAATCTAGGATAAAGTCAGTGATTTTGCTTTGAATATTCTTTGGTCTTTGATTGATTCATTTCATATGCATTACATTTTCTCTGTCAAGTATGCACCGAATTGACGCCAATTTTGAAAATATCTCAACCAGTCAGGGCTCTGAAATGATATTGTCCTTGTATTCATTTTTCAAAAGCTTCATATCTACTTTGGAAATAATGTTTAAAAAGGTTTTCCTGATGCACAGTTGAGTTGGGGACCAACAGATTATCAACACATTAAAAGAAAATTGGTTTAAAATGGATTAAATCTCAGCTGGCCTTCAACCCCCGCCCAATCATGTTATCGTTAGTCATGCCACTTTATTCATTCCTGATATGAAGCTTAGGAAAATTCTAGACAGGAAGACTGACTATCCACAGTCTCACTGTGTTCTGTTAAGACAATTTCCTTCTAGCTGTTGTTCACTCTCTTGCTCCCTCCTTTCTCCCGTCTTCAGCTCTTATAGGTTGACTATGGGCGTCTTCACCAGCCTGACCTACAGTATCAACATTTTCATGACTTCTGTGAGCCATTCACATATTTACTGCCAACATTTGAACACTATTAGTTCTCTGAAGTCTGCTTTCAATTCAGTCAATGCGAACCTCATCCACTTCATTCACCCCTCTTCACCCCCACTGCTGTCTACACTCCATTGGGGGTGTATTCTTCACAACCCATAGCTACTTTAATTACTCACTTTAAGAAGATTGCACATAATGGCAAATATTTTCATATTCTGAATCACCATCCATTATCATCATCAGAAGCACATGATATGTATTTATTGTTAATTCTTTAAATCTTGGATTCATCCTCGTATCACTCCAGGCCGATGGCCATCCACCTACATCTAGGTACTGCCCGAAAGGGGAATTTGATCGTCAGCACTGTTTCCTAGTGCTTGCTCATGGGAAAATTCCAGAGTGTGCTCTAGATAAAGAATGTCTTAAAAGTGTCACTTGACTCAACTTATTTATGTCTCTCCTGATTGAAATATAAAGCAGTAGGTGTTGTCTCTGAAAATAATTGTCCAGAGAGAAAAGTCTCTTGAGGATCTCATTGAAGCAAATATGTACAGTTTGTACCTGGAGATACCACAGCAAATTGCTTTCATTGGCGCAGTCAGACTCTAAGCTTCATACGTGGAAAATAAGTCATGTAATTTATCAGATAGTTAGTCAAGATCAAGTATCAGAATGATTGATCAAATAGAGAGAAATGTAAGTGGTATTTAGATCCTCTTCATTTACAATGTGTAATTGTTGTAACAGGATTTTTCATTAAAGCTCACTCGCTACATACAACCAGCTCACACAGAGTAATGATAGAATTGTACGTTTTTTTTCTCCACATAAAATTACAGTATTGCATCTATTTTAATGTAGTAGGATTTCCATTGAAAAAAAAGCACGTCTCATCAGAGCCACTATTTCAAGATGTGGCCATTCACAGTCGAACTTTGAAAGTTTGGATATAAATATAGCTGAAGTATAGGAGAAAGAAGGCATTAACCCCTGATGAGGTCTCTCTGAGCTATTAAAGGGTCAGTAAGTAGTTAGGAAGCTGCACAAGTTTATGGCCCCTCTTAAATTCACCCGGTGAGCCTGAGTTCATTTTGTTTCCAAGCAGGCTCCCAAAGCAGTCGTGGTTCCTGCAGCAGCTATCAAGTAGTAAAAGATCCCAAGGTCCTTCCTTCTTTGCTGCATAGAAATACACGTTGCACAAGTAGTTAATCTCATTTTAACTGTGAAGGCCAGTACCTCTGTAAGAGCTGTGCTTTCTGTATGCATTTACACGTACTACAGTGTAAGGCAGTTATGTATTCTCATGTGCAGCCTCATGAGCCTTGTGTACTGTGCAACATGTAATGTGGGGAGAAGCACCAGGCTATAAAGGTGAACTCACAAGCATAGAAGGGATTTTTTTACACAGCATACCTTCTAGCAATCCTACTCCAGGAGTCAAAGCACACATGTGTAACTCTACCATCACTGCACTTTGGTGTTTGTGAGTGGGTCTTTCGATCCATTTTACACATGAACTGTATGTCCACTTCAAACACCTAAAGAGTGAATGTGCTGGTGAACTGGTGTCCTCCTTAGGTGAAGGAAAAATAATGCACATTTCATCTTTTTCCCCCCTCTCCCTCATCTTCCCTGCCATGCTGACTTTAAGAAGAGTATCAGACATCTTTCTCAAGAGAGTCTTCACAAAGACTTGTCAAAGCACCTCTGTCTTCCCATCCCATCTCAATTATTTTCAATGTCCTCAACTCTACAATGAACTGAGCTTGCTGTTCATCACATTGTGTTGAACTGGGTTGTTTGTTTTGCACATTAAACATTTTCGCTGCTAGAATGATAATATTTGCAATCACTGTCTGGTTTATCAATCCCCTAGTGCAGTGCTTCTCAAATGGTGGGGCGCGCCCCCCTGGGGGGGCGCCGTGAGTTGTCAGGGGGGGGGCGCGGGTGGCCTTGATTTCCAACTGACAAAAAAAATAAAAAATTGTGCAAGCGATGTGTGCTTGTGTATGATCATAACCACGCGAAAGACCGTGATTTGCAGTAAATAAATGTCCACATGTGTCTCCAAGTGTCTCTGTAGGGGCTATTTAAAAAGAAATCAAGCAAGAGTAATAATAACATTAATGAATTATTGGTTATCGCATCACAGAAGGCATATTGGCCTATAATAATAAAAAGAAAACACCAACTTAACTATGTTTACAGTTTAAAAATGTTTTGAATGAAATGCAAACCTCAGTGAATCATTTGCTCTTGTTTCTCTGTCCTGAGATTCACACAGACTGAGCAGTCTGTTGTTTAAATGTTACAAATTGAGCTAATAAATTGAATTTGAATTTTTTTTAAGTACAAATTTTAGTTTATAATCTAACATCTAATTTGATAATAAGGTGATTGTATGCAGAATGCTCGTGCCAGAAACTCATACAGTGGTTTTGTACAGATAAATAAATAAATATTAGCAGGTTCTCAACATGACAGAAAATAATTGAGAACCACTGCCCTAGTGGTTGGTAATCTAATAAATAATTGCAATCTCAGGACAAGTCATTATAATCCAGTAAAGGCTGATTATAATAACAGTTAAATTGTTTTAATTGCAACATGGATGATTCACTGTTACAAAGATAAAGTTGATTATCATTTTCAATCTTATAAAAGATAATTGTAAACCAGTGTGAGGCAATTACGATCGGAGACAATCACATAAAATTAGTGTATTAACATTGGTGTTTCTGATCATAATCAAACCCTGACACTGAGCATGCTTTTCTAAAAGGTAATCACATTTATACAGAAAAGATGGCTTAATAAAAATAATGTCTTATTTTTCTGCCGGTCAATATTATACCATGGACAGAGAAAAATATTAATTCCTGACTGGTGGACAGGCATCTCTTCAAAGAATAATACAGAAATCCCAGACATTGCTTCATTGAGCAGGTACTCAACAGTTTTAAGTCAGTGTGGAAAGTACAATAACCCTAATGTAACTTTAGAAAAGTGCTCAGAAAGAGAATACAATTGGTTTAACAGACTGTAGCAAACTTTGAAAACACGAATGCCAATTTGAATACAATTTCTCCAGTAATTGTAGAGCAGTCAGGGCCGACGGACTGGGGGGAAAAGTGATACAGTCGTGGGGGGGCCCAAGGCAGAGGGGGGCCCATAATATTTTTTTTTTTAACAAGCTAAATGTGGGGCCCCAATCTTCGAAGGCCCTGAACAATGCCATTCCAAAAAAAGAAATAATTGACTGGCTCGTAACCCTTGCAAGGAGATCAGGGGCCTGCGCATGACTAAGGCATGTGTGCGGGAGAGTAAGCAGGAGCAAGCCAACATTGAATTGAACTGGTGGCGAAAATAAACGCAGCGATGTTTCTATTGGGATATTTAGCTGTACAGAAATAAGTGCTGACAAAGCTAGAACAGTTTAAGACTCCACATCACTGTGGCAACACAACCTATCTATCAGCTCAGACAGCGCAAAGAAAAGTCTAATGAATACATGAGAGTGATGGCCCCTGCAAGTTTCAGTAAGTTTAAAGAAGTGCCACACTGTTACTGTCTTTGAAATGCATTTAGACATTTTAAGGGGAAAACACATTGTATTTATTATTTCAACTATTGAGTTATCTCATTAGCATCTGTACTTTGTGAGTGTGCCATGGCCAAGGGGCTGTTCTGTGCTGGAATACGGATGGCGTGGTCACACTAGCCAAACGTTCTAGACTTAAGTATGCAAATGAGCTCGGGCACGGGGCCGCGGCCCTAGTGTGAGTGGCCCCTAAGTTCTTTAAACCGTGTTTTAGTGCCTCCTAGTGGTGGTTTTGTTTTAACAGAACAGACTTCCTGAACTACTTCCTGTCTGTAAAGGAACTAGTTATATAGTGTGACCAAAAAGCAGTCATTTCTCAGCAGCCATCCTGATTGAGCACATCACCAAATCAGCCTAATTGCACACACACAAGCACACTGACGTTAATGTAATATCCAAAAGTAAAAGATAAAGTAAAAGTCTGATATCAAAATAGGTCTATCTACTCAGGCATAACAAATGTGGAATATGTTACAACTTACTGTTGCACTTGCACCATCAACCTACTAAATAAACCAAATGAAATGACAAAACATATGACCTGTCAGGTTAATGACAGTGTCTCCCTCACTTAGCCTACATGCACGTCTAGTTGACAGAGCTTATTTCAACTCTCACACCTTAGCAAGAAACGGCAAAGCCAATTCCATTAGTAATATTGTGATAGGGAGATTGGACGCGTAGTAGAGAACAAGATCAAAATGATTGCAAGGGACAATTCAGCTGTGGCTTGATATTGGCAGGGAGATGTCCCTCCTAAATTCAATGCTCTTTAATTTGCTTCAACATCAGGTTGGATGAAGGAAGGATATACCAGGAATATACAGCAGCCTGAATCCACTTGTGGAAGATTTCTTTGTCACACACATTTAAGTCATTTATTTAAAACGTTGACATTGATTGGCCTTTATTACAATGTCCAGGATCTTAAGGCTTTATAGTAATCTTACTTGGAATACCAGAACCAGTCAGCTAACATACATTTTTAGAGATTTAAATGTAATTTTAGTGCAATTTTTTTGCCCAGAGAAATGAGCTATCCTTTCTGTACCACACTTGTGGAAGCTAATTTGATGGTTCCATGACACACACACACACACACACACACACACACACACACACACACACACACACACACACACACACAGACTCTTCTCTAATTCTCTGTCCGTCTCTCTCTCTCTCTCACACACACACACACACACACACACACACACACACACACACACACACACACACACACACACACACACACACACAATGACACTCTTTCGCTTCTCACTCATATTTTGTTTTTCGTTTTTCTCAAAATCATTATCACAAAGTCAAATGCATGGGGCCAATTCCGCTACAATAACAACAACTGCAATACCAAATGATGACATCCATAGCAGTCGCCCACTTATCACACCAACTCTATTTCTCACCAATTACTATTCTCCTTCCTTCACTCCTTCTCCTGCTCACCCTCACACTGCGTCTCCCAGACTATGGGGAGGGTGTGATTAATGGAACATTATTTTTGAATAGGGTATCATTTCTGAGAGGGAATGTTTAATTTATGGGACTGTCACTCTGCAG
Source organism: Ammodytes marinus (assembly GCF_949987685.1). Taxonomy (NCBI): domain Eukaryota; kingdom Metazoa; phylum Chordata; class Actinopteri; order Uranoscopiformes; family Ammodytidae; genus Ammodytes; species Ammodytes marinus. The sequence goes on from NC_137235.1 coordinate 20,098,636, forward strand.
GTCTTAGTCATTATTCTCAGAGGAATGCGCACAAATGTAGACTTTATGAAAAGTAGTTTTTTTCTGCGCCATTCTTTCTGAAAACCACCCTGGACATCAGTTGTACACAGAACTTGCATTTACTTAACATTTAGATTAGTCAACAGTCACATTTTGAACCCCTTAGGTCATGTGTCATTCTACATCTTTAGTACTCCATAGATTCAAGTAAAACAAATCTTTAAAAAAAATGTATTTGGTCAATCCTTTTGTTAGTCCAATGTTATTTCACTTGATCAATACCTTGAATAGCAATCAAGAAGATAATGAAAAAGACTAAGCACAACTATAAGGTTATTGAAAAAACAAGAAACATCATTGTCACTAATCACCTAAAGCTTAAATCCAACTTTGTTTGCATTGGTGTACAACGGATAAGAACATTTACAATGTTATGAGTACTTTGAGTTGCTTTATATTTCAGCTTTACATTTCAGCACTGAAGTAACAGTTGTGCGTTCAGTACATTTGACTGTTGAAGTACCTTATTCATTATTCAATAGTTCACAACATACAGAGATGTGGGAATCGCTCCACTCATCCACTTAACAGTTTATGAAGAAGTGAAAACTGTCTATTTCTCAAAAGGTTTTGTTGTTTCACTTGAATAGGAGAGTGAATGCTGGCAGTGTATTAGTAGTAAAGTGTTTTAAGCTAGTTAGGGGAGAGTGGCCTAAGTTGTGCAACTTTTTACTCAAAGTGATTTTTAAGTGAGGCCTTGACAGTTATGTCTCCAACTCAAATATGTACATATATTTCAGGATGTTGTGCATCCCTGGCAATAAAAACTTTGGATCTGGAATAAACTGTTTAAGAAATATAGCTTTCGGAAAAAAAGTTGTCTTATGGCACAACTTGCCCCCGGTGTGGTGTAAGTTGTGCCACAAGAGAGAATACCATGGGGTAAATTGTGCCATTGATATATATCTCATAAACTGTAATGCAAGACACATCCATTAGACAATTACTTATTTAAGGTTCATTTAAAGTAAATAAAGTAAATATTTTACAAAGATTGAAGGTCAATTTTCTTAAACAAGGCCCAGCAGATCTAGGTGGTTTTGCCTGCAAAGCTCACAATGACAAAGTCACCATTATCATCTTTCTGGCCATCTGAACTCTCATCACTGGTGTCGTTAAGTGGAATTGAGATGTCAGTCTCTTCTGAGCTACTGTAGACAATCACTTTCTTTTTGGTGACCAGCGTATACAGCCATGCCACTGGCACAACTCTCAGAAATGTACTTCGCACTAGTTGCTCCGTGCTTGTGACTGCCACCTGACAAATGTGATTCCCCCTCCATTTCTGCCTTTAAATCAAGGCTCAAAACCCATCTTTACACCCTGGTTTTTCCTCCCCATTAACTATCTTACCTCTGCACTACTATCTTTGTTTATATTTGTGGATGTATGGGCTTTATGTCTTTTATTTTTGTTATTGTTATTTTACCTTCATTGTTTATCTACTGAATGCACTATGTACAGCACTTTGGACAGTGCATACTGTCATAAATGTGCTTTTATAAATATATTTTACTTACTTACTCACTTACTTAACTCACATAGGCCCTTTGGCACACATCACCCCAACCCCAGAATTTTGGATACTAGGCATGATGCAGCAGTTTAGGGCTGACATCGTGCTAACTATATAGACACGAAGTGTAGCATACTAAAGCACTAAAACATGTGTCAAATGTTTTCAAACCTATATGTCTATAATTGTTCAGACACAATAATCAAAAAAACATGATCATGAAAATTTTACTTTGAAAGGCAAAAAACAGTTTTTTGAGCTTAAATGTGCTTATATCTTATTCCATGTTTCTCCCTTCTTTACAGGATGAGTCAAATGGATGGCTCTTCTTAAATATGTGGTCACATTTCCAATTTCTTCTATGGTTTTCTAAAAACAAGGGATGGCACACTTCCCCAACCGCACAACTTAGGCCACTCTCCCCTATATGTTTTTTTTACCCTTAAGTAGAGGATTTAGAGTGCTTCTTCCACCTATGTCAATTTAACATGTTTTCATCTTGTTGGAAGGAAAGAACACAGTGACATTTTATTCAAAACATTTACTGAATCAGTGCAAACCATCAAATAAAAACTTCTTCAGAAACAATACTTTTTCCTGAAGTGTTTACAGAGTCTAGCGTGAAAGTGTTCAAACTTTGTGACAGTCCCTTTCACCTCCTTCTCTACATACCGCATGACATCACTATAGATCCTTTTTAGGTCAACCTTAACTGACAGGTGAAGGCGGGCGCGTGTTGCCCTTTCCGCCTCTATGCTCACATCAAACCATCCCATTTGTTCACGCGCAATTAATCACAGTAATGGTTTGATCCCACTCCTTAAAAGGGCTGCATATGTCCACCCCCTAATGTAGAGAAGATGATAATACGAATGCATTTATAGTGAATACTTGAACCCCAGTGGTTGTCACCTGTCAGATTTGATATGATACATCATGTGGCCTTTCAGTGCACTTCAGTACACACTCAATGCAGGAATTGTCCAAATAGTGTGCCTCTGTTAACTTAATCATTGTGTTCTTTAAATAAAGTTAGATACATGTTTACATGTTGCAGATGATGTTTAACACAATCTAGTGTGACATCTGCCAAGCATACTGTAAATATACTGTAACCTTTTTAATGTTTGTGTTGATAACCATCACAACTATCTTTTGAACGATAAAGGTGATCACAATATGAATAACAGTGCATTGCCTTATATTAATACTCAAGGTAAAAAATGACTGTATGCATACAAAATGCAGCTTTGCACTTGGGCAGCATATTTCAAAAGTACATTTGGTCATTGGGGTTGTTTCACCTTGAAAGCTGTGGCATTATTTAAAAGTTTACAAAAAAAGAACTAATTTGTTAAGGCCCTGTGTGTATTACCCATACCATCAATAATGAATTTGAGACATTAATTTCATTGGATTTCTGCACAGAAAGTGGAACATTTATGCGAAGAAAGTGTGCATTTCAAAGAAAACCTCTGCAGCATTGATTTATGGTACAAAGCGAAACCACCTCCCCTCCTCTCTCCTTCACATTCGCAGAATAGTCTCTGCTTCCCAAAGGAAGCCAGGCATCATGTGAGGCTCAAAGCCCACGGGGGAACAGAGAACAGAAAACAGCAGTCACTTATTATTACTGAGACTTGAGAAAAACACCATGCAAAGTGCGAGAGATGCCATCAAGTATGATTAAAATGAAACCACAATGAGAAGGAAGCTGTGCTGGTGGAAGGAGATCAGCATAATCAGTAACAATAGCATGACGTAAATAATAACAATCGGTAACTTTCTCAGAAGTGACAGCATTGCAGTGACATAAAAGATCAGGGGGTCAAGAAAATGAGCACATCAGACGATGAAGAGAACATCACTGACTTATTTTCAATATAATTGGTGCCTTGAAAAGTCGGTAGGGTGCAGGTGCTCTGCCTCCTAAATGAGGTGCTCCGTTTGTGGTGATTATGATGAAAGGAAAATACCTGTGTGATGCATAGGCTGGTCACGTGCA
>NC_137235.1:20104716-20224716 GCF_949987685.1 Ammodytes marinus
TTCACCTCCCTCTTATGTTTTCTTACTCATATGCTTCAATATAGCAATTCCTCTTTGTCAGGTCCTGGCTCAGGGAGAAAATTAATGACTTTGTGATTATGCAAATTCTGCCAGGGCCCTAAAGTCACATCTCAAACTGAAATGAATGGCAACCAAATAAATGACATTCTTAGCAAATCAGAACATTGCATTTTAGATCATGTGATGCCTTAATATTGTTTTGGAGTTGGTGTACCATAATACGGTGATTGATTGCAATGGGTATGCAGCGTAGTTTCATGTTTGTGGTGTGCTGGTTTGTGGATGAATGCAGCGAAGACCATTTACATTTGCATGATTTCATCATAAATCCATTTCTATGATAAATGACTTTATATTGTCATATCGTCACCCTCTTAAAATAATGGCCTAAGTCATTTTTTCAGTGTTTTCAGGAAACACAAAAAACTTAACCAAAGATTGAATATATGATATTCATTTATAATTTTACTCAAACAGGTTGTGTCAAAAGATGACTCTTGACATTGTAATAACAATTTCTGTCAATTATGTAAGATATTAGGAATAAACCCTTTTTATTAATGTTTAACTTGTGACTTAAGCCATTTTACACACTTGTAAAATGTCCTTGAAAAAAAAAATTAACAGTACATTTTTACTTAGGCAAAATAAAATGGCCTAAAAGATACTCTTGACATTCTGGTAATATGGTATAATGGCCTATGTCAAGTAAAATCACATGATCTGTTCAGGATTTAGGCCATTTTACCAGAGGTGGCCAGCATCATGAGGAGATGATTTAAGCAAAAAAATCATTTTGGCCAAAAAGTGACTTAGGCCATTATTTTAAGAGGGTGACGATATATGGCTTTAGCTCTTCTACTGTAGCTGTCAAAGCATCCGTGTTTGGTTGTGCATTCCCACGTTAATGCATGTGCCTGGCTGTGTGTCTGTGTATTTGATGTTCAGGGGCCGTATTCACAAAACATTTTATCTTAGCGCTAAGAGTACTCCTAAGGAGCACTAAAAGTTCTTAGTAAGGAGTAATTTCTTAAAACCTATTCACAAAGCTGATAAGACCAACTTTTACTAAGGAATGGGAGGAACTCCTAAGCTAAGACTAGAGGGCGGTGTTGACCCTGTTGCTATGGATGACGTCATGTTCATACCTTCTATGCCCACAGTGATTGGCTGAGAGGAAATGAGTCCCTAAGAGTAAATTTATGATAGAAACACTGTGGGGAGATATCCATATCGTGTCACTGTATTAAAGTAAAGAGTTTTTATATACAATTAATGACAAGTGACACTGATTCAACATGAAACCAAGATACTGCGGGGTTTCCCACACCTTCGTTCACAATTAGCCTACAATAGCGCCACATAGGCCTATTCATTTTAAATATTACAATGATTTGAATCGGAAAAAATATCCTCATTGAACAGCTGCACGCCTTGCACTCTCACTGTATTTCTCTCAACGGCGACTATGCAGCAATAGTCAGACAGCGACAAACCAGGAAATTCACCATTTAGAAACAACAGCCGGCGAAATCGTAAAATGCATGCGGAAGGAAAAAGGCGAGACTCGCAACTATACAGTAGCGGACCTGTGGAACGGAGGAGATGCTGCGAAGCGCCACATATAGGCCTACTCTAGTAGGAAATTAAACCCAAACGTGACACCAACAGTAACTTTCAGTGCATCATAAACCCAAAGCAACTGCAGGAAAAGGAACTTAATAAATATTTTTTTATATAAATATGATATATATAAATGTGTCTATACTTTCTAGATATAGCTTTACTAAGATAATTAAACCCTTACAGCTATTAAAGTTACCTTTTACAAAGCTCACTATCATTAAATCTCTCCAAAACACCATCAAATGGTTGTCTGTGATTTACTCTTAGTGACTTAGGAGTCCTCTCGAGGACTCTTAGCTTTTCATAGATTTAGGAGCTAGTTTTAGCGCTAAAAGGCTTTGTGAATTACACTTATCTTAAAAAGTTAGGAGTCCTAAAATTAGGAGTGAAACGCCCCTTATTTTTGAGACTTACTCCTAAATCAGCACGTTAGGACCTACTCTTAGCCTTAAAATGTTTTGTGAATACGGCCCCTGATCTTTATCAATTGTGTCAGGTACAAAGTTAAGATTTTCCTCATACAGTATCAATTTTACCTTAACTCTCCAAAGGCTTTGGTTAAGAGATGATGAGAGGCTGACTGCCTCTCATCATCTCATCATTTATATACACATATCACCGATGGTACACCTCTCTATCTCTGCTTGCATGCCTGCCAATTTCCCAGTATCTGGTGATTCAGAGCAACCTCATATTCTTTTTTCACATTTTGGGGCAGAACTTGGATTGAGCCTCAATGTGTGGCTTTATTCTCAAGAGTGATCTGTTTATATACATAATCTTCCTAATTAAAAGGCTACCAACTAAATAAAATCATTAATTTAAAAAACTGGACATACAGCAAAAGGTATAAAATGTCTACCTCATGTAGCGGCACCGACAGTCTTGATGTAATTACTCAAAATTTCTCATAAGGGCGACATAAGTTGCACACTATAGCTTTAACCCTCATCTAGAGCTTCATCAGGCTGAAGTTTAATTTGCCAGTGACATCTATTATTCATATACTGAAAATAAAGGAGTTTGTGATGTTGGACTGTCTCACTCTGAGCTATACCTCAATATGACAGAACCTGCTTTTTAAAATTCAACATATGAACTTTAACTGAACCAACAACACAATTTCAGCATCCAGAGTAGCTCTTCTTCTAATAAACATTTGTAAAGCTAAATCCACAGTCTTCATTTTTGGCATTGACATATTATCACCTTATAATTTTTCTGTGACACACACAAACAGAGGTTAATTTTCGCACCAGCAGACAGAGCAACACCAGCGCTATTATTGTTTCCAGTCACCAAGTCCAGCTTTTCCCTTTTTTGGTTTCCACCAACTCCTGAGCGAAATATCTGGCTATTTAGCGTATGAATGCTCCACTCTGTTCCCCTGCCAGTCTCCAGTTGTCTGTTGTTTAGTGCCTTGCAGGTGGCTCACAGTTTATCAGACTTTTATTTTTTTGCTGAAACCAGCAACCTGCTGTGGCCGAAAACAAGGTTGTTAAGAGTGGTGGAACTGTGCCAAAACAGTAAAGATGTGGGCTGTAAAACTGAAACAATGATGAGCATACAGAGGATTGGGTTAGGGTAGAGCGAAAGGTTTGGGGAGATGGTCTGTTGATTTGTCACTTCAAGTGAACCCTTACACAGCAGGCTACACATATTTAGTTATAATATGGGCTGTAGCAGCTTTAATGTTACAAATACAACAGATATACATTCACAGCAGTTAAGTCTCAGAGCACTGTGCTTTAGAGGTCAGATCCCATTCCAACCTCAAATTCGACATTGATTCCCACCTGAACATAAAAAGACGGCCACAGACCCGGGTGCCTTTCAGAACATGTTGCATTTCTGTATGCCTTCCAGTATTACAGTTTGAGTTATGATATGAAGGGTTAGCTGTGTGTACATGTGATGTGCTAATCTCAGAAGGGCCTATATCTTAGCTTGTAAAAATGCAGATATTTCTGTGGTGGTGCACTGTGATGTAATAATAGCTAAGCTACAGGGTTATTTCAGTCAGGAATACTTTAGTAATAATAATACAAAATAGTTGTTTATTTCAATTGGCAGAATACTTTGCAGTAATTATATTTGGTGGTATGGTTCTGATCTAGGATCTCTACACCCTCCACACGCACACGTGGAAAGCTTTAAGGCAGAGAGAGCCATCCCTCTGTCCTCCATGAGCTACATGGATTACCGAAAAGTGTGGAGGACCCCTAAGGTTCAGAACAGAACAAGCGTCAATGACAACAGAAATTACATTAATAGACAAATGCAGTAAACAAGGAGGTGGTGGGGTGGATGTGGTTGTAAAGCGTTGTAGAGGAAGCAGCACCAGTAGGCAGGATAGAGCAGCTATTCATTTCTATACTAATTTATGCAGTATTTTCTTGAGTTTAAGGTTGTTCTAGCTCCAAATATAATAGATTTTTTTCAGGTCAGGATGAAAGAGGGGCAGAGAGTCAGCGTATGCGCGATAGAGTGAGAGAGAAGCCACCCAGGGTGAGCAAAAGATATTTTATGCATGCATTCAGCATTGCCCTTCCTTTCTCACAGTCCATCCACTTTACACCTCAGGGTTTCAGTTGGGCATAAGGCGTGTCCTCCGCTCCCTTGGGGTGACAGACTCTGCCTCGGCTATGTCTCCTGCAGTCATTAGCACTAATTACATTAAAATCTGTGTTATTTAAAGACCTACACTCGGTCACACAGGACAGCTAGGTCACCCTGCATTTATCCCAGACATTTACTCACGTAAAGTGGCAAAAGGGCAGAGAAGAATAGGAGCTAGAGAGAATGGTCCGCTCTCTACTTTACAACAGGGACTGAATGCATATGTGGATATACCTGTATGTCTGTATTATAAGCTTTACAAACAAAAGACAACAGAACACTGGGAAGGATATGTGGAGGTTAGGTTGGACTTGAATGAGTTACGCAAAAGTCTTTCACTCTCCCAGCGAGTGGCGGTTTCTAAAGAGTTTCACAGTAAAAGGCACTATTGACCTTTCTTGGCAGGGAAGATGAGACAATACTGAGCAGTGCATTGACTTAACATAATAGCGTCCTAAAGCACAGCTAAGAATTGTATGCGGCATGATGCAGCTGGCGAGGCCATGATATTTGCGAGAAAAAATAAATGTTAAGGAAGAAACTATAATTATACATCAACAAAGGGGGTATTGTGTTGTTTGTATTTTCAAAATAAAGCAATTCAAGTTGGTTTTAAGGGAGCATTTGTCTTGTAAACTGATCTCATTCATTCTACCTTTTTACAAGGATGACATTAGATTGCAATCTATCCTGTCATGGTGACATAGTTGACAAGAATAACAGTAAGGCCAAATATTGCCAAAAATATAATATTGTTTTGGTTTTCAAACCCTCTTTCATATGCATTTTTAAATGACCTATTCATCCCAAAAAAAAATATTAATACAGAGTAATATCAGAGTAAAAACAAAAACAAGAAAAAGGGGAAATGAGTATCAGAGTACCAAGTTACTCTTGTATACTTTGCTCCGTATCATACAAAAATGGCTATATGTATAAAGTACTTTTTTTCAAAATGCTTGACATTTGTTTTGTCATTCACCCATTCAAATACACACATCAATGGCAGCAGGCTAGCATGCAGGTGTATGCCTGCCGATAGGGAGCAATTTGAGGTTCAGTGACTTGCCCAATGACACTGCAACCTGTCAAAAGAAGGAGGTCGAGACCAAACCACCAATCCTGTGATCAGTGACAACCCGCTCTACTTCTTAAGCCACGGCCATCCACTTGTAGTCAAATGAACAACTTATTTAGGCTGTATAATAGTAACTGTGTGAGACTGACACATCTCTCAGAAACTCTATTCCAGTCCTCCTAGAAAACAGTAACTTCATATATTTGTGCAGTCCAAACTCAACCTCAAAGGAACGCAAATAGTGGACCTATGAGTACACTACCCAGTCAACATCAGAGGAAATGCAGTGAAACAAGACAAGGCTTTGAAGTTCTTTGGCACCACGCAACACTACAACCTCTGTTTCACCCATCATATTAAACATATCCTCTAATACATCCTTTACATCTCCAAACTTGACTTTAGTCTCTCATAATGGTCAAACTTCTGTATGAGGCTTTCCCATACTGAAAAATAAGAATACTGCCCAGGGGAATAAACCTTAGTTGAAAAAATAAGCAATTTGATGAGAAAAGTACATTGGTAGAATTGTATTAAATGGTAAAGCGACTTAACTTATATAACACTTTTTAGCCGATTTTCTCAGCCTCAAAGCGCTTTACATTTCTTACCACATTCACCCATTAACACACACACACACTCATACACCGATGGCAGTAGCTGCCATGCAAGGTGCTCTCGGAACCGTTGGCGGCAATGTGGGGTTCAGTGTCTTGCCCAGGGAGACTTCGACATGTGGCGGTTAGGCGGGAGATCGAACCTCCGATCCTGCACTCCAGTGGACATACCGCCCTACCCACTCAAAAAGAGTACAACATATCGCCTGTAACTTCAATCCTCAATACCGGCATCTGTATAGGCCATCAAAAAGGTTCTATTTCTATCCTCAGCTCACGGCATTTGTCAGGTCTGTAGAATCCACTATGGGACTGGGGTTTACGACAATAAATAGCATGTTGTTTCAATGTAGCTTCCATCTATTGCTGTGCAACTGAGACTATATTAATTTGCTATTGTGAATCGGTCATGTCATCTTTCTTTGACCTCTGGCATGAAGAAAAGAGTGCAAAATCACACAGCAACTGATTGAGTGAAACACTCAGACACAGGCAGAGACGGCACAGCCAGAGAGCTTTCACAGCTCATTACAGACTGAAGTCCTGGAGTTTCTTATGTGACTCCCAGTCCATATTTCTTTTGTCCTGTGTATGTGTATATTGTTGGGGCGACAGACAGAAACTGAGCGAAAGGAACAAAGCAAAATATCTGGTTCCAAAAGTAGGGACAACAACAATGAATCATCCAACCAATTAAGCTTTCTTTTCCGTCCAAATATTTTATTCATCCCTCAAGTTCCTCCCCCCCCCCATTGATTTGCCTGTTTACCCTTTGAAACTCCATTAAAATAAAAGAGAAAAAGTAAGTAGATTGTAGCTCAGTGCCATGACTGCACAGTGGCCTGAAAATCAATGCAATCCAGTTAAGTCGCTCGCCATGGAGCATTGGAAGGAAAAGACTGTTCTTCTCTGTGGGTATATACGTTCTCTCAGACACACATCTCTCTTATCCTCTTCTTGGTGTTTTTTCTTTTTCTTGATGAATTAAAAGGTTATGTAGTCCTTGGGGAGGGAAGTGGTGCTGGGGACAATTTATGACCCCAGCACTCCTGTCACGCTATAACTCAAACATTGTGTTTGGAGTGCTAGCTTGTTCAGCTTGAGTTCTTTCACTCCTGAAAAGTTTTTTTTAAACATTATTGTAGATTTAAGGTTATCAAATCAAAGGAGTGCTACAGTAAATACTCCCCCTTGCACATTTACCTATTTTGCATTTTCCTAACCTCTTCTTCACATCTACAACCTCATTACTCTGGGAAATGTCTTGCTGATAAACTTACTGGAGAAAAGCATACAGAGTAAATTAATAAAACAAACTCCCCCTCACTTTGCATTTAACCGAAGATGTGAATAACCAGTAGATTTAAATAACAACCACTTCATTTAGCACGACTTTAGAAGACATCCATTAGGATCGCCTGAATTAACTCTGCTGATAAATGAGAGGTTTATAAACATTCTGTTATGCTTGGCTGAGGTCATTAAGCTTAGAAGGCCATTAGTCGAGCACCCCTGAGTGCACTGGCCGGGCCTCAATACGATGCGCATCAGTTAGCTTTAAGTTTGAGTCACTTACTCTTTTTATAAAGCAAAAAAAAAAGGGATTTTCAAAAATATCACTGAAAGATTTGCTGCAATATTTGGGCAACTAATAATTACAAATATTACAGTTGAAACCTTTTCTTTTTGAGCTGGCTAATTCTCCTGATCGGCAAGTATAATATAAATTAATAAAAGTATGGTCATAACAGATTATTTATTCCGTAAAAACCCTCAAATATAAAAATCAAACTTATATTATACGTATGTATAGTGTTTAACATTATTATTATTATTATTATTATTATTATTATTATTATTATTATTATTATTATTATTATTATTATTATTATTATTATTATTATTATTATTATTATTATTATTATTATTATTATTATATTTTTTTTTTCTTATTTGTTTAATGAGGGATTGTTTGATCTAACAGGGTTACCATTTCATTTTTATATTGCGACACAATGGACTTTTTGATGGTCTGCTTTCTGAGCAGCCCAATGAAGTTTACACACAATCTACCTTACACTTTGACCTTGGGACTTCCAGCCCATAATCTGTACAGATGTTTTTATACAACAACAAATAAATTACACTATTTAAGTGACTGGGACACGCCTATATTGTGTCAACTCGTATATAACTAGAATTTAATTGCCAACTCTCATCTACACTCACATTTGGTGAAAGAGACTTCAGTCCGAACATATACGGATGTGATCAGCCAACATGATGTCTAATGTAAACTAATCTTTAATCTTCATGTATCTTCTTTGTTTTTACTATTTCTTAAATGCAATTTCTAATGTCTAATCTTGATGTGTTTTATGCCCCTTTGAAGCACTTTGAATGGCCTCGTGTCTGAACTGTGCTATTTAAACTTGCCTTGCCTTACAACAGGGGTGTCAAACTCATTTTCACAAAGGGCCGAATTACGACATGATAATCACACGAAGGGCCAGGCATGTCGCTGCCTTCTTTTTAATCCAAAAATCAAACAACATATCTAGGTATATAACCTGCGTACATAAGGGGCATAGGCTAGATTTTGTTTATGGGGGACAAATTATAGGTGGGGGGTATGGAGGTGCTCCCCCAGAAATGTTTGTGCGTCAAACACTTAATTTCCTGTGTTCTGGTAGATTTTTCTGTTTCTGTTTTCTGTGCCTTTTCTGCGTACATTTATTGAGGAAATGTCTTTATTTTTGTAAAGGAAAAGACAACATTCAGGTTTCTGGTGAAACAATTCTAAAGGACTATAATGCAGTAAGGCTCTCAGGCATTCTGGATTGAGCGACAATATGTTTTCTCTTGGATTTTTCAAAACTTTCTGCACATTCAAAACATATCACGTTTTTTTTTGTTTTTTTATAGGAATCATGACGCAGCAGTGTTAAATGTTTATGACACTTTACATTGGTAATGAAATGCAAAGCCACCATTGGAAATGAAAAGGGTGGGCTATCAGCGGCTATCTAACGTTAGCTAGTTAGCTAAATTGTAACTTGAGGCAAAAGTTAGAAACCAGATAATGTTAGCATTCATCCTTAGACAGTTGACACAATCAATCATCATATTAGCATGCTATTTAGCCCCATAGATTGGCCTATTTACAGCCATTAGAAAAAACATATTTTCTTCAATGCAAGTTCATCAATTCATGGCTTAAAATCCTGAGCTGTGGAACTTTCAGCAGATATTCCTAGTGGTAAGCTATGCGAGTGTCCTAACGGTTGGGAGCGTGTGCGACGTGCGGATATGGCATGCAGGCTCCGCATGAGAAAAAAAAAAAAAAAAAAAAATCATCATAATTGTTTTTTTTTTTTTTTTTTTTTTGCGGGCCGAATTCAATGGAATTGCCGAATTGGTTCGCGGGCCAGATTAAATATTGAAACGGGCCAGATTTGGCCCGCGGGCCAGAGTTTGACACCCCTGCCTTACAACATGCCAGCCACTTGGTTATGGCGTTCCATGTATGCTGTACCTGCTTGCATCTTACATCCTGCTGTAATGTGCTGGAGTGTCTCAGGGTCACGCAAGCACACACACACACACACACACACACACACACACACACACACACACACACACACACACTCTTACTCATTAAGAGCTCTTATACATTGAAGTAACATTATGTGTGTCAGAAGGATATTAAGCTAAGAGGACCACTATCAACTGGCCAGAGGCAATTACACCTCAATGGAACTGTACATATATAAGTGGGTGTCCTTCTGTGTGTGTGTGTGTGTGTGTGTGTGTGTGTGTGTGTGTGTGTGTGTGTGTGTGTGTGTGTGTGTGTGTGTGTGTGTGTGTGTGATTACCCTCATAATGTTATACGTGATTATGGTAATTAGCAAATTACTGGATAAGAACAAGCTTACTATTTCACAATGTCCATCTCCTACTGTCCCCATGAATATGAGGCAGTGGGCTGGAAACGTCCATACACAGTATATAAATTAGCCCTAAACGAGCCCTAACAAGCCTTAACGATCCTATAAGCCCTTGATTAGAGGTTGATTATCAGGATGGTGGGCAAATGCAAATGGTTGCTTACCACTGGCCTTTGGCTGTTTGTGTGAAACAGAGGTAGGAGGAGTGTGTGAGTAAAGAGGAGATTCATGTGAAACTGGGTGTGTTTCTTGCTTTGTGTGTGTGGGTCTCCACCACAGCGTGTGAGTGTGTGCGCTTGTGTGTGTGCGTGTGTGTGCGTGTGTGTGTGTGTGTGTGTGTGTGTGTGTGTGTGTGTGTGTGTTTGTGTGTGTGTGTGTGTGTGTGTGTGTGTGTGTGTGCATTCAGGGATGAGGCACAGACTGTGTGTTTTCAAATCCACCATGCTTTGAGCAGGAAACACAAGGGGAACTGCAGTCACCCGTGAAACAAAACCGACACTTTCTCCCCTTCCTTTCTCTCTGATTCCCAGCCTCGCTGCTATTCACTAGAGACAGTGATCCATTGCTTTGTCCAAGATCGGGGTGCACAAGTTCAGTTAACGGTAATTGCACTCCTGTGCATTCAACAAATGCTTAAGTGGTAAATCACTACAAAACATTTTTGTTAATCCCTTTTTTTTGGTGTTAGTATACGTAATTGGAATGCATCTTTTGCAGCTAATTTCACTGCTAGCGCAACTGGATTAAACATGTTCATACCATGTACCTGTTTGGCAGATGTTTTGAGCCATTCGAATAAACGTTGTCCATTTACTTGCATGTCAAGCCATGCTCCTTTACAACAATGTATACTCTATACACTGTACACAGTGGAGTTTCAAAATCAACATTATTAGGCTAACATGCTCACGATAATAATGCTAACATTTGGATGTTTATCAGGTAATATTAACAATGGCAATCATCTTACATCAGCAATAGCGACATCTGCTAATTACCCCTGAAGTACATAGTACAGCTTAGGCTGGAATGTCATCATCTAGTCACAAGGAGGTCTTACTCAAAACCACAAATGTCATCTTGATGGTGGCCCTAGATAAAAAGTCACAACAACTGACCATTTATCAATGCAGCCAAAAACAGTATACTAATATGCCTAGTATATGAAAAGAATGGGTATCAAATCCACCATGTATTTGGTGAAGTGGGTTACAGGAAATCTTGCAGCTACAAAATAATCACATACTCAATACAAACACCAAATCCTCTATTGCAACAGTTTTTTTTTTACAAGCAAAAGCTTTTGTTTGCCTTACAGTCCAATAAAGAATTGAAAAATGTGATACTGCTGCTACTACTACTGCTTGGTTTCATCTAAACAGATCACTATTATAGAGCTCTCAGGGGTTAAGGTGACACACCACACATCAGCCAACTTGAAGCTCAAACCAGCGCCTCAACATTCAGGACAACTGATAAAGAACCGGATATGATGCGGAGAACAAAGGGACTAATGTTTCAATACAAAGAATGTCCTCAGTGGTGGTGTATTGAAAGGCGTACACCGAGCTAAAGCTGTTTCTAATAGGACAGACAGGTTGTGGGTGTTCATTACTGGAGCCTATCTATGTTCCCAAGGGCATAACATCTTCTCTTAGGACACAATGAAGAGATCTTTCAAAAGGTCTTTGTGTTCTGAGCAATGTGTTTTTTTCCATGGATCAATATGATGACATCATCCACCTACATCTTATCTTAGCCTATACCAATGTCACACTCCTTGAAACCTATGCCTTCAAATGTGCAGGCAAGGCAGTTTGAATAACTCAATATATTGGTATCCCCACAGTGGCTGTACATTTTCTGAAAAGAAATAAAATAATAACTGTACAGCCACTCTTCCTGATCCAGGTGCTTTTAAAACCAACCAGCAGGCTTTGCAACCAGTGCTGGAAGAAATCATAAAAACCTCAGACACTTATTAAGAGCTTATAGCTTCTCTGTGGTCCTTAAGCCAGTTTTTCTCAGCACTAAATCCTCAAACCACCGTATGTTTCTTCTGTCCGTTTGTAATTAGCTGAAAAAATTCCCAACACAACCTTGTTTTCTGCAATTAAATGTATGCTGTCCATGGATTTTCTGTAATTATCAACAGCCCTTGAACAACCTGAGTTGAATAATTGAGTCAACGTGGTGTTTGTGATTGTAGGTGAGTGGAAATGTGCTAGCAAACATAATGTCTGACACATTAAGTCCATTTGTAAAATTAATCCTGTCATCAAAAATATCCCTCAGTAATAAACAACACATAATTGCTCGATTTAATGGAACCCCTTGTCACGCAGTTCCCAATTATATTTGAATTGGACCTACAGTCAAAAGAAGCAGTATACAGTCAGTTGTGTTTTACTTTTCTTTTAAATAGCAATGGCCAATGCACCACTTAACAGGCAAATGTGCTCAACTGAGCAACATTGGTTGTCCAATGAAGGCAGTTTATATATCATAAAGTCAAGGTTTCATTTAGTTTCTTTGGGCATGCTTGTTTGTATGTGTCTGGATGACAGGCAACACGTATGTCTCCATCAGTAAAACATGTATACAAAACGTGTGATTTGCTGCTTTGGTAATATTTTACCTGTAGCATCTGGCAAATGCACTGGAAGACCACAACTGTGATGATGAGGTGAGACCTCACAACAACAAAAACAAGGACGTCAAAAACATGTCAAACAAAAGCGTGAGGCAGTAATGTCAAGCACATTAACAAAGGGAGCCTCATGAGGTATCCTGTATACACTATGCTCACATCAATCTCCTGTCCTGCTACTCTATTGGGACAGTGTGACAGGATGTAGTCAGCAGGGACAGGCAAGTGCATTTCTGATCTTGTGGGAGAAGAAGACGAATTGACAGATAACTGAGCTAAATGAGCGTATTAACGTCATAGAGAGGATTAAGGTGAGAAAGAGAAAGGCAGGGAGGGATACAGGCAGAACCACACTTGAAAATGAGTGTGATAAAAATAAACATATGCTAAAGCCAAAGCGTTACATATATTTTGTCTACAAAGCGTTGCTTCCGCTTTTGTTCAAAATATAAACACAAAACTACTGACGTTAAAACACACACACACACACACACACATCCTACTACCACACAGATGGGAAACATGGAGGTGAAGTATCAGAAATGAGAGGAGAACTGAGTATTTGAAAAATAAAACAAAAGACCGCAAATTAAGAACATGAAACAATGAAAACAACATAACCTCAGAGGTCCTGAACACTTTTTTTCCTCATTCAGTTTTGTACCATCTTTCTTGTTCTGACTCAAATGAACCTTTTGATCTACTTAACACTGTGTCCTGTACATCTCATTACTCAGTTCTAGCAGGACTAAGCCACAGGACTAAATAAAATAAGCAGATTGACAATCCACTTGTCAAAAGCAGCCAATTCAGCATATTTTGTTGCTCACTGGAATGAAAATGTCACTGTTTATGCCATGTTAGCAGTGTATGTTATGTCATATGATGTTGGTCCATCTGTCCACACTGAAAAAAATGATTTTTTGGGCTTGTAATTATTACTTGATTATTTGATTACATTTTACAAGGAAATATGATTTCAGTGCTTCTACTTCAAAATGTCACCCTTTATTTAATGTGTTACTTGATTTTTATTTGTAATTATGTATCCTCATTTGTATATGTAAATATTATCCATCCTTCCAAGTAATATTAACATAACAACTGTATTGACCGTACAGCCTGACATAAGCAAGTAAACTTTACTTAGATAATAGGCATAGATAGTATACAAATATAGTATGTAAGCTTGCAATCTTGCGCATGCTCAGTGGATGAGTTCAGTACGTTTTGAATTCAGAGGAACTAGGCATTAACAGGACTTCTGGACGACACACTTCGACTGGGGGATTGTTTCGGTGCTCATCTGATGAGACAATTCATGGACGTGTCGTGGAGCCTTGGGGTATGTTAACTTATATGCTTAACTAACTTTTTAATGGTCTGTCGGCTTAGTCATTGTTCTACTATTTTAGCAGCTAACCGGCTAACGGCTCTTCCCGCGTCCGCAGGCTGTTTTGGACTTGCGCCAAAACACTATTGGACTTGCATGAGTCCTTTTTAGAGGTCCATGGACACAGACATAGCACAGGTAAACAGCATGGACATTTAAGTAAACAGGGCTGCAGGAATAACAGTGCCACAGTGTGTGATACCGAACGCGAGGAGCCTCTTTCATCTAGGGCCCGTTGTGTTTTGGGGTCCGGTAAAGTTAGCATTGAATGGAGGCACCATTTTGACTTGCTGATATTAGCCTGTTGGTTAAACTGACAACACAATGCTTGCTTTGTTCAGATAATGTTACTTCTCTTAAGACTAGTATGAGTTATTGAGTGTTAACACCGCATACACCATATTTCAGACAAAGGGCGGGGTCCCGGGCACAAAAACAAGGCCTATGCTGGATTCACTCAGCCAGGTAAAGTTTAAAAATATAATTGTTGTCGTCATATGTTGAGCTAATAAATACATAGGATAACTGATGACACGTCAGCTCATTTGAACAAAGATAATATGTTTATTCTCAGCAATAAATTCACTTCTGTCTGTGTAACAGCAACATGCTGAAGGCAGAAGAGATGTCACCATCCGATGCTTGATGGAGTTCCTTGGAGAGTCTGCAGAGGAACTCATCAAAGACTATCAGGTACATTTTGAACATTTGTGAAATTATTATTCAGACCATATTAAATTTGTTTCTTCTCCAAGGGGAAAAACCTTTTAAATTCAATAACTTAAATTGGTGCTTAAGATACATGACTAATGCTGTATCTGAAATGTTTAAAAATTTTCATTTATTTCAATGTATTTTTTAAATTTTTACCCATTTTCATTTATTTTTGTTGAATCACAGCCAATCTCACATTTTCCCTCAACACTGAATACAGTATACTTACCTGTTTATGTCCTTGGAGCTAAGCACATCTTAGGGGTTGGCCCAGGTTTGTGCCTCTCCGTGTATTAGCATTACTTTGGGTCACAGAGATAACATATTCTGTGAAATATAATTAACTTGTGTTGTCTGAAAAACCCAAAAGGATATTTAAAAATATGTGTTGGTAGTCTGACATGGTTTTCATAGTCCTCAAGACTATTCTAAAAAGACTGAAAAAATATTGTCTGGTGAAATTGTCTTTAACCTGTTTGCTAATTGTACCTGGGTTTCAAGTCCAAACAAAACAGTACAGCAAAATGTTTTTTTCTTCAAGAGTATTTGAGGATTCTGAAAATATCTAAAGTTTTTAACAACCTTATGGGTTTTTGAAATAATGCCAGTTTATCATCTCTGAGAAAAAAACGATTGTTACATCTGGACCGCAATGTACACCAATAGATGAAAGGCACAAAGTAGGGTTAACTTGAACTGAGAAAGATCTGAAAAGAAATTCAATAAATAATAACTTAAGTTAAGTGTCCATCTATGTGAAAATTAAATTAATTAAAATCAGTACTTGTGTACATACATACCCAGCATTTAACCAATGTCTTGCTCTGAGCGTCTTATTTCTGTTGCATTATTGTATAAGTAGTAAATGGCCACTCAAATAAGCCAACCCAGTAAATCACCTCTTGCATATTCAGGAACTTTAAAGAAGATATCTTTAGTATAATGACTTCCAAGCACTGATTCATATGTTTTTGACAGGATGTCAGCAAAGAAGCCATCAGAGATGACCATGCTCATCATGTCTTGAAGATTGTTGTCGTCCATGGAAGTACTGCACAGGAAGGCCACAGCCCTGCCCATGTCTTGATCATCATCGAGGGAAAAGAGGTTATTGATGATTGTAAAAGTGTGGCAAAGGCTTGCCTTCTGCTCATGGGTTTTATCTATGCAATGAACTTGAGTTACCCACCAAAGTTGAAATACACATTCGAAGTGTTTCAGAAGCTCTTTCTTGAGCTTGACATCCTGAAGATGTCTTCCAAAGTCCGGGCTTTGCATAACAAACTTCTATCATGAGATGATTGTATCTGTGCCGGTTCCCGAACCAGTTGCATTGTTGAAGTTGTGGTTCAGAGGAAATACTTGGGAGCTAGTTAGATAAAGAAATGTCCTGTTCCAAATATTTGAGCCCAGTTTGTAAGATTACAGGTTTGTATATTCTGTTATGGTAACTGACATATTGTTTGTCTCATAGCATAATTGCCTAAGTCAGTCATATTTTTTTTTCAGTTATTGCACTTTATGGTACTTGCAGTTATTGCACTTTAAAGTGATACTTTTAGGCAGTTCTTTCTTCAAACTCACTCACTCAAGGATAGGGACGAGAGAGAGAGAGAGAGAGAGAGAGAGAGAGAGAGAGAGAGAGAGTTTAGTTGTTGTTGTATTCTAACTGGCAACACTGTTTTTTTTTATTTTTAAATGTATCTGCTAATGCCAGTCAATGTGTTGGAATACTGTAAGCAATTACCTATTGCAATAGTGTTGGAAAATAAAAGTGCTTTTTATAAAGTAATTTCATGTTTTGTGTTTCTTACTGTTACTTAACTTTACTTCATTTCCTGAGTAAAACTTACAAATAATTTCTGTGTGCAAAACTGTTACAGGGTTTTTTTCAAGTAAATGTTACTTAGATAAATGTTACTTAAATAATGCTAAAACAAGAACTAGGTCCAACCAATTAAAAGCTTTGGGAAAAAAAGTAGTATTTTTTACAGAAGTTTGTAAGTAAATGCCGTGCTAGTTCAAGAGTAAATTTTACTGAAGGAGATTGTGTAAAATGTACTCATGAAAGCAGAAATTTGCTAGTAAACTTTACAAGAATTTCTTCGTTAAACTTAATCATTAATGGTAAGTAGATTTAACTTGAGAATATCATATTATATATAATTTGCTCCCTCAGTTAAATTTACTTGGAATTTCTGCGTGCAAATTGTTACAGAGGTTTTTTTAAGTAAATCACACTCCAAATTTTTTTCAGTGCAGGACACAGTTAGGTCCTAGGGAGGAATAATACAGAATCCATTGTATTGGCTATCGATTAACACATAACATGATTGCTAATGAGTTTGGTGAGCCCCTGCGCTTTTCTCTAAGGCCATTGTCAGGTCAAATGTGGAATGCCTGACAAGGTGCAGTATCTGAAAAATGGCAATAACTAATGATCATCAATTGATCATAAACATCTTCATGGTTGAATGTCATCCGGCCTTTCCCTTAGCAACATCATATGGGTATTAGATAATCTATATTAAAGTTTTGAAATGAGCCCATACTTAAAATATCAAATCTGCCGAAAAATAAACAATATCTAAGTGGATATGAAAATGTTAAAACTGAAAAACGCTAATGATGTTTGTCAAAAGAAGACCCTTTTCAAATGTTGTATTACAAGTGCAACTAGTGAGAAAAGAAACCATCATTCACACCTTATTCTAAAGGGTATAAGAGATTCAGCCTTTGTGCCCACTAGATTGGTGTAGTGAGGTGTTTTCTGACTTGATGCGTTTTCTTTCGCTGCAATGTACAATCTCACTTATTATCTGTGTGTTGGCCTTTCAACTCAAGCAATTTGTTGCCACATTCTCCTTACAGAATGACAGCCTTATCTTGCATGGTGCACACTGGCTATATTGATCTCTAGTGGGTGGTCAAGCTGACCTATTACATTTTTCTTGATAATGAGATGTCTTTCAAAACGACCTGTCGCACAACTACATTGTAAATAGCAGTGCATAGAAAAGGTCACTGGATAACCATAATAAGGAGGGACGGTAACACTATCAGTCCATTGTTTTTTATTAAAGTAGCCTGATGAAATAGCTTTTGTTACATGGCACAGTGCATGCATAGGCCCACTGTGTGCTATAAATATTCATTACACCAGACTGGACGGATCTACAAATTCATCTAGCCACATAGCTAAACAAAAAAGATAGTTCATCTAGTTGAGAGTAAGAAGCCACAATTCCTCTCTTCAGTCATCCAGTTAGGCATTATCTTGTTCTCCTCGGCTAAGAAGAATGGAAGTCACTTTTGTTTGCTGCTTTTTGTTTGCCATTACCTTCAAGACTGAGTCAATTGCGTCGTGTGTGAAGCCCCTCAGAGCATCACTGTTACATACAGCTGTTATTTGCATACTTGGCCACCTTTTCACTTACATAAGTGATTTCATTCTCTTCTGACCTCTGCTGGAGATTCATTTTGGCCTTGAGGAATGCTTTTCAGTAGCTTTTCAGTTTTGCTCATTTTCATTAAAGCTCTGACATTGCGTAATGGTGAAATGGATCGGTCTGCCACCACTGCTGCACAATTTAACTAACCTAATGAGAGTTTACAAACGCTGACACCTTTTCCTTTTTTTTACTGATGCAGAATGCAGGTGGAGTAGCAACAGTGACAGGTAAAATAAAGAGAAAGATAGATAGACAGATTAATGAACCACAAAAGGTGCAACAGAAAACACTGTCAGCATGGGGAACCCAAACACCTGTGACTGCCTGTGTCCAACGTCATTTCAAAGCCCAACAGGGGATATCATGACACATATCATGTCACAACGCAAATGAATGATCAATGATTCCACAGAGACGGGAGACTAATGCATGTTTGTGTGCACAGAGAGACACAAACACTTTGCAAATCCCTGACATGGCTGTGTGATAATTGGTGATGATGTTTCAGCCATGTGAATATAATATATACTAATGCTCCCATAACACACGATGAAAAGAACATTAAAATGACATGACACCCTCACTAACAGAGCTGCCGGCAATGGTTCTGTAGTTAAGTTATCATAGCAGTTATTGGAAGGTCCATGCATTGTTTATTTATGTGCGAACGTGACTGCTTGCGTGTCTATTTAAGTGTGGGTGAGGCCTCGTATGCGTGTGTCTGTACATGTGTGCAGAGGACTGTGTGTGAACAATCGATGCCTTCTATTTCCAGAAACCAAGAGTGGAAAAGTTGCAGACAGAAAGAAAACAAGATGTATAAAAGTTATTAAGCTTCAATTGCCCATCCCTCCTCCTCATTCCTCCCTCCAGCCCTGCCTCTTTTTATCTTTTGTTTCTAGCCGTTATATTATTCTCTCCATCTCCTCCCCCTCCATCTTCCCACATCAGAAAATAAATGAGAGAAATCAAGCACATTTAGTGGTTATTGTCTTTCTCACTCTCCAGTTCCAGCAATTCTAAGGGCTAGTGGCAAGATACACATCACATACATTTTCACATATACACAGCCGATCATGCACATCTGCACACACACACACACACACACACACACACACACACACACACAATCTGCAACTGGGATGGCGCTATAAACACATTGATAAAACCATTTCTATAATAAGCCGTGTTTGTCAAAATGTCATCCCTTGGCCCCGCAGCCATTATCACTGCTTCAACATTTATAGTGGCTCTTTAAATAAACGGCCCCGGCCTTCATGGCCTACAATGATACCCATCTCAAAGTACCCCCCCCCCCCCTCACCACCACACACCCACACACACAGAGACACAGACACAGACACAGACACACACACAGACACACACACACACACACACACACACACACACACACACACACACACACACACACACACACACACACACACAAACACACACAGTGTTACACCCTGTGGCCGTCACACTAGCAATGTTTTCTTCAAACATTTTGTAAATCATTGAGCATTGAGCCTGAGAACTACGACTGCTTAACATGCAATTCTTGAGCACATGACAAAAGAAATAAATTGCTACTTGATACATATTTAATGACAATTCAGCCGCACTAGATTCTCTAAAGGTACAGTTTACAATATGTTTATATAGTATGTTCAGAAATAAAAAAAAACAAATGCCTGTGAGTTTTCATTTTGTATGCAGGAATGGAGGTCTGTGAAGGGAGTAACGAGCATTTCAGAGGGAAACATTTATCTCGGGTGAAGTCATTGCTCTTCATTCTGAACGCAGGCCAAAGCAAGACAGCAGGAAACAGTAATGTATAATGGTCCACGCTTTCTTAAGAATGATCTCCTGAAATATTTCCAGCTTTATTGTTTGCACTCGACACATTGCATTTACCGCAAAGAGCTCAGTTTATTGCCTTTGATGTTCCAGAGATTTACCATATGCATTCAATCTCTCAGGCTCCGAGTGGTTGAAGGTAAACATGTTCGCTTGTGCTGTGTGCAGTGTGAGCCTGCACTAGTGTTTCAATACTGGCCCCGACTTCACAACTTTATCAAAACATTATTAGTACCTTGCAGTCAGAATGAGATATTTTCTGAGGCTTACCCCGAGTTCAAACCTGACGGGATCCTCAGAATATTAACAACGAGAGATCACAATGAGAGGCCAGAGGGCTGGGCGAGAGGGTACAAAGACCAAGTGACAGAAAAAGTGTACGCTTGAGAATGTTTTGGAAAAGGGATGGAAAGAGGGAAAGCCCAGACACTTCAAAAATATGAGGAAAATTATTACCAAAGCTCAGAGTTGGTGGAAGCGCAGGGTTGGCTAGGCAGTCAAATTTAGCTCAGCGGAATGTTAATATGAAGATAAATATCATAAACCAAAGCAAAAAAAACTTATTGACTCAAATAAAGAAGATCATACTTTTAAAACACATTGCAATAATGATAGCAGACAAACAAAATACGAAACAAATAAAATACTTAATACATAAACTCTGTTGGAAAGTTGATACAACATAGGAAGAAGCAAACCAAGAGTTTTAAACCTTGGCTCTCTGACCCTCTCTGCCACTTGAGGGAAAAGAGGCACAGAGCCCAGGGAGCCCTTTAATTAAAGTTACATTTGAAATGTTCTGTAGTTGGTAGTCCATCCTTACCAATGCAACAGGCAAATGGAGAAAGTGATTCTTTTTTTTACCGAAAGACAAATGCTGCTGAATGCAGAATATGGTGACCAATATTCATGCAAAACTCATGATGATGCCAACAAAATGTCATGTAAGCCTACACATCATGACAGCGCACACAGCCAAGTGCAACCATTGGCAACAGAACAATTGACAGTGAACAGCGAACATGGTATTTTACCAGTCCAATATCTAAATTGACCATCTCGGTGGTCATTATGAATTTACAAATACACAGTTAATGAGATGTCTCAACATGTTCCAGTTCCTCCAGACATTAATTATTATCTTTTTAATGGGGCACCACCTTTTAAGAATGATAAAAAATAGGGAATTAATTTAAATCAGTCTCATGAAAATGTACTAACAATAATTTGGAAGTCCGATTAATGATTTAATTATAGACCTATACCCAAATGACCACATCAAGAGCTGGAAGGTTGAACAATGGTGAAGTTCTGCACAGAAGAGGTTGGCAAGATTCACTTTGTACAGCAATAAAGAAACATAATAGCATAATTGAACACATCTTTATTTACAGAAAATAGAATAACACACTTGATGGACTCTAAACTTAATGTAACTACCAACACAAAGGATCCCTCTTGGGACATCAACCAAATGAAAGTTTCAATTATTTAACTTTTGCGGCCAAAACAATTTCAGATGGAAATAATACATTAGGTTCCTGAATAATACTGTGTGTACTGTATAATACACATAATCATTATAAAAAAGCGTGAATATAACATGTGATTCGAAACTTTTGAATTGCAGTGTATTCACTGTACGTAAAAAGACATGTTGGATGTATAAATAATGTTGGGTAATTGTGGTCACTTGATTACCGTGTTGCTCGTGCGATAGGAAAAACAGAAAAGCAACTCTTACTCAGGGTCCTGAGTACGAAAATGCAGTGCTAGATCAGACTGTGCCAGCAGCAAGAGCCCATTGACACAAAGAGAGGGTTATTATAGTAGGTGTTGCAGTGCCTAAACCCAATATTACGAAGATGAATACACACTTGTGAGTGAAGTGGCGCAAAAACCATAGACACTTGTCAAGAGAGATGTGGAAAAAAGTGATATTGTCAGATGAGTCATCCTTCAACATAATCTCTACAAGCGGGCAAGTGCATGTGTGGCTACACCAAGATAATGGTACCAACCTGCATGCCCCATCCTTCATCCCTACAGTGATTTTGCATGGTTCGGTTCTGTACCCTTAGAGGGGAGGGTCACAGCAAATCAATACAGAGTTGTTCTGAGTGATCACCTTTATCCTATGATGAAACATTACCTGCATCCATAGGGCACGTTGCTTCACCAAATGGTTTGATGAGTATGAATTATGTGAACTGTATGCTATGGCTTTTGCAGTCACCAGATCTCAACCCAATGGAACACCTTTGGGAGACATGGGAGAGACATGATAGATAGCACTCTCTCAGCAAAACACAAATGAATAGACTTCAAGAGACTTGTAGAATCAATGCCACTACGCATTAGAGATGCCACAACACCTCACTGACACACTTGATGTTACACTTATACTTTATCAAAAACTTTAAAAACAGGGACATTTGCTCACCAGTGCGTGAAGTGAATTGTTAGGTGTTGAAAATACACTGTAAATATTTGAAACACGATTTCTGAAGATCACACCAGCGTGAAAACAAATTCTGATAGTATGTTAACCTAGACGTCTTTGCTTTTAAATGGTGTTGCCTTGTGTCTTCAAGTTTAAACGATAAACAAAACTACACACTGATTTGATGTTGAGATTACAGTTTGTCTGAATTAACAATATACAATATAACGCTTTACTTCATCTCAGTTTTTCAAATAACAACTGGTCACTTCCGCTCGGGAAAGTAGGCTAATTAGCTTTAGACTGAGGCAAACTGCAAGCAAGCCTGACTCAATTCCAAGAACACTCAATACTCATGTTATTAAAAAATGCTCTTGCTGTTTACCCTCAGACAGAATAAACTTGTCAGCACATTTGCAGGGAATTTGCAGACATTTCGGGGGTCTTAGCACTTTACTGAAATATGCTAAATGAGCGCTGGCACAAACAATGTGTTACCCGCTTGCTGCCCTCAATTTGCTAAACCAACTTCTAATGCTGCTCAATTCAGAAACAGAAGGGGCATTGGCGTATCTTGGCATATTTCTGTTTTATTTATTGTCAGAGAGCATTTGTCCGAAATCATCCATGTCTGAATTATTCTTGCATCTACATGAAAGATCTACAAAATCTACCTGAACTCAGCTCTGTGAAGCTTGGACGTTAATGTTTTTGATGCACAACTCTACATTTGCTCATCAATTCAAATGACTGTGCTGTGGAGTATGGTCACCTTTACATATTTTAACATATTTTCTCACCGTTAAATGTTTTTTTTTTAGTCACTGAAGAGAAGGGTTTGGGTTAAAGGAGATAATGTACCGTATATTAGATATACCATTACCTAAACAGATAACTATAACAACCTGTGATTCTTGTAACACGGAAACATGCGTTAGATGAGACTTTACAAAAAAACTGCACTTTAAGTAACCATGTCTAAGTTGACCATTGGTTTGGTGGAATACACCAATTTGAAATGGAACACGTGGCCCCATATTCCTTGTCCAGGAATACAGCTGTCACCAGGTGTAAAATCACCTTTGGGGGCAATCTTCTCCCCATCCTCTTCCCTCTCGAGGCCCACTCACCCTTTCTCTCTATCCTCACTCTTCTCTCACCTCCCTCTTATCTGCCATTCACCTCCTTGCTCGACCCACCATTACCATTCTGTTCACCAAGCTGGTATTTGAACTAATGGGAAGAGTATGAAGTCAGAAGATGAGGCAGTATTCCCTCTGTAATGAGTCTGCAGTTATATATGCCAGTGCGTATATGTGTGGGTTGTATTTCTGAGTTTATCCATCTATCTTTGTGCATCTGTTTGTATGTTTGTGTGTGGGTGGAGGGAGGGAGGAACAGACATTAATGCAGAGTTGGTTTAAGATGATATCCCTGTGCTCTCTTGTTTTGTTTCGCTTCAGCGTTTCATTTTCATTTGGCTTTTTTTCTTGTCAGTTTGTACTGTTCATAGTTTCATACACAGCGAAAGGACAGCCCGGACAGTCATACATTAATCTATGTGGCTTGACAAAGACAGTCATTCATTGAAAAAGTCATACGAACACAAATTGCAAATTTTTTTCTTTGTGCACTTTTTATATGCCAGAATAATGGTAGTTCAGTCGACTGGCAGCTACCACGTTGAGATGGTAGTTTGTTACTACGGAGATAACAAGTTGTGTGGCATATCAGCTTTAAACTTGCACACAAAACCATTTGAAATCTACATGCATCATAATGGCAAATGATGAGCCAGAATCAGAACAATGCTTTTTGATTGTACGTAGATAATATATGATTGTGGGTTCATGTGTTTTGTATGTGGTGCTGGTGTTTGTTTTATTTGTCCATAATGTGTTTCGTTCTGTTACTGAATTATTTGAAGTCTGTGTGTATGTGTGTGTGTGTTTGTGTGTGTGTGTTTGTGTGTGTGTGTGTCAGTGTGACAAGCAGCAGAAAGGCCATGCAGACACGTTCCATACTCATCAACGTCAAAACAAATGACAAAGGTGAATTAGACAAATTAAAAATATGCAAACGAGGCCCATGTTTTACCCAGGACTTCCTGTAACCGTAGTAACCTTTGAGAGTACATTTCTTTTTGAAGCGCTGGTCACCATGCACACACCGCTGGGGTTATATCACTATTTGTCTGTGTGTGTGTTTGTTGCGGAACTGTGGATACGTGACCCAAACCAAATTATGTTTCTTTGGCATATAGTTACTGTTTATTTTGTGTCCGGCATCTCATTTAAGGTGCAGGGCACCTGTCCCTGCAGTTGTCTTGGTTACTAGGTCCTCAGGGGTTGTTAAGGAAGCGTCTCCAGGGAAACCGCCTGGAGAAGGGAGCTGGGAAGGAGGGAGGAGGGCAGGGTCTCAGAGAGTTCAGAGATGATTTCTTAAAGTGGAGTACAAAGGGAGAAGACACCATGGAGGCAGAGGGGAGACATTGTTGTTGTTCTTTATTGTTAGCAATTGAACAGTGAAAAAATATACAGAGGAAGATCAACATTTTTTTTTAAAAATCAGCACTCACTGCAGAGCTCCCTTCTCATGTTTCGTACACGTATGGCTACTTAGCAATAATAATAATACTACTACTGCAACTACTAATAATAATAATTATTAAAGCTATAGTGCATAACTTGTGTCACCCCCATTGTGGAATTCTGAGTTAATACAACAACATTGTCGGCGCATCGACATGAGTTAAACTTGCCAGAAAAGGTTCAATTCAATTCATTGAAACTTTATTCATTTTGTCGAGCTTATCATCTGGTGCATTCAAAGCAACTCAAAGATTTAATATTTTCAGTTAACATTGTGCTTTCGTTCTGCAAATTGGTTTGCCATGTTCTTTGCTTTTCTACTTAGATTTCTCTGGTAACCTGGTAACTCACATTGTGCAATGTTTTTTGACCCCCTGAATATCAAATGGTTTCCCTGAATGCACTATATGTATTTTCTGTTCTTCTAATGTTTATATTGCACTGGAATGGACTGCATGCAAAGTCAGAAAAAATATATAAGTTTTGAAAAATGGCTTGCACATATATTAAGTATACATACTTTACATACATACAAACAAATCATAAACTTAAACTAATTGATAAAACATCTAGTATGTTGTGTGTATAATCAGATTTCCAATTGTATTCAGTATTCAGCTGATAATAATAATAATAATAATAATATTAATAATAATAATAATAATAATAATAATAATAATAATAATAATAATAATAATTTGAATTTATGGCAGGTTTTTGCTGCGTGACAGGAGACATACTTGCGTGTCATACGATACAAGGGTGTCGACATAATTCAAAGCAAATGTTGAGAGTTATTTCTTTTCGACCTGGTTTTATTGAGCTCTGTCAGGTTGTTGCTTAAGGAAGAGACGGGACAGTATATTGCAGAGAGAGAGGGAGCGAGGGAAAGGGAGAGATGACAACAGAGACCGAAAGTCTCCATGTAATAATTAAAACCCCCTTTGAAGGCTATACCCTTTGAAGGGATCTTTTCTCAAAGCAAGCCAGTGCACGTCCAAAAAAAAAGAGAGGAAAAAAAGCACTTCTCTTTAAAGTGGTAACGTTGATGATGATCTGCGAGCCCTCCGGTCGTCGTATTAAAACGTGTGTTTTGACAGTTTGTTTGTGAAAGAAAATGAGCTGGTTGCTCCCTCGCAGGACCATCACTCACTTATCTTATTCCTGTCTTTGAAGTTGTGAAGAGAGGCGTTTGTTTGTGTTAGGGGGGCGGGTGGGGCTATCAGCCTCTTTGAGAAAAACCAAGGGTGGAGTGTGTTTGGTTCCTGCAAAGGGTCTTCAATCAATGTATTCATTGATACTGTTATACCATTTACAAGGAGCTGCTGGTGATTTGATGGGTTTGTGATGGATACATCTTCTTCCGCGTCCTTACAAGGAGGGGACGGGTGAGTGGAGAGAGAGAGAGAGAAAGAGATAGAGAGATAATATAGAGGTAATATACAGTAGTTGGAACGGAGACTCAGTGAGATATTAGTAAAGAGTGGCAATTACTGTGTATCCGGCCTACATGTTGCTTTACAACAAGTACACTTCACAGAAAATTAATCGCGTCTTTCAATCAGAGCCAACAGTTTGAAACTTTCCTGCTGGGTATCCATGTGAGTGTGAGTGTTTGTATGTGTATGTGTGTGTGTGTGTGTGTGTGTGTGACTGTATTTATGAGCAATACAGTCTACCTACTTGAAGTATTGGTACAAACGGCAGCCTGACAGGTCTTATGGCAATCACTTTAACAGCATGTAATTACATAGTACAGTGTGTGGGTGAATATAACTGTGTAAGTGTGTGTACGTGTGTGTGTGTGTGTGTGTGTGTGTGTGTGTGTGTGTGTGTGCGTGTGTTACAAAGTGCAATTAGAAGCTTTAACACCAAGGAAAATAATCTCGACTCACTTGGCCTCTGCAAGTCCGAGACTGCAGAGAAAAATGTTCTGTTTTAAAAGAAAGAGGAAAGAAAAAAAACACCATATATTCCGTTTTAAACACAGCATAATTAAAAGCTGTCAAAGTTATATTTAGCAGACATGAGAAGAAAATGCAAATGGTGTTTTGGTCGGGCAGCTTGTGTAACTAGGTTGTTTTTCCTCCAACTTTCTCCCTGTGTTCTGAACATATCAAGAAAAAAACGAAATATACCCACACCTTTACTATAATATTAAACACAACGGTTTGTCATGGAGACAGCTGTTGTGGTGTTACAGGGTGGAAGGTCTCCGATGGACAACAGTTCCTCAGATCTCTGCGCTGAGGAAGTCCAGAAGTGGGTTATGGTGGTTTGAGATAAGATCAGTCCAGGGGGGGTTCCTTTATCTTCGAACTGTTTTGTGTCACTAACACGAACAGGAAATGCATACTAATAGCGCAAATTGCTATTTTCAGTAGTAAAAGCCCTGCGGGTAATTTAAAAAATATATATTTATCGGACAAAATGAACAGAAACGGGTAATTGTTCATTATTCAGCAGAAAACTTCCTGTTTGCAAATGTATTTTTAGGGACATAGACAAACAGCATTGCGCTGAACGTGTCCCATTGTACATTTCATTTTAATTTTTCATTTAACTTTTATTTATCCTCGAGAGACCAATTGAGGGGTGACCCTCATTTACAATGACGTTGAGATCAAACAAATTCAAAGGAAAAACAACAATACATAAACAATATTCAATGCAAATACATCAAATACACAACAACAGGTGAAGAGAAAAACAATTGAAACATTTACACAGTGGTGAAGAGTGGCAGCAATTAAAATGAAATGGGTGAAAGTACAATATAGCCTAATTAAAACAGTTCCCAATAAATTGAAATGGCGGCCCGGTGGAAGTGCAACGCAAGTTCTTTAGAAAAACCTTTGAGGAAGAAGAAGTTTTAGTAAGTTTCAATGCAATGGCAAGATAAAAAAAAAGATGAATGAAACTTTCACAGATAGATAACATTAACTCTGCTTTTCCCTTGATTTAACACCCACACCATGTTTCTTTTACCACACTGTTTGTGAGTAATCTATTTTTCATCAGGAAAAGAAGATCAGAGCTGCAATCTATCCTCTAAAATAATTCCCCTTGCTAATAGAAGTGGTAATAACATATGTGGTGGATGTTACCTCTGAATCTTGCGCTGCACCAGCTGCCAAGCCATTGCATTATCTAGTATTATCTGTGATTTTCTTCATACCACTCACATACCCTCCATGCTTTCCCCTTTCCATATTGCTATCTCTCTCTCTCTCTCTCTCTCTCTCTCTCTCAGGTAATGCTTCTGTGATTGCTGTACATCTTAGTGATTGTGTTTCAGGGCAGAACCCGGCTTAACCACACAGGTAGGATCTGGAAGGAAGGGTGAAGGCGGTGTCGCTGCTGGGTTGAAGTTGTAATCAAGGAAATATTTTGCTGAATTATTATTCCTCTCCGGGAATGAGTTTCCTGAAGTATCTTTTCTCATCAGCTGTATGATTACTGTAGGAAGTAGGAGAGGGCCCTCGAAGACATTTCAGAGACCGAGACAAATGAAAATAAATGAGTTTTCATACACATCATGGATTTACGTTGTCGAACATGATGCATGGCCTTGCATGCTTTGAAACAAAGACAGTTGAATTGAGGACCTTCCAACAACTAAACTTATTCCATTACCAAAACACCTTAATCCCTGCATTCTCTATTACTTGATTATTATAAATGTACTGTTTATTATTATTTATTCATACATGTATAATATATAAAACATATCTATAAAGTATTTAGACAAAACTTACCAAGTGATGAGAATTTGGGATTCTTTTTTCCCCTGACCATGACAGACGCACACACACACACACACACACACACACACACAGACACACACACACACACACACAGACAGAGAGAAAACACTGTGAAATGAACACCCATTACCTTTACCTATTTTTTAACACAATGTCATTTTAACGGTTTCCAATTCCAATTGACTTCCCATTTGAAGCAGTCTGTTCTAAAACATCATACAAGTTAATGCCTCGGAAAGTTCTTCAAACAAGTTGAAACTTAAGCGGGAAGCAGCTGTTTAGAGAGATCAGACACATGGAGATGAATCCATGGTCTCTTCTATCTTACACCACCACTTTTTCCTCCAAAATCACAATTTGCCCAACCAAATAAATAAGAAAAACACATGCATGCACTCGCATTTTTCCACACCCTTTGATCCATGCACGCACGCACACACACACACACACACACACACACACACACACGGACACTGATGCAACGGAACAGCAACAACAGAAACAGCACGATGATAATTGCTGTAGCTTGTGGCGTGGATGACCGGAGAAAGTGTTTGTGGACTGCAGGCCAGAGGAGAGGTTGATGAATGCTGAGGTGGCATCATGCTCCGAAAAAAAGACATTCGGCAAAATACTTTCTTCAAAGTTTGTGTTGGTGGTGCAGGAGGGCCCACACAGAGTCTGAATGAAACAGGGGCATTGGACACTGGAGCCAAATCAGACCAGATGGCTGGAATGAGGAATTAAATAAGTAATAACAATAACGCTTCTTAAGTAATTTTTCACAGGTGAAATTGACAGCTATAGCTATGGCTACACTGCAAAACATGCGAAACATTTTGCTGGTAAAAAGTGTTTGTGGGAGATGCAGACGTGACCCTGAAGTGTGTTGCCTATAGGCGACTGCCTTGACTAGAAAGCGCTGGGGGAAATACATTTATATATAGGCCTACACATATGACCAGGTGGTGTAGCCGTAGTTAGCTGTCAAATACGGCTGCCATTCTGCACATTCGTGACTAACAGCCCTCTTTATATGTCCATGCTAACATCAGTGGACTCAAATTGTGTCTTCACAATGCCCAATGCACACACATAATGTATCCTGCACATGTCAAAATGAGGAGGTACTGTCTGCAAAGGGACCGTAGCAGCGGAGAGCATGTATAACCTGTTCAAGGGGTTAAAACCACGATGAATAGATGTATAAAAAGAAAAGTAGAACAGTTAAAGAGGAGTAATGGGAGCAACCTGCGTTCCCCTCTTGATTCTATGAGGGGACAGCGAGAGAGGAGTGTGTTGGCTCTGCGTACGTCAGACTGTCAACATCGGAAAGGACAAAGGAAAAGTAGAAGCAGTCCATGAATTGCTCTCAGTGAAAACCATGTCCAACCATGACCTCCTCAAATGTCAGTCCCCGCTGTCATTGTCCAAATGCCAAATGCCTTTCTTAGATTTCGTTTTTTCGAAATGGAAGCATGGAAATAAACATGAGCGGCTACAAAATGAACGATAACAACTGGTCACACAGTGCTAATGCATTTCAGAAAGGTTTCCGCTCTAGTTGCTCTGTGGCTCTGAAAGCCTATTTATTTTGATCTAACCCGGTCAACTTTATTTTGGACCAGCCACTGTGCTCGCGCTGGCGGAGAAAAAAGGTATAATGCTTTTGAATAATACAACAGATGTCAATTTAATGTATGAATGTGCTTTCATTCACAGGCAGACGCCTATCCCAGCACGCATTGGACTGAAGGCACACTGAATAGGCTGCTGCTACATCACAAAGACAGATAGAGGCAATCATACTCACAGCTATTGACAAATCCACCTCAAGACACGCTGTTTTTATTATTTATTTCCTAAAAATCTCTGCTGCTTTAAAGTCACTAGTCTGCCAGTAAATACGTACTTCTGTTAGCCTATTGAATTCAAAATTGGTAACCC
Organism: Ammodytes marinus; assembly: GCF_949987685.1. Classification (NCBI taxonomy): domain Eukaryota; kingdom Metazoa; phylum Chordata; class Actinopteri; order Uranoscopiformes; family Ammodytidae; genus Ammodytes; species Ammodytes marinus. The sequence continues at coordinate 20,135,442 of NC_137235.1, forward strand.
TCACACAATCCTAAATAATATGTTCAATTAACTTTCATCTGCTAGACATTGGGTTTGCAAGTACATTTTATGTTCCACCTTCGAAATCCCTGCTTCCTTGGATATTTGTTATTGGGGGTTTTCACAGGAGTTGTAAGAGGAAGTTTTTCTTTTTAAACTTCACACATAATTAATGCCACATCAATCCATTGGACAAGCTCAGTTTGTGGCAAAGGGAAAGGTTATCATTTCCTTCCCTATTTGGGCGTTAATAAGGTCAGAATAAAAGGGGGGGGGGAAAGTATACAGGAATTGTAAGAATTGTGTCCCCGCCGGCCGTTGAGCGCGCATGCATCAAACATATTAAAGCAGCTCCGAGTAACATTTAAATATCTTTTAAACAGCCTCATGTTTCCTCTCATAATCAGAAATTACCTTTAACAGCATACGAGACCATCAGTGCAAAGAAAGACGTTTTTATATAGTTTTTATTACTGCATTTGGTCTGGTCGTACACCCAATCCGATTTTCGGTTCACGCGTGCATGCTCTATGGTCACATATCCATATTGGTCGCAGATTTCATTGGGGCGCAGCAACGCGATTTGAGAAGCCTATCCCTCCAGGTGAGGGAAGGGGAGCGGGAGCGTTGTTTGAGACAGTTATTTGTCGTCATAATGACTGATAACGGGGCTGAACCATCAAAGAAAAAAAAGAGAATGCAATGAAGAAAAGCTAAAAGGGAGAGTGATAGATGGCAGGATATAGGATATAGGCAACGGGCGGACGAGGGCGTTGCCAAGCAACGTGTATACAATCTCACGAGAGCAAACTAGACTGCAGTGTTTACTCCTAAATGAATGAGGGGTTGGTACTAACACAAAGTTTGCTTTGCTTCACCATCATCAGATAACCATTATCTGAAATAGTCATTATTTACATCAACAACACAAACACATTACTTCATCGTGATCCATACTAACTGCCGTCTCTCGTTCATTCGCTTTCTGTGAGGACACGTAATCTTTCAGCTCCGTGAGAGAGAGTAGTTAGGTGACGCTGCTGCATCAACTCATTGCAATCAGGTGTGTGTAGCACTGACTGGCATTAGTTGATGCAGTGTCAAACCCACTCTCACGGAGCCGAAAAGAGTCCTCACACTTTCAACACACGGACATGCACTATATTGCGCCCTTCTCAGTTCACACTCGCACGCCTGGCACGAGCTAGAAAACAGCTTTGCGACAGCGGGCGTCGTAAAAATACTACCGCTACGTGCAATGTTACTCGTAGTGGCTTTAAGTTAACCCTTCAATTTCACTCAAGTAACTTCAGAAGATCTTTGGATCATTTTGTATATTGTTTTTGGTAATCTAGTTTGAAAATTAGGTTTGCAAAGTAACAAATGGTTCATCCGCCAATACAAATGCTTTTATTCTTCTGTGTAATGAACTGCAGCTTATGTATTGCACATTTGTAGCACTTTTCATAACACAAACAGTGGCGTTTCTAGGTGTAAAAAACAGGTGGGGCGCACCAAAAAAAGGGGGCTTGGGGGTCCCCCCCAGGAAAAAATTGAGCTTCTCACAAGACACTGTTTCTCGCATTCTGGCGATTTTATAAACACAAAATGAGTTGTTCACATCATTGTGCACTTTCACATTTTAGCCAAAGAAGGAAAGGATTGCTCCCTTCATCTTTACTAACAGTTAAGTAAAAAATAGACAGGAGAAAATTCAATGTGATGCTACAGTCTTTGGCCTCCGACAGCCAGATACAGAAATGTCAAGGTGGAGTTTTCCTTCATGTTGAGGTGATAGCTGACTATTATCGTTTCTCTTGCGTGACATAACCTACACAGTACACTTGAATGAGGACTGGATCTTGAACGATCAAAACATATATATCAATTTCAAATAGATTATGCAAACTGCAAATATTCAATTTTTCTCAAGTGGAGCAAAAACTCCTGGTGGCTCCAGCAGCAGCTGTGTGCAGCGTGAACCTCAAACTGCATCTTAACTAACTGAGTCAAGTGACAACACAGCATCGGACTAACTTAGTAAAGCATCATTCACGCAGCCTTTGTGACGTTATGGTCACCGAGTGGACTCAATGTGGCTACACATCACAGACAATCTGCTGAAGTACTTCTTCATTTTCTGATGACAAAACAGCTCAATAATTCCTAATAAAAATAAGAGGCTTTATTTAAACGCTTTCCATGCGCAGGTGGTGGTTATATTAGCATTGTAGGCTGTAGACTGAAACTAACGAGGGAGGCGGCTGTTTCACTGTACAGACTATCGCACAGTCAGTTCGGGGACATGTCTCTGTGTATCCAAGGTTAGGGACAAGCAATCGGATCGCGATTTTAAGAGAGAAGCTTTGGTTTCAGCACTGCTATATGATTAACTATGAGCATACAATAAATGCTGCCTCTCAAAAAATGCCTTGGACAGCAGCGAGGATGAGCCACTCGTGATCGCTCACTTTCTGACTAAACAGCTTCATGGAAATAATATTCTAAAATTCTTCGCGTTATATTCTAACGAAATTCGTTAAAGCAAGTCATTTGGTGCTTTTAATGCCGTGATTTTAAACAGACATATTCCGTTCAGTAGGTAGGTTGCGCGCTGCAGGCTGCTGCGGTGTCAGATAAAGGCAGGCTAATAAAATCACAGATAACTCTTTAGTTCAAAGTAATAATATATGTTACATATATAAAAAAGCTCTCACTCTTCACAACATACACTCCGATGGCATCGGCAACAAAAACAACAAAAACAACAACTATTGCTGATGATCGCCCATAACATAAGCACAACCAGCAGCACACACACCTTCAAATGCAATGCTACTGACCCCATGCTACTGACACATGAAAACACTGACACTTTGGCCCAAATCTGACTGGCTCACACGCCTGCCGTAGTCTTACTGCAGAAACCATGGACATGGCACATGACATGGCAGAGACACAAATCAGACAAACACAATCTGAAGAAGCAAGCTAGGGTCGGCTAAAAATGAACTAAAAGCGCCAAACTTTTTTTTAAATATATATATATATATTTTTTTTTTCTCTTGTGAGAGTAGGTGGGACTTCGCCCCACGTGCCCTTAATGACCAGTCGCCATTGAACACAAATCAAGGTAGCCTAAGAGGAGGGACCAAGTAACCCAGGTGTTTTATTTTAGTCTAGTAGTTTGCATTGGTGTTGAATTGTTCCCTAAATTGTTTCTTCTTTGAATAAAGCCTAATGCTGCTAGTACAATATCACCAGCCACTCAACCCTCAATAGTAGACATGATATAGAATAATTACCTTTATTACAGTTTAACCAAATGTTTTAACAGTAGGCTACAGAAGATATTTGAAAGCACTACACATGCATTGTAGGCTATTCAATTAAATTTGTGTCAGCAAAACCATGAATGTTCTCTTTTACTTTACATAAAAAAATAATGCAGAAAAGGCACACATTGCTTCATAAAAATTCACCAGAATGCAGGAAATTAAGTGTTTAATGCTCAACATTTTCTGGGGGGGACCACAAGACCCCCACTGATAATGTCCACACCCAATGTTTAATCAAAACCTGCCCTACGACTTTGTAATTCATGAATTTGTTTATTTTAATAAGACTTTTGATGTTTTATCACATTTTCCAATTGTCTTTATTTCTGATTTATTATGAACAATATGTAGACTTGCAGGACACTAGCAAAAATGAGTGGGTGGGAGAGAGGACACGGTTTTGGGTCCCTCGGCCAAACAATCTCACTCCAAATTTTTGGTGAACTTGGCAGCCCTGTTTATATTAATGTAACCAGGTTATATTCAATATACTTGGCAGCTGATGTCTGTTTTCACATAGCATACAATTCAAACACTAGTTGTGACAAGCAGTCTTATTCAAACCTTTAATTAACAGGTACTCCTTGTAACGGGAGTTGTGGCTAATATTTAGCATTCAAAGAGTGACTTTTTGAAGCAGTAGAGAGATTACTCCATATGTCATTCTGTCTGTTATTCTCCAACTGCCCTCTCCCTAATTTCCACATTGATTTCGCTCCGTTTGCCAATACTTATCCCCCCTGAAGGTGACATTTGTTCTGCTTATTTCCTCCACACCGTAAAAGGCCAACCGTTGACGGGTAGCAGATGTTCATTTCCTCGACGGTGACGATCAGCTCTGTTGCAAGGTTTTTGTTCGAGTACACCAAAGTACCTTGAGCTCGATGCCAGAGCTCAAATGAGTTATTGCTGTTATTGTTTACCCACTCTTGAGTGAGGAAGTTGTGTAAAAACATATAAAGGGCAGGTGTTATGATTTTCTCTCATCTATTACAAGGCCACTACGCTCTATGCACTCTCTTTCTGAAGGTAGTTATTTTGATTATACCATCTTCCTGCCTTGAACAGGAAAGAGCTTTCAGTATGCCTTTGAGATTAGAGAGTCATTGTCTGCATGAAGCCGCACATTCAATTTCCCAATACACGATTCAACAAGTCAAAAGCCAACTGAATGATAAGATTTTTAATAAGTTAAGACTATTGCAGTTCTACAAAAACAAAAGTGAAGTTAAGAATGATAAACTCGCTGCAAGTGCGGCAGTGCCATGCAAATTCAGTGCAGTGAAAAAGCTCCATGTATATTTTTGTTTTGGTAAAATCAGCTTACACACACACAGATATATATAAAAAATAAATTGACAAGAATAGAAAGACTGACAGGGAATATTTGTATTACATTTGTCAAAACGTTTGTCAAATGTGCAGCTGCACCATTCCTCGTCCGCCCACGCACATCTTGTTACATAAATGGTTTCAATGCTCCGGCCCACTCAGTTTTTAGACGGCAGTCCACCAGTGAAAGAATTAGGAATGCATGTATTCTCTAAATGACCTATGCTTCTCACACTCAGCAAGAAAAAGTTGGAGCACTTGCAGTCAGTCTTCTGTGAACTCAGATTACGTGCTACTGTAATTTGCCAGTGCAGGGGGAAAGTGGATGTTCATTTAATGCAGCAAAAGTAAAAGCCTGTGTCTCATATTGGTAACATTTTACTTTCCTTTCCTTTTTTTTATTGAACTACGACCCCAATCTTTAACTAAAATCATCAAAATGGTTTGTGCTGCCTCAAAATAACTGTAATTTAGTTGTCAGTTAAAATACTTTTACCCGGAGAAAATTTTCGCATGAACATTTTGTAAGATTACAGGGATGAAGACAGGAAAATAACATATTTTGGACTTGGTCCAAGAAAATCTCTAGCAAGCAACAACCACACAGTGTGTGGCACCAGCAGTAGGTGTAATGTGCACAGTCTGAGTACAGGCTGTCTCAGAAGCTAACACCATTCATACTTAGATTACTTTAGCCTAAGAGATAAAGCCCTACCATCTATGAGACATGACTGGATTTATATGCGCTTGTATAAATCTGCACACTGCTCACTGTTCGACTCATTCATATTTTACCTCGAGTCTGACTGAGCTCCGAACGTACAGAAAAAGCTTTTTATCAGTGTTTCTCCAAAAGCTGTGTGTGTGTGTGTTGGCACCACGCAGTAGGAGACATAGATGTGACAAGCACTTTGAAAGATTGGATTTGTTAAGATATTTCACAACTAGTTAATAAGCTTCTCTACTCACTCATCATGAAACCTATATTCTCTGCTTCGGTGTTCAACTTTTACCAGAAAAAAAAAAAACATCTTTCTAGGCTTCTGTTTCACTACATTTTTATAAATAGGATCCAACGCATGGATTACAAACACATCAGTCTCATTTCATATCTAACCTACACAGACTATTCATCCACCAAACGGAACCATAGAGAAACGCCAAACATACAGACACATGCCAAACACCTTTATTTTCCAGTGTTAAGAAGGAATAATTTATTTTCTAGTCAGCTCGCAGAGTTTATGATAACAATCGATAAAAAAACACAATGCACACAAATTAAAAACACTAAACCCCAGTATGCACTCTAAACCCAATAGTGGAACTGCTTCCTCCTCTTCAAGTATCTTCGCCACTCCTTCTTCTGCCTTTTTCACTTAATAAGGAAGCTGAGAGACAGAGGAGGATTAAACAGTGTTGAGAAGGGGGAGAAACGGAGAGAAAAAAGATTATAGTGAGTCAACAAGCAATATGTATAGTACATAGTCTTTCTGGGTTTGAATTGGGTTGCACAACACCACATTTTAGGCCCCAAAAATAAAACTAAAGCCCTGTGATGATACCATTTATAGAACATTTATGAACATGCTGACTGCACCTCAAACAGGTTCTGGAAGCAAATGCTGAGGATGCCCCTGTCTCTATCAACAACATTGAATAGTAGTTGCCCCGAAAAAGGTCAATATGCCTTTAAAGATTATTAAATTACAATCATTAATCCACTACTTCTTGCAGCTCAACATGTCAACTCGCTTTAGTTTATGGTCCTGAAACTTTCAAAACTATTTCCATAAAGTTTCCTGAAAAGAACTTTGCACCAATTATAGTAAAAACAAAGACATGGTTTAATTGCTGTACTTTCAAGGACTAACTCCCCATTAATTGCTTCCATAACCTAGATAATCTTAATCTCTCTTGTGTACAGGTACACACGCACCACTGAATATGTATGAATAATAATGTTTGCAATAATTAATTCATAAACCTGATGATTTCCTTTAATGATATCCCCCATTTCCCCCCGAATAGTTAGCAAATTACAGAGGTCTTTCAAAGAAACTTGGAAATTAGGAACATATTTAGCAATAATGTACCTATCAAAGAAAGCATTGCAAGTATTATAAAAGGACTAAACACCCCATATATGGATTTAATTTACTAAACAACAATCATTGGACTTTAAGTCCCTTTACTGAGCTGGCAAAATAAAATGTTTTCCCAACAGGTCACCACATGGTTCAATGTCAATGAGGGTAAATGAGTTGACCCGGTGAGTTGCCCTTAAAGCTCCCATATTATACACTTTTCGGTTCTATTATACACCATATTATATGGTCTTAGTGGTCCCTGATACGTTTTTCTTTAATTGTTTGCTGAAAAAAACTTTCAGATAATTTATTGTACTATGCTGATGTTCAGCTAATCTCACAATGGCCTATTTTTTAAAAAGAGCTGCAGCTCCCCTCGTAAATATACAATCTTTGAGCTGCCCCCGCCCCCTGTCCGGAAGCGAAGCCAGATACGCCTCGCCCTCTGTCTGTCAGGGCCGTGGACCAATAAGAAATAGGGGTGTGGGCTGGACAGTGGAAGCTTCTGGCTTTCCAGTTTGTGAGGTCAGAAAAGGGGAAAATTCTGACTGGAGTATATTGGGGGGGAGGGGTGGGGGTTTCAGAAAGGGGGAGAGTGAGAACAGGAGAGATTGTTATTTTTTTAAATATTTTGGCAGTCTCTAGGCACACCGTGGACCCATGGATATGTTAGAACACATTTAAAAAGTGCATTTAGCATAATATGTGACCTTTAACATTTTGAAACCTTTCACGGTCCAGAAAGTGAGATTCTGCGGCTAAAAGTTCTGGTGGTGTGCCCAAATATCCTACAGCTACTCCAGTGGAGGTGAATTGGGCCCAGACTCTGTAGACGTGTAGAATGTTTTCTGTCTCACATTAAATCTTTTAATGAAGTGGCGGCCATCCAAACACATTCACCATATGACGACTAACATCCATGAGGGAACCATGATTTTGATTATTCAGGATATATAAGCAAACGTGGATAGACTGTATATTGAGTGTACTGCAAACACGTCAAATAAGCGTCTGAGTCAACAAAGTAAAAACTGCAAATCTCTGCTGAAATGTTTCCAATTGAACATCTGTCTTCAGATCAGTAAAATAATGGGAATGGATGGATCCTGTTTTGGCCTGGATTTTTTTTGCACCGTGTCTGCAATAACTTGGCAGTGATTTTATGTCAACTTCAATGATTTTAAGATTCATTGTATGCCTGTATGTTTAGCGTTTGAAATAGCAGTTGAGTAAGCTGGATGAAACTTGTGCAAGCATCCTTACAGTGGTAGCCATACTGTATGGTTGCCATAGTTACCTGTAGGGGTATCCATGGTACTTGGACCTGAAAATGGAGAGCAGGAAGCTGAAGAAAAACACCACCAGGCCAAGGCCAACCAGGCAGATGACTGGAAACAGACACAAACACACACATTGTCAAAACAATCATCAAAACCATTTCATGTAGGACACATTTAACATTTGAATTGTACATGAGATAAGAGTATCAGAAAAATGTATTACATTTAAATTGATTCCAGTCATAAAAATAAAATTAATTATATAAAGAAGCTGCTTATTCCTCCCTAAAACTAAAGTTACTATAACTATCATGATTTTGAGATTCCTTTTTTTTTTTCAATATTCATTAGGTCCTGCAAATAGCCTGACAAAAGCAGTACAGAATGGCCTGTGAAAATATAGATTTTTTTCGGTCTAAAGGCAACCATTTATCTAATTACACGCAGATTACAACCACTGATGCAACTCTTGGATCTCTGTTTCGAATTGAATGTGATTTTAGGGTTTAGACATGGTACACACCGAAAGCATCCTTTCCTTTTCATTTACACGTACAAACACGTGTAAGCACTTACACAGGCTTACATGTGCACAGCTGGCAAGTGGTAGGACATTTTCATATTTGACATTTGTTTAACTTCTTATAGAAAGGACGTTTGGAACGCTGACTGGCGCACCATGACAACATCCTTTAAGATCTACTTTTCTTCAATTAATCCTTCATCTTATGTGCCACTGTCGCTTTTTCATCATCATCCCCGTTGTCCTGCAGATCAGTTGTGCTTGCAACTATTATCTTATTCCCGCCGGCGGCAAATCTAAAGCAAAATATACATGAGCATGATCTTTAATCAGCAGAGGAATTGTGTGCGTCTGCGTGTGTGGGTGTACGCACACGCCCTTGTGTAGCGGCTAATCCTTGAGAAGCACTGTGTTAAATTAAACTGTCACCACCGACTGATATTGTTAATCAGGGATTAGGATGAGGACCTCTCCTGGAGACTAAATACTGAGATATATACATTTGTTCTCGCTACGTACGTGCGTGCGTGCGTGCGTGCGTGTGTGTGTGTGATAGTGTGTGCTGAAACTTATGTGTCAGAGTGAGAAAGGAAGCAAAGTCAGAAGAAAAAGATTTGGCCGGGAAAATGTAAAGACCGATTCAGTGGCAGTGTCAATTTGTGTCCCTCTAATTCAGGGCTCCAGTGGGTTGTGTGTTCTGTGTGTGTTCTGTGATCTACCTTGCACGTGTGTATAGGACACATTTTGCTGTCATTGCTCCCCGTCAGCTCCACTACAACTGTTCTACTTTCTTTCTTTCTTTCAATTCATTTGCATATCATACATTTATAATTCAACATAGGAATAATTGGAATTGTACACACATCCACAGAAACCTTAAAGCTCCCATATTATACACTTTTCGGTTCTATTATACACCATATTATATGGTCTTAGTGGTCCCTAATACGTTTTTCTTTAATTGTTTGCTGAAAAAAACTTTCAGATAATTTATTGTACTATGCTGATGTTCAGCTAATCTCACAATAGCCTATTTTTTAAAAAAGAGTTGCAGGTCCCCTCGTAAATATACAATCTTTGAGCTCCCCCCGCCCCCTGTCCGGAAGCGAAGCCAGATACGCCTCGCCCTCTGTCTGTCAGGGCCGTGGACCAATAAGAAATAGGGGTGTGGGCTGCACAGTGGAAGCTTCTGGCTTTACGGTTTGTGAGGTCAGAAAAGGGGATAATTCTGACTGGAGTGTTTTTGGGGGGAGGGGTGGGGGTTTCAGAAAAGGGGAGAGTGAGAAAAGGAGAGATTGTTATTTTTATTGATATTTTGGCAGTCTCTAGGCACACCGTGGACGCATGGATATGTTGGAACACATTTAAAAAGTGCATTTAGCATAATATGGGACCTTTAAGGGACCTTCCTGTACTGTGTTAGTGGTTATGACAAATGCATCTATCACAGGCCCACGCGCACACACACACACGAGACCCCCCCCCTCCGGAATCATGTTGCGTGTGCATGCACACTGGTACATTCATATTCTTGTGAGGAGCAAAGTGCATTAGCCACAAGGGTAAGTTGTTTAAAACTATTTTTTTTAGGTGAGAGGACATATCTAGGGGTTATATTAAAGTTACACCGCTAAATGAATTCAAGACAATGTTCTGGCAAGTATTGTAATGCAAAAAGGCTGCGAGTGTGTGCGACATTGGCTTAGTGACTTGATTGAGAGCACTGCATATTTGAGAGTGCATCTCCAGGGAGAGCCCTCCTGCCCCTGTGTTCCCTGGGCTGAGCTCCACGTATGTGCCTGTGAGTGCGTGAGCGACAGAACGTCTGTGTGTCTTCATTAAGTATAGTGGAATATATTTCCCAGAGCTCATCAATTATGACTCAGAGGTATCTTAGTATTCGTCCATGGATAATGACTGACACAGACACACACACGCGCGCGCACCATGCTAATATGCTAAGTGATTTATGACCTTGGCGAAATGACAACTTGCTTAAACTGAATGTATTCCCTAAATGACAAAGGTGGTAATCCCTCTTTTGACTGTATGACTTGGCTCAATTCAAATCATGATATATTGGCATGGGACAAAAAAATAACATTTACATTTCCCGAGCATGAGAAAGCCAATAGACATATTAAGTTGAGCCTTCCTCATTAGGAGGGGAAACATGAATGCATATTGTGATGCTAAACGCTTCTTAACAGTTCATTATTTGATAAGCAACATGGCGTTAAGAGACCGACGTAACCTTAGGATACGACCATCCACAATCGTTTCAATGTTATTACGCTAAACTGTAACAAAAAAGCCTGCTGCTCTTTTTGGATGGCTTCTTAAAGCTTATGCGGAAAGCAATTTCCTCCCTTAAATTATTTTTAATTACAAAATAACTTAAAGAGATCCTATTATACTACTTTTCTGGTCTTAATTTCTTGTTAAAAACTGCTATAGAGCAACCTGACACGAATCACATCACAAAAAACTATGTAGATTTTCGGGACACTCTTCCTCTTACCCTAGCGAGCACAGCAGTCTCTCTCTACACACTGCTTTGAGCTTCTCCGCCCCTCCCCCCCCCTGCAGCAAACCCCACTCCGTTGCGATTGGTTACCTTCCTTCCAGCAGCGGGAGATTTTCAGGAAGGTGGGGGCATGCAGCCGGAGTTTGCCTGAGCAGCATTACCATACATGGAAACATCCGGGTACGTGACTCACGATACCCGGAAATTTGAACAAGTTATTTCTCGACCGGCTGCCATAGTGTTTAGTGCTCTGCATAGCCACCCCAGACGGTCAGCAGGGAATACGTTAAAATGCATGTACGTAATTATTTGATACGCTAGTATGGTTAAACATGACTATAAATCATTATAACAACGTTTATAGGTCATAAAAGTCGAAAAGTATCATAGGTCCTCTTTAACATTGTTAGCAAAATTATTTTTCTTATTTTCTATGACCAATTTACTTTATTTGATATTTTGACATCAACACCCTTTCTGAATACCTTGGTGGTTCACGAGTCTGCGAGAGGAGTAGTTATTGTGTAGTATCTCCAACTAAGGAGCTTAAAGAGGACCTATTATACTACTTTTCTGGTCTTAATTTCTTGTTTTACACTGCTATAGAGCAACCTGACACGAATCACATCACAAAAAACTATGTAGATTTTCGGGAAGCTCTTTCTCTTATTTTGGCGATCCAGCACGTCCTGTCAACACTTGAGTGTGTGTGCTTCGGCAATCTCCGCTCCCTCCGCCTGTGCATCGGCCATCTCCGCTACCCTCCCCCCCTCCTGCAAACCCCACTCCGTTGTGATTGGTTACCTTCCTTCTGGAACACTTTCAGTGGCGGGAAGCGCGAGCATGGACCTATAAGGGCGCGAGGCAGACGCGAGGCAGACGCGAACAGGGAAGTGACAGCATTACCATACATGGAAACATCCGCGTGGTGACTTCACAAAGTTACATGCGACGTCACAAAGTTACAAAGGGTAGACCGCTTTGAAGACGTGACTTCTCGACTGGCTAGAATAGTGTTTAGTGCTCTGCACAGACACCCCAGACGGTCAGCAGGGAATACGTCGAAATGCATGTAAGTCATTATTTGATAATTTAGTATGGTTAAGCATGACTATGAATCATCAAAACAACGTTTATAGGTCAAAAAAGTAAAAAAGCATCATAGGTCCTCTTTAATAAAGCAAGATATCATAATTATTTATATTGGTCGGCTGGAATCCATTTTGACTCCAGTGAGGGCATTTCACCATGGGTGGCGGGTTGGCTTGCTATAAAGTTGACTGCGCTGTATGTATTTATCTTTCACACAACCATCTCAATTTTTTCCTGACGCTTCATTCCCCTCCTTCACATTTCACACCCTCCTTCCTTCTGTCTAGCTCATTTTGTAACTACATTCACTCGCTCACTAACTCCTTTGCTGCCATTTCTGATGCCGATGCACACGGAAGCTGCAGATAACTTCCTGTAGCCGCACTCAGCAGTATGGGAGCTATATGCCAGGGATTTAACACGCACATCCAGTGATTACACTACCATTCAAGCCTAATCCTCTCTCTATGACTGACAGGCGACCTTTTTTCAATGCGGTTCTATAAAGCATTTATTTAATTTGTGCATCCGTCCATATGTGCGTGTGTGTCATCTGAATGGCAGTGGTGTGTGTGGGAAATGGAACTGTTTATTCCATGCGAGTGTCCGTCTTAATACTGCTCGTGCTTTACGTAACCGGTTTCTGTAAGAATGAGTATGCCTGTGCTACAGTAACATCATGTAATCTTCAACACGTGTTTGCTTCAGTTTATAGAAATGAGCAGGCGGTAATCATCCAAATAAAAAAAGTTGAAGGAATGTATCCGGTACGATGAAAAAATACCAGTTCCCACACATGGGAAGAAAAGGAAAGTAATGGGAGAAAAGAGCCAATTGATAAATGTCCTTGTGCTGCACACGTGATAGGTCAGCATTTCAATTATGTGAGCATGTGTGGATATGTGATATGTGCATAAATCTATAAAGATGTATGAGCGAGTTCCGTCCGATACAGAGATCATTTTAATTGCAAAGCTTTATCATCTCAAGGATAACTCATGGTACATTTTTTAGCTGCATGTGCATACGTGTGCATGCATGGCAACTGAAAGGCTTCTTGGGTTGCTTTTTCATCACACCGAATAACGATTATCTTGTGTATAAGTGTGTACCTGTGTTTAAGGTTGTTACCAGTATAAGGCCATCTAATATCTACCTCCCCTTCTCATAATCTAGAGATTAGGCAGACAATCCGTCTGGACAGTCAAGGAAAAGGTTGAACACCGGTATGTCATTAGTATATGTACCACCTCCTTTTTTGAAACGATGAACTGTGTTACAGCCTCAACACTTCCAGAAGACACTGATCAGGAGTTGTCAGGCACCCTCTGCCCTTCAGTGACAGCACGTCAATGGTTCCACATGGAGCATTTTTAAAGCTGGTCTGGCATTTCCATTTCCATGTCTGTAATCTTAAGTATTGAAATCCACACCATGAAGCCAGTGATGATCACAATTGAAATGTATGCTGAACATCTTAGCAATGGAGAGGGTGACATACTTTAACTCAACATGCGCAATACATCTTTCCCTCAGTGGCCTCTATACTATATTTGACATGGTATGCTACTTTCTTAATGTTTGGGGGGGATAATGTTAACGTAAATCATAACAATAAAAACACAAAGCGCTACTCATAAAAAAACATCTTCCTTGCTTATCAAATAAACACGGTGTGTGGAAAAGCTGGTCTTTGCAAGACTACCAGTAACAAAATAATGTGATACTGTACCAATTTGGAAACCTAACACATTTTATTAAGTGACATATCTTTAAAAGATCAAATTGCACCTTTAATAAAAAAGAATGCATTTTTCAAAGTAAATAATATGTTTTGCGTCAAACAGCATGGAAATCCTGGTTAGAACACGAACTGCTAAAAACTTAAAACAAACATTTCTGCAGAACAGGGGCCCATTATTGTTGATAACCTTACAGGGACCCTCCATTTCTTCATTCAAGAATGGAAAAGAGTGGGCGCACAAGGTTTCAAAACACATTTTACACTCAGAGACACAATTGCCTAAAAGTTTGATTTCATTTGAGATTCACCTTCAGTGCAATCAGCAAAGTGCACTTCTACTACTTACTGTGTGCGTGGTTGATTATGAATTGTGCTGGAGTGACTAAGGTTTTTCAAGAGGTTTAGGTTTGCATAGGAAATTCTCAGTCTCTCAAGAGCAGGTGCCAATATGCAGAGCTATATTTGTAGTTAAGAGCTATACATTTTATCAAGGACTGACCCTTATATAGAGTAAACAAGAGATAATAGCCATATTAATTATATCTTCAACCTACTCTGGTATATGGACTACTAGACCCTGGACAATCTCACCTCCACAGCTGTGGTCCATTACCAATTTTGCAGATTTGTACTTTTCACTCTGGACATTATTTTGTGTCATTCCGTTAATCTAACACTATTATTTATAATTATTATAAGAATAACGTTACTTACAGTATTCCCTTTATCGTTTAACTAATATTATTATGATTTCGCCAGGTACAGATATACAATGAGTTTGTAGTGGTTCAGATGAAGTGCAGCCTGGTTAAATGCCTCCTTACTAAGTAGCGTATAAGTCTAATTGATTTCTTATTTTCACAACTGAACTATTAGTGGTCTCAGGATTAAGTTGGGTAATTAAACAAACACAAAATAAATAACTGTCTTGTCTGGCCAAATCAAGTTAATTTTGATGAAGCCACATAAATCTACCTATTGGTCAACGTTTATCAAGCACAGCTCAAATACATTTCCATAGGGGTATATCATGGAGGACATAGAAACAATGGGTCTTTGTATGGCAAAGTTAGTCAAGCACTCCCAAAGCATACTGTAGTTGAGAATTCAGGGGCAGTTATGGGGCAGGTGAGGGGTCATCTCAGTGATTAACTGGAAAGTGAAATTAGTGCCTCTCATAGTCGTCGCTGCTTCTCCTAATTGACACTTATGCAAATACACATCACACTAATGAGAGAACTAGAATAATGGTTCATTTATGTGTGGTGTGTATATGTGTGCGGGCGCGTGTGTGTACGTACGTTTGTATCTATGTACAGGAGTTTCCCATCTCAACCATCTAAATACAGCATTTGCTTTTTTTAGCATTGTAATACAGTATGAATTCAATTAATTAAAAACCTCACTAACAGCGGACTAACTTCATCTCCTCTCTGCTGACCCCGACACTAACCCTCTTCTGATGGAATGCTCAAGAGGAGCTGAACATCATGAGGAATCACTTCTTACAGCTCAGTAAAGCAGCTGGAGAAACAACAGCCTGAGTCCAGCTCCCTCCAAGACATCCTGACTATACGTTAAAGGAGAGATTAGGAGGATGTCCTCAACGCTCGGCCCGAGATACTTTCAACCAATCAAAATAAACAGCTGGATTCAGGAGAGACAGAGGTGAAGGTAGCGGCACTGATAGAGAGAGATACAAAATAATCCTGCTCCATTAATTTTCATTTGTTTCAGAAGATTTCCACTGGCTGTTGGTAGGATTGTGAGATATCTTCTGAGGCCGAGGCATAAAATAACATTTGATTTTTTTTTTTTTTTTTTTGCATTAATGTATCCTTCATTATGTAAGTAACAGTGGATCCCCAGACCGTACAGTGAAGATTATTCACTTCAGGGGCTATTTAATAAGTAGAAAGTAGGCTTGATATTTGTGATGGAAAGCCTTCAGAGCTTTATAAAAAATAAAAAATAAAATCAAAGGTAGCTTGTGGAGATTCCCTCAGTAGGACTCTGGAGCAGTTGTTCTATAAAGAGGTTTCCTGTTTCATTTGCCTCGTGTTGTCTTAATACCAATAACTCATATTCATTTGTTTAAGAACTGCAACCCTGAATGTGCTGCCAAATGTTCTTAAACGGTCTTCAAGTGTGCCTACTTTTCGAACATAAAAGGTATTAATTACAGAAGGCTCAAGTAATGGGATATGTGTTATGACAAAACACAGGCATCGAGCCGAAAGCACAAGAGGAGGCTGAGTGTAAGGCATTTGCCCTATACAGTGAAACCAGGAGTGGTTGGGGAGCCAAGTGATGAAATGTTATTTTCCAGTGATGGAGAGTGGAAGCGAGAGGCCTCGCGAAGAAATAAGTGCTTATGAAGTTGGCGAGTGTAAGTCCAATTTAAAAAGAGGGGGAATCCTCTCAGCACTCAGGGTAAGTCTGACAGCCGAAAAAGGATCTCCCTGCCTTTGATGTTGCAGTCAGACAATGCCCTTTTCTAAGACATATAGGAGGCCAAACTGTCAACAACAGCCAGGAGATTTTTAATGTTAATACCAGAAATTGTGGTTTGCATTCAATGATATAAAAAGTCAACACATTTCTATTTGAACTATGGATGAGTGAATATGTAGGCTATGTGTAAATGTTTACCATATATCTTTCAAAAATTAACTATTGCGCGCGCACACACGCACACACCCTAAACTTGTGACCCTTTGCCTCACTTAGGATGCTCCACAGTTGAGGCAGTGCAGCTTTAAAAATGAAAGAAAAGGGACAGAAAAAGGAGAAACAACAGAAAACAATCCTCTCTACTTACTTCTCCTCTTGCCAACGTCTCCCTTGGAGGTGGCAGCCTCATTTAGCAGCACCATTCCCATGGTGATTGCGGCATCTGGCACAAGGTTGTCAAGGAAACAACACACTGGCATACGGGAAAAGGGAAACTCTGGAAGTACAAACTGCCCCAGGAAGAACTGCAGGACACACTTCTGCACTTACACACTTAGACACTCAAAACGTGTGGCTAGAATCACTCCACATCAGGCACAGTAACAGGTGTATGAGTGGCCACTTTCACTATATCAAGCAATCATGCGCAATAGACCTTAGAGAAATACTATCAAATTAAAGCTTCATGTTTTGTTGAGATTGTGGCAGAGAGGAATTTTTTAACTGTATTTTGTTTAAATCAGGGTTTAGTTAATGGTGTGTTGAATTGCATTGTTTTCTATAAAATAAAATGAAAAATTGTGCTGATTTTGAATCCCATTCATGCAAAAATAATTGCCACAAAGAGAAAAACGTAATGCAAAGATGTTGTGGGTAAAATCTGTTATGATATGCTTATCATATACGGATACATCTATAACCTGCAAATACATTTGACCCTTTTTTTGTCATTTCTATTCTCAATCTGCTGGGACTTTTGCAGATCCAGCATGGTAACATTGTTTGTATGTATCGGTGCCATGTAATAGTAGTATTTAACCATTGTTTCAGCGATATGACTTGCTGAACGTAAGACATAAACACATAATTATATACAGTTCATCAAATACTGTAAACATCTCTATTTTACAGAAGCAGGCAGTGCTCCATTCAACTCTTTAGCCGTTTTAAAAATCATTGCAAAAACCCAGCCTCCAGTGGCTTATAATTACATATTGTTTCCTTAAGCATGCTCTGCATACGAATCCACATAATCCATGTGCACAGCCTGACAAGTGATGCCAGGGTGTGAATGCATGCAAGATAAATTAAACAAGGTTACATCCATGGGGAAACTACATACAATGTGTTTACACCACCTGCACCGACAACACGGGGAGGCGTGGTAGCATTCCTGCAGGTGTAAATGTGTTCATTTAGATGTAATGCGATGGGCAGAGAATGAAGGAAATAACCGTGTGTGTGTGTGTGTGTGTGTGTGTGTGTGTGTGTGTGTGTGTGTGTGTTAGTGTGTGGACAAACAAATATTGCTCTGCAGCAGGTGCGACCTTGGCCCTGCTATTTCCCATGGGGACAAACACAACAGCCAGGAACGAGCAGTATCATTACCCACACACATATAAAAGCACCAGTGCAAGTACACACGGGTACACAAGCAGACAGAGAAGTAGACAAACACAAACAGAAATATCCATCCTGCCAAATAAGTACACAGGCAAAAAGACACACAGACACACAGACACACACACACACACACACACACACACACACACACACACACACACACACACACACACACACACACACACACACACACACACACACACACACACACACACACACACACACCCCCTATCATCAGCAGTTGAATTTGGAACAAATCAGGCAAGGAGGTGGAAGTTAAAAGGGGCAATCTCTTGTCTTTGTATTGTCTGTTTGTTCGGTCCAGCAGGCAGCCTCCCTATGGAGAATGCACACAAATGACAAAGTTTTTCGTGTCGGGAAAAACAAATGTAGCGGAAAACAAAATGCTGTTCGAGACACATAACAAGGTGCCTTCCCAGGCGTTGTGTGTGTGTGATCAAATGGGGAATAGAAAGAATGTGTTGCCAATATGAGATGTTGGGCCTATCAGAGAGCTCAATGGCTCTGGATAGTTTGAATTTAGCAGCGCCACGTTTCAATGCATGTCAAAACATGAGACGTGGGTGAAAGGATACTCAGGAGAAGGATGATGTGAGACTCGGCCACAAACTGAGCCTGACTGCTGCCATGGATATAGCTCTGTGGAGGAGAAAGGAGATAGGACATACATATTAGCTTGACCTTGTTCATTACAACCAACAAAAGATGATATCTTTGGTTAATATCCTAAGGATATGGAGTCGGGTCATGAATTGTGAAGAACAGGATTGTACAGAAAAAAGTTGGAAACAGTGAATAAAAAAAAAACAATCCCTGAAAATCATTAACCTTCTGTGATAAATGTCTTTGTTGTACATGAAGTTAGAGAAAGAGCAAACGACTGGCAACATCCCAAGGGAGACACTTGTAATGGCTTAGTAACATAACATGATAGCACACATCCCATACTCTTGAGAACAATCCCTCGTATAAGCCAGCCTGGACTTGATAGTTACCAAAACGGCCTGTACTTGTTCCTTTACTAATACTTCTTATATGCAGAATGGCAGCAACAACACAATTGTTTTGTGTGTGTGGTTGACTAATGGTTTTGTCCAAAGTATGAGCAATAATATGTCATTTGTGTGAGTGCAGATCAATTTAAGGGTACATGCACGCATGTTTGAGTGAATGTGTGAGAGAGAGTGTGCGTGCTTGTGAATGGTGAGTCATAAAGAGTTCTCCCATGTCATGCGTTGGTGTTTAGAGGGTGCTACCTTTCCATGAGTGGGCAGGGAGGTCAATGTAACCCCTCAGGAACACTCACAACACCATATGGTATTAACTCACATTCACTTCCCACCCTGTTCAATGATACTCCCACTGCTTAACCACCAAGCTCCTCTACATCCCTCTTTGAATGCATCTGTCCTGCATTAATGCTGCTACATTAGTAAAGAGTCGGTTGAACAACAATTCTTCAAAAAAGATGATCTATGAATATTTCTATTTATTTGAAGATTCACATTCATTCACTTGGAGTCAGTAATCTTGTGGTCGCAGGTGTCATTAATTTTTTTTTTGACAGGTTGCCAAATATCAAGAGTGTGAGTCTTATCTAATATTAGCCAGACTGAGGGCAGACGCCAGAGAAGACTGGAAGGAAAAGAGAGGAGAGTGGCGTCCTATTGAGGGTGAACCCTTTTTTCGTAAATGCTGTTATTGCTAATGGGCCTCATGGGACAAAAAAAAAACAAAAAAACCTCACCAAACAGTTCTGTGGCATACCAACACAAATTCAATTCACGCGCGGTCCAGATCTTGCATATTAGTCATTAAAAGATACTCTGTCTTTCTCAGGAAAACATAACACCAATGAAACTATGTTATTAAATTGAATTCCTCATGCTTCATGTCTCTGCCCAGTATTATCTAGGTGTGACATTACCTACTATATAAAGCTATACTATTCTCTCTGATAACTGTTACATTATTGCACATGAAATTGCCCTAAACATAAAGTCAATGTGACAGTGTTCAAATCTAATAGATACACACCTTGTCATGAGCAGATGGCATTCATCAGGCTGAAACTAAGAATGAACGACAGTTGTGTGTAGATATAAGAGTTTACTGAAATCAGACTGGGAAGAAACCGCATAGAAAATATGAATTGGAATATTATTTTCCTAAACTTTAAAATGAAGGTTATAAGAATATGAACAACATGTTCTTGCATTTAGGCCAGATGAGTGATACACTTTTTCCCTCAAGTATTTTAGTTTTGTTTCCGTTTGCATCAAAATGTTGACCTAAATGTTTTTGCAAGAAGTGGGACTCGAGCTGTGATAAACCGCTCCAGAGCGGCCCGAGACCATCTCTTTCAAGCGGTCCAGAGGCCAGTTGTATTATACTAAACAAGGCTGGTGTGAACGCAACGTAAAACATCACTTGAATGTGTCTGTTTTCATTCTCAATAGATCACTGTGTGACTGCAGGTACTGTCTCCGCCAATGAAGCACAATGTATACGACTCTCAAACTCTGCACGAGCGAGCTTCTTTGACAAGATGTCAGAGGCCTAAGGTCTGTGTGAGACGGGAGGGAAGCAGGGGGACAGACAAGGGAAGTCAAAAAGGGAAATATTGTGGACCCCGAGAGAGAGACAGAGAGAGACAGAGAGAGTGGAAGGACGTCTTTCAGTGTGTTTCACATTGTCGAATCCCTGCAGATTATTAGCATCTTTGTTTACGCCACATCTAGGGTCTGTTTTTTCCACTCAACTGGCCCCAGTGTTCATCTCTTTCCCTATCAAACAAAACTATGGATGGGGACTGGGGTGATGAATAGAAGATGACAAAGGAGGAGGAGTAAAGGGTGGACAGCTTTTTCTTGCTTCAATGAAGAGAAATTAAGAATTGTTTGCACTTGAAAGCAGACATAAAGACGACAAAAGCTCAAGGCGGAAACAAATGCTCCTGTGTGTCACAAAGACCTTATGTTCTGCATAAGCTGGAATTTTTGAATTGTTATCAATAAGCTTTCCTTATTGACTGACTAACCCTCGCTCTCTTATTAACAACATGACAAAAGGTTGTGTTTGGTTGTGCTGTTGTTCATTTGGAACTCGCTACAAAACAGAAACCGCAAGTGAAGCCCATAAGCGTCATAAGGAATTTATATTATGTGTTGTTGAATTAATTTAACCTGCACCTTAATATACTGGATAATGCATGCACATTGTAGTTAACTTCTGATCAATGTAAACACATTCATACAAATCCACGCAAATGCCTAGCCTGGCTCCGCCCGCCTACCCACTTCCGCTCAATTTTCATTTCACTTCAGTAGTCAGTCTGTGGGTGGGGTGTGTTAGTGGGATTCTGCTCGTCCAAATTTTTTGCGGTTCAATCAGCGATCAGAGCGAGCGGCTGAGAACGATGACGTCGAAGTCACGCTCCAGTTTCAGTTGAATGCTGCGTTCCTTTATACTCGGAACTCGAAAATTTCCGACTTGGTAGTTCCGAGTTCCGACCTGTCTGTGTTCCAGTGCATCTGCTCGGGAAAGTATGGACGCCTACAACCTTTCTCATCCAAATAAGTAAACGTTAGGCTCTAGCAAGTTACCGTTGCCAGGTACCGGTAGATCCATAAACTACAATATAGTGAAGTCGGAAATTCCCTATTTCCCTGTACAACTGAAACGCACCGTCAGAAGCTGGCTCATGACATACCTGACCAAACATGATGTGATTGGTTGGCTAATCCAGAGTGGCACTGGGCAGATTCAATAGTTTTAAACTTCAACAGACACCCGCCTCCAAGTGAGTGAACGTTTGCCAATTACAGCACTTCCAGACCTTCTGTACAAATGAAATGAAGTACGACGGTCTGGTTGGACCAGGCTAGCAAATGCCCTTATTGTAGAGACTTTGGAGAACGTGTTAGTACTTTGAAACAATGAGACTGCAATTGGGTTCAAAAGAGAGTGAGCTATGTTAATGCCATATACATTTTCACTCACAATGGAATCGGGTGAATTAATAATTTATTTAATTCTAGACTTAAAGCAGGGCCACCTTTGTAAAATGTTCTATGACTGTCCAGTAAAACACAGGGCCCGACACAAATACAGGGCAATGAGAGCAAGGAACTTGACACAGCTGTGCAACATTACAAAAGGCTCACTAACTAGCCCATATGCACACCTTAATTAAACGAGACAAGCTCTGTCACCCTTTTTAAAGATTGTTGAATAGTCCCTCTGGGAAATGATTGCTTAATCAAGTCCACTATGAGTAGATGAGGCCGCCGGTCAAGGGAAATTGCAGTCGGGGAAAAACTAAATGAGAAGAAACATCACCTAATAACTCCCTGAGCTTTGTAAAGCTACAGATTAATGAGAGACACCTGCTTCAGAATGGTTCTCTCATTATTAACACTAAACAATTGTAACTTTGTCTTATTTTTCAAGACACCGCCCTTTGCACGTTACCACTTTAACATAAACAGAAAGTGCAGATAGAGGCTACAAACAAGAGCTGTGCTTGGGGGATGAAAAATTCCTCAATCCATGGCCGGGCACTTCCAATTAATCTGATGGATTAGAATGCAGGAGTTCCATTCATTAGTGTGCAGAGCTGAGAGTGTGTGCGTTTCAGTGTATATGGCTGTGCATGTGTGTGTTGAAAACCAGCGAGTAAATGCGTGTTTGTGAATGAGACTGTTTGGGGAGAATTTGTCTTAATGAAAGAAAGTGCGTGTGTGTGTGTGTGTGTGTGTGTGTGTGTGTGTGTGTTCATTACAAAGATGTAAGACATCGAGGTGGTCTGGAAGTAAAAACAGCCACAGCATGTTTAGCTAACATTCCACGACTGGAAGCCCTAACTCTACAGTCACACGCTTGTTCTCTTTCTCTTACTTTGAATACACAGGTTTTCTATTCAGACCAACAAATACACTTGTTGTGAATAAGCCTATGCAAATATGGTTCAGTGGGGAACATAGCCAGATATCATATGAACAAGGTTGTGTTACATTAACTTCAATGACAATTCAAAAAATAAATCTGTGAAGGCATCTATATAACAAAAAGACAAAGACAGCTTCCAATGGTTCTGCCACTGCACAGTTGTTGAAACACAAGGAAAGAGAACTTTGCCTCAACTGACCCCACTATGTGAGGCTAAAACAGCTTGTGTGTGTGTGTGTGTGTGTGTGTGTGTGTGTGTGTGTGTGTGTGTGTGTGTGTGTGTGTGTGTGTGTAGGGAAGCACTTCATTATAGACACTTTAAAATGTTGAGTAATTCACAGTATTTATTTGAAAAACTAGAGTGAGACAGGTCTTAAAGCACATCTTTAAGAATAGTACTATCTGATGTTTGGGTATATACTGTATATATTACACCAGTGTTTCCCCTAGAATTGTTTTTAGGCCCGGTGGTAAAAGCTGATAAAGAGTATGCGCGCGGCGTGCGTACCAAATTTGTAGTAGAAATTGACCAAAACTAACCGTATTATGGATGAGCCTCTTTTGACAGCCCGCTACAAATCAGGGCATAGGGTTATGCCTTCACATTCGGTACGTTTGTACATTTTGTGTTTCCCTCAGGATTTTTTGAGACTGCTGGGGGAGAATGGACCTTCTAGTGGGGTCTTGGGGCATGCCCCTGCGGAAGAAAACCTTTACCTTTTTAAAGTTAAATGCATCAAACTGGTGCACTTTGAGAAGCTAAATCTGATTTTATTTTTTTTGCTCTGTAAACAGCTGTCATATGTCCTGCCTAAAACAATTTTATGGAATAATTTGGAGACACAAGCCATATAAACTATTGAAGAAAAACACATAGATATGAAAATAAAATACAATAAACACGAAGACCTAATATAGACAGGTATATCCTGTCTAGTATTAATTTCTGGAATAATATGGATCATGAAACATTTTCTTTAATTTATCAAATATTAATTTAAAATAAATGAATTAACCTAGGCTACACATCATGATTAGCCTATCAATCAAAATGTGTGCAAAATAAGCAACATTTTGTATTCTGACCCATTATATTTCATGTAGCCTAGTTCTCAATTTAAAACATAAAAATAAAGTAGCATTGAAAATACCAAAAAATAAAGCTTGTAGGGCTACTATAGCCTGCTGTTCAAGATAACTTGCTGCGCTGTCTCAGCTGTTGATACAGATTGGTTGCCATGGCGACGTAGCAACTTTAACTTTTTTTGCTCATCACTTTTTCCTGTTCAACTCCCTGTTACTGAGTCCTAAATATCTCCAGTGTAGCCTATGCCATGGACCTATAAAGGAAGGTTCTTTCTCGTCAGTTTCCCTGTTTGACATGTGCGCTCCGAATGCACACGTGCATCGCGCGGCGTAGCGCAGACTAAAAAAAAAAAAAAAAAAAAAAGATTAATATATATTTTTTTTTTTTTTTTTTACTTTTTTTTTTTTTTTTTGGGGCAGCTGTTGGCCTGGCGGGGGGTCCCGTTGGCCTGGCGGGCCCGCCAGGCCTGTATAATGGTAGGGGAAACACTGTTACACTCAATAATGAGATTATCCCTACAGGAGGCTTTGAAGAAAAGATATGGTAAAAGGTTAGCTCAATTAAAAAAAAATCTAAATATCAAAGTTAGAAGTCTAAAGGATATGTCTAGACCTTTTCCATACAGCTCCCCTGAGGATCATTTACTATAGTTGTAATGTTATTTTATGTAAGCTCTTATAGGATCAAGATCTTGTGAATATACTTGTTTACTTTCTTTCTAATAGATGAAAGAAAATGCGAACAGCCCAGTAAGCCTATGTGTTTGTGCACTCATATGAATACATTGACATTAAAAAGCCATGCTAATATAAGACCTGCACAAAACAGCCCATGTGTCAGACTTTTAAGAAGATTATGTGTCTACAGCAATGCAGCTATAATTATATTCATACAAATATACAGAGAGAGAGAGAGAGAGAGAGAGAGAGAGAGAGAGAGAGAGAGAGCGAGAGAGAGAGAGAAATGCCAAGTGTCTCACATGTTAATCATTGTATTCAAATGAGGTTGGGATCAGGCTTTGACAAGCGGCTATGAAGGTTTCCTCAATGTGCCACATCCTAGTGTGCTACATTTTATAGAAAACGTGCATTAAAGTATTGAGAGTACCAATAACAATGAAATAGTTGGCATCAATGGCAAGTATTGTGAACACTGATAACACAAAGTATATGTGCAAAGAGCATACGATGTCCCCTCTTCTCTCAACTCGACCATTCTCTTGCAAACCAAACCATAGTGTTAGCTGTTAATAGCTGTGGGCCACATAACCTTTACAACAAGCTATATTCTTCCTTTTCCATCCTGTATCATGTACTTGTGTGTTTAGTGTGTGGCAATGTGTGTTTGTGTGCGTTTTGTTTGATAAAGGTCAGAAGAGGGATAAATGAAAAGTCACCAAAGCATTAAAGAACAGAGCGAAGAAAGAGTAAGTAACGGAGGAACGGAGATGGAGTGGAAATTTGCTTCATTTATATACACAGAGGATACGTTTGAATGAGTGTGTTGTTGTTTAAGGGTATAATGACAGGCGACATAGGAGGTCAACCGTGCAAGGTACACTGGGTAAGAGTGCAAGTTAAATGCCTACACCACAAGAGTCAATTCAAGCAATAAAAAAAACCTTGAGTTTAAAAAAAAATGGCAATCAGTAAAATGAGGTTGCATCTACTTCCTAAATAGACTTAAGTAATAGTAACAGGATACAGGATTCCATCTGTTTGCAATGAGCTGTAAAACCAAAATGAGCACACACACACACACACACTTATTCAGGCTGCAGGAAAGGACAAACTAAACACTCTCTTATTATCGCTGCTGAGGTGCCCTTTGAGCAAGTTAATCCAATGAACCTTCTTAGTGGACCAATGCACAAGTTGTACAGGGCATTATCCAGGTGGGTGCACAAGAGAGAGCGAATGACTTTCCAAGTCCTGCAGTCTATAGGCCTTAGTAACACCAGCATTTAAAATGGTGCGGAATCTATTGATTCTAATGTAATTAGTGTAATTTGCGAAGGGCAAAGTAAAACTACCATAATTATACTGACAACACACGGATGTATGAAGATGATCACATGCACTGAGAAGGTGCATTGAAGAAATCAGTGATTGAATGTGTCACAATTACCTATAGATAAAACCCAAAAAACAACTGTAGCCAAAAATAAGAACATAAATGGTAAATCTTCCAGAAGACCTTTAAATGTGAGACTATTAAATTCTACTCTTTTAAGATCCTTTTCTTGTGAATGTATGTTTCATATTGGCTTGAGTTTCTATAAAACCTCTTTTGATGCCTTTTATGTCTCATGTACAGCACTTTGCATCTTGATGTTGAAATTGCTACACAAATAAACTTGTTAATTTTGTTAGTTTAATTTGCGCTTTTGACCAATAGCAGGCTGTCACCTTTAAAGTAATGGAGAGCTGGAAAGCCCAAAAAGAGAGAGCTATTGTAGTGTATTAGCAGTGTTGCTCTATTCACTTGCTAATCAACAGTCACTTTTCAGTAACTTTATTGAATGAAAAGGCCCAGTCAAAACCCCAAAAATTTCCAGAGAGATGTCTAGTGCCAGCCTGACTGACTATCTTGTTGGCCGTTGGCTCACCAAATAAAGTATTTGACCAAATAGCCCTGTGAGGAGTAACTTAGTCATCAATGTTCAAGAATAACATATTTTACTGCCAGGCCTTGAAACAGATGGAATCTAAACTGCACATTAGTAAAAGTCATTTTAACTTTCGGTTTGCATTTTGATCACATATTTTCTTCTATCTTTTCTTTGCACATGATTCTCTTCTCTCTCGTCTCCAGGATATACAGTATGCATTTCATTTATGGTTCTTAATTACAGATTTCATCAAATCTGTAATGCAAAAAAAGGGGGTAAAAACACTAAGTGTGGCTGTGAGTGTTTGGGGTTTGAGTGTTTAAGTGTGGACAGAGAAAGGAATGGTCGATGTCTACTGGTCTGAACAAATATTCAGCCTAAAGGACCATTTATTTCACTGCCTCACTACACTGTTCAATTCTCTCCATATCGCCTCAAAACACACGCAAACACAAAAGCATTCCCCCACTCAAATTGCGCACGCATGCACACACACACACACACGCACGCACACACAAAGAGGAGTGCAGCAGGTACAGTGAATAATAAAGTAACCCTCACACCCACACCCTCTGTTCTCTGAAGGCCAAGAGTCAACTATTTGCAGCGAGCCAAAAAAAAAATGACAGCAGCGTTTTTTTTTTAATAATAAAGGTTATCAGTAATGCAGAGGGCCGACGCCAGCAGATGCCAAAATCCATCAATCAATCATGTGAAATCAGCTGGAAATGTCATCAGCCAATAGTGTGGAAATAACAAAGTGCTTGGTCATAGTAAAAACCCAACAGGAATCACTGTCTAAAAGGCTGCACAAAAGGTACCTATTACTGCCCTTAGAGCCACTTTCTTCCAGACTAAAAAGTTATAGTTTTTTATTTATATAACTTTTTTAACACACAGTTCCGACACTATTTATTTCTAAACTCATAGGGGGAAACTCTTCTCCTCATTGAGGTTCTATGTCAACGGAAAAAAACAAACAAACACTGTATTTATAGGCAAAACGTCTCCAGGCAGCCTATAGAGCAAGTGTACGTTCAAAACCAATACAGATAAAATGCAGCCTCACCCTCACTAACTATACAGCCTATTCTTAAGTTGCATTAGGACTGTTTCAATGGGTAAAATAGACCTTTTTAAATGTTATTTTATGTATCATTATTTTTCTATGGCCAGTTATGTTGAGCAGCTTCTCTCGACATATAGCTGATGTGCACAGGCACACAGACATCAGGAAAACCATATCACTATATTATATATGTGTTCATACCTCAGATTTAGAATATTTAAAGCAACAAAAAAAAAAAAAAAAAAAGAAAAAAAAAGGGGGCTGGCAGTATTTTCTTGGCTGCACAGTGAGCCGCTCAGTACGATTTCATCTGCTCGGTTGTGCCATCCGTCAGTTGACAAATCCTTTCAATATAGTCTATCTGGCCTAGCTCGCTCATCATTTTAAAGGAATTACACTGTCTGGGAAGAGAGGGAGATTACAGAGAGGGGGGGGGGGGTTAGAGAGAGTAACATGAAAAGAGAAGAGGAAAGAGAAAAGGAAAGATAAGACAGGTATATTTTTCAATATTTTCTGCCCAGTTCAAGCTGTTCACTGTCGGGGGAGAAAAAGTGGGGATTTAAAGAGAGGAATGCAGGACGAAGGTGGAAAATATGTGCATGGGGGGAGTAAATAAGAAAGAGATTAAGGCAATTAAATCAGGATCTAATGTTGCTTTCACAGGTGCCATTTTGGTTTTTCAATGTTTTTGTCCAGAACTATTTGTAAACATGAGGGGGCAGGGTAAGAGAAACCATTATCAAGACAATCCATGAGTCTAGAAAGAGTCACTGTCACCAACTGCTGCTGCCTAATTGCTAAAACATATAATTTAATTAACAGCTAATTTTGTTGTTTAATTGCAGTATGACATACATTGATTCAGACATTCATGGCAGGCCATAGCTTTTCCACATGTGTTTTAATTTCATCCCCCACTTGCCTACATTGCCTTGTAAGACAACAAAATATTAAAATAAACAAGAACACATACAGTAAGTGACAGGAAGTAAGACTTTAAGAGTTTAAAATTGTGTGGTTTTATAGTATTTAGGCAGCTGAGTGGTAGTGAATATGGTTTATTATGTATTAAGGGTTAAACATTGTCAACATTTCTGTAACTGATACTTAATACTTTAAAACCTTTTATTGGAGTCTTTTCACTTTTGATAAGTTAGCAAACTATGATCTCTTCATTTTTTGGGTATACTAGAAGTTTCCCAACTTTAACAGGGCATACAATGAGCCTCTTGCCAGCTATTCAGCCCCTAACTGGCACCATTTGTTTTCTGCATACTCAGTTATACATCTTTTATGACCTGTTCACCTTTGCATTCAAAATCAGATGCCGATGGCTATTTCTCCCAACAGTTACGGAATTAATTTCTGTCTTTATCTAAAATGCTGTTTCAACACTTCGTTGTGGCAGAGCTTAACTGCTACCGTCATCGCTTAGCACCGCTCATACAAAAGCCAAGAACAAGAGAGGAAGCAGAGGCAGGCAGGTAGGACTGTTTCAAACTAGCTGAGTGCACTTCTTTCTGATGGACACTGTAACATGGTATGAGGAGAGACAGAGATTTGTGGCAAAGATAGAGCGAGAAGGGAGGGTATGGAGGAGAAAAGAAAGCAGTAGAAGGCAAAGAAGGAGAAAGAATGAACTGATGAACACAGGGAGAAGGGAAGCAAGCGAGGGTAGAAGATGGGAGGGAATAAGTGTCAAATGGAAGAAAGAGTTGTGGAATGCATGGAATAATAATAATAATAATAATAATAATAATAATAATAATAATAATAATAATAATAATAATAATAATAATAATAATAATAATAATAATAATAATAATAATAATAATAATAATAATAATAATAATAATAATAATAATAATAATAATAATAATTGATAGGTTTTATATAGCACTTTATTGCCTAGGCACTCAGAGACGCTTTACAGGGTTCCTGGTTCAATTCGTTCACACACAGTCAAGGAAGGAAGAAAGAATGGAGACTGAATAAAAAGAAGGACATTAAAGTGAAAGTGAAAAGCTAAGCACATGCTGTCAGCAAAAAAACACACTGCATCCATTCGGTTCAACAATGATTCATACAATTTATCAGGAATAGCAAAGAAAGCAGTCTTACATGCCTCCCAGAGTTCATCAAGATTCTTCGGTTTGGTCTTCCTGGAGCACCTTGATCTTCTTCGCCTTGAGGAACTTTGATGTAGAGATGGATTTCTCAGATGAATCTTCGGTTGAATTACATCGCATGGTTGCTCCATCGCATACTTCCATCTCTACATCAAAGTTCCTCAAGGCGAAGAAGATCAAGGTGCTCCAGGACTGGCCAGCCCAGTCACCAGACAGACATGAACATCATTGGGCATGTCTGGGGTTCAATGAAAGAGGAAGCATGGAAGACCAAACCAAAGAATCTTGATGAACTCTGGGAGGCATGTAAGACTGCTTTCTTTGCTATTCCTGATGACTTCATCAATAAATTGTATGAATCATTGTCGAACCGCATGGATGCCTGTCCTTCAAGCGCATGGAAGTCATGCAGGATATTAAATATGGATCTCACAGCACCACTACTTAATTCACTGATGTTATGCAACATATTTTTGTATTTGAAGTAAATTATTTGTTTAATTTTCACATTACTCTCTGTAGGCGACAACACTTTTGTCCTGCCAACATCTGACCTTTCTGTGTTCATTAAATTATCAATATTTCTGAAGTGAAGCCAATTTATTTAGTATATTAAACATAATTTGGGAGGGTTTTAGCTTTTCATATGAGCCAAGTCAGTTTATAAGCTGTTGTTTCAAGACTTTTGAAACGTGACAAGACTTTTGTCCGGGACTGTAATGACAGGTTGTGTTGCGCCGCGCCTCCCATGACCAGGGGCAGTGCCCACCTTGACTAAGCCATTTTCTGGGGGAAACACTGTTATGTGTAGTCTATTTTATGGATATGGTGCCATGGAGACCTGCCGTTGTATGGTTGATTGTTAAATATATTGAAAATATTAAAGTTGCAGTGTGGAAAATCTCACTAGTATGCTGACCAAAGACTGTAAAGGCTATAAAAGATACATATATCTGCTACTTCCCTCCACCAGCCTGTGTTACAAAAAAAATACAAATTAGACGTTCATTTAAAATATATTATCGAATTATTTGAACTTTTTTTTGGGCATTTTTATGCTTTATTGATAGTGTAGAGACAGAGTTGAAATGGGGCAGAGAGGGGAGTGAGATGCAGAGAACGACCGCGGGCTGGAATCGAACCCGGGTCCGCTGCTGGCCGAGGCCCATGGGGGGGACGCCCTTCCAACTGAGCCAAGGGCGCCCCCTAATTATTTGAACTTTGACCTAGTTGGCCGCTGCCCTTTTTATCTATGAGCGCAAGTTCCGGTGATATCAGCTGTAGTAGGCTACGTGATGTTACCAGAGTGAGGCAAACTAAAAGCGGCACCAAGTGCAGGAGGGAGAGAGAGATGGAGGAAGAATAGATTGTGTTCCTAATAACTCTATAGGCTACCACAACATTAGCGCAATTTCGGAAGGAAATGTAATGCTTGGCATAATGCTAACGTTAGCTTAGCTCAGCTGTTTGTTTACAACCAGCGCTGCTATTCAGCCATCATCAACCGTGACTTGCTTGCATCATGGGAATACGCGGTCAATAATGGATATAATATGGACACAAAAGACTATCATTATTGGATCTTTGTATGGATTTATAAATCGCCGAAAAGATGAACGTTCCTGGATGAATTGATAAGCTCCTGTATGGGTTACGATGGCGCAGAGGACAGCTGATTTGGAACGGAAAAACAGCTGTTTGCCTCCACGGGGAAAAAGTAAGGACTCCGACTTTACTACCGTTCAAAAGTTATTAAAGCATCAACAAACTACGCAGCTTGCTGTCTCGGCTCACACACTCGGTTCCAGTGAGTACATTGGCATTATTAATGTTGGTTTGATGGTGTGTTTTTCTGGAACGAATATCCGAATATTCGCTCGGAAAAACCAACGAATACTCGAAGCCTGAAAAATGGCATTCGGGCCAGCCCTACCGATGATCCGCTCCACAGTTCACTTGCAAGCGGCCCGAGATCACCTCTTTCAAGCGGAGCTGAGTCCGGTTGTAAAGGAGCACCAGAGTGTCCGATTGTGTTTAAACCAAGCCAAATACATCGCACAAACGGCACAAACGCTCCAGGGTTCAATTCAACCGTACTGAAAAAGGCTGGTGTGAACACGACCTAAGACAATATTTAGATGCAAAAACAAGTGACACCTCTTGTTATGCGTCTAACGCCATGCATTCAAGTTCATTAGGATTAAAGTACATGGCATTTTTCATTTCCCAGCAATAGCATCAGCAACAGTAGCGGCTGGTTCTAATGGAAAAAGGTTGCAAGAGAAGGGAAGTGGAGAGAAAGAAAAGGTGAAGGCTGGGTGCTACATCTCAGAGCTACAAAGGATGAGGGTTAAACCTATTTGTTGTGGAACAGCCTTAGAAATGACAGAGAGCCAACAGAGCATGACAATTACAAGTGCCTTTTACACGGAACAAGAGCAAGGGAGCGTATATAGGAATAGAAGCCAGGAAAGGACAAGACTGAAAAAAAAAATGTCCTTTACTTTTGACTTTATGAAAGTGTTTGTGCACTGCTCTCGGTTTGTGTATTCTCAAGAGGGTGCTGGCTAAAGGGAAGCCTCTGCATGCGCTGAATTGACTTTTCCAATAACAACTACACCACCTTGTATATTTGTACATTACTAACTGCGAAAGAAGATGGCGTTTATGCAAATGCACACATGGCACATACCAGACAATATAAAACGGCACACATAATCACATGTTTTAAAAAAAGATACCGTTGCTCTCCTTCCGCTCTATTCTTTACTTGCACTCTTCCTATCTCCTTCCCTAATTTTTTCAAGTTTTGTCAATTTTTATTCTAATTTCACACTTGAATGAACAAACCTAAGTGATGACCAGCAAAACGATATCTGCAAATGCAGTGTGTGTGAGAGTTTGCACACCTCATGCAGGGTTTCCCCCAGAAAAGTTGTTAGGCATTGAGCCAAGTATCTTTTGAGGGAGGCTGGTGACACACAGGCGTATACTTTTTAACGGGGCCCAGCACTGGTCAGCAGGGTCACGGAGAGTGATTGTCTCCCCACAACCGCAGGATTAATTTATACGTCAATACAGGAGTGAAGTGTGTAATAAAGTAAGCCCAGTAGCACACTCAATATCCACGTGCTGACCTGACAGCAGGTAGTCATTTTAAAGACTAGTGCATCTAACTCAGGGCCAACAGCTTTACAGGTATTCCTATTGTAGATCTAATACAGCCTCACTCACTACTCTAAATGAAGTTATCTTATCCACTTCAAATATTGTTCTTGCTGATTACACATATACCATACCAGTAGATGAAAGGTAGGATGAAAGAACACAAGTGGAAGGATACAATGTGCAATACAATATTGTATATAATAAACAAATGATATAACTCATACCACTTGTCCATTCTGGGGGTTCTTGTGGGCGTAGGGAGGACCTCTGATGTGATTCCACATCTGACCAGATGTCATCGCAAAAACAACACACTATCACAGAGTGAGAGAGAGAGAGAGACAGGAGAGAATGTGGATGAGACATCATACCGACAAAGTGTAAAGGGTTATTTAACTGAGACAGAAATTTATTCATTTCAACACATGACTCACAGAACTAAAAAGTCCTGTTCAAACAGGCAGAAAATTGCACTAAGGTGAGATTACTCCACTCAACTCCTTTCTGGTGCAGTTTCACTTGATTTATGTCCACGGCTTGTGAAGGTGGATATTGTTGGCAGAGCATATATTTAACTTCTTGCAGGGGATAAAAAGCCTCCCACCTAAAACCCAATGTGCGTGTGTGTGTGTGTGTGTGTGTGTGTGTGTGTGTGTCATTGTGTATGTGTCATACCAGTGCAGCCATGGCCCATCCAGTCTTGTTGTATATGAATTCCAAGTTGTTCCTCCTCAGATACAGCAGCCCTCCAACCAGAGACACCAGCAGAGCCAAAG
This sequence comes from Ammodytes marinus, assembly GCF_949987685.1. Taxonomy (NCBI): domain Eukaryota; kingdom Metazoa; phylum Chordata; class Actinopteri; order Uranoscopiformes; family Ammodytidae; genus Ammodytes; species Ammodytes marinus. The sequence continues at coordinate 20,169,256 of NC_137235.1, forward strand.
CGATAGTCCCCGAATAGTTAGGAGGACGGAAGACACGGATCTAAGGATGGAGAGAATGAGGGAGGGAGAGGAAGAGAGAGGGAGATCGAGATAGAGTAACAGTTCCTTTAGTTTTCTGTTCTTTTAGGTTTCAGGGGGGTGAAACCTATCCCCAAAAGAATAGTGGTGATAAAATAATGGTGTATTACCGTTCATTTTACATTTAGTGTATAAACACAAATTATATAATTATTCTATAAAAGACAGCTTAAAGAATTGGGAAATCTTAATGAAAAAAAGGTTTTTCGGGTAATGTCCGTATTCTGAACTGAACACTGGCAGTGTTGATTAAGGGTGCCCTTCAGCAAACGTGAATAACAATAATAATTGTTGCATTGTTCACAGGCCTTTTTTAATGAATTGTGTATATTGACACATGCTCCATCCCATTTTCACAAGAAATATTTGTCAAATGTTTTTAAATCCCTGAACTATTCTCCCATTGGATCATGTTCAATCAGTGGTGAGATGCACCATAATGGGAAGATTATCAGAACTATTACTTCCATATGTTTCCATTCTTTTTTTCTCCTCCTTTCTGCCTTTGTGTTTGTGTTTGTGTGTGTGTGTGTGTGTAACACCAAGAAGCCAAATAGAACACCTGCTGTGTTTGCTATTAACAGATGCAAGGGGTAAAATGGCCCAAAAAACAGAACAAGAATGTGTCACGAAAAACTGACTGTGTCAACATTGGAAATCTATGCACCATCTGCTGCTTTTAAGTGTTAATGGATCAAAACTTAAGCATGCTTAATTAAGCAAGAAATACTGAAATACAAATATACTTTGTCAAAAGATCTGTCACATACTGTTCGCATCTGCAACCTAGCCTCCAGCCTAAATGGTGTATTATATGTGTGAGATAAAACTAGACTGAAGATGCACCTCTTTCAAATATAAAATGTATAAACAGTACCGTCAAAAAGTAGGGTGCTGTACTTTTGTTTGACTCACTTTAAAGACTTAAATACAAATTATTTATTTTTGACAGAACTAAAGCCATGTTTTTTTTATAACATCAAAATTAGCATTATCTACATCTGTCATTTTTTCGGTTTTAATTTTAGTTGAGGAAAATATGTATAGGTACAGTGAGCTCTAACAATGTAAATCTAGTATCTCATAATATATCAAGTCATTCTAAGTTTATTTTCTTGTAAATCTGTGAATCATACGGAACAGAAAAAGAAAATAAACCAAGGAACTCTCAGTACAAGCTTCTGAGAGGCAGCCTTAACAATCAAGAGATCCATCAACAACAGTATCATCAAGAGGCTTGGACTATGTGTAACAGCCCTTGGGTGACGAAGATGATATTTTAGTCTGACTGTCGAAGGTTCGATCTGGTGCCAAGTGCTTCCAAGCAAGGTCATCCTACAAACACTTGTATATGTAACATCCTGCACTTCAAAGTTGAAGAAAACTGTCAACATTGTATTTGCCCGTGCAAGGGGCCAAGGGTGCATTCACACCTATCCTGTTTTGTCCAAAGAAACTTGTTTGCCTGTTGGTTTGGCATTGCAATCATATATAACATAGTAAAACTCATAATGGACAGTTTAAAAAAAAAAAGCTAAAAAGTTTAAAAATGGATGCAGCAGAACCAGAGATTTCTTCTTCTTCTTCTTTACTTCATACATTCTACTTCCTTTGAAAATGTGGCATCCACATTACCCACATTACAACACTGTTTCTTAACTTGTTGATGGTAGTGGCTTATGTAGCATTGAGCTGCTGACCTCAAACATAATATAAGATAAGATTAGGCCACACAAGTCTGGTAGGCTCAGTTCTTCCAAACCCACACCCCTGGATATTTGTTGTTTTCAAACTTTTCTTCACCCACAACCAGTGTTACCTCAAATTACATCCGTTGACGTAATTCTTCAGACTTCACACAGTTCTTTCTGGATTCACAAGAGGCTTTGTACAACTTTTTTCTTCTTTCTCATATGCACACAGTAGTCCCCAAGGCCTGTAAACATACTTTGATGTGTAAAATTGGTTGCGCTCTGCTTTAATGCTGGTGTGAAAGCTGTCAATCAAACACAGGTATGGACTACTCAACCCTTACCTAAAACCCCTGGAAAGGTGGGTCTCTGACCTCTAAACAATCATAACTGATCTGTTTAAGCAGTGTACAAATGTGTACAAGATCTACACTGATGAGCAACACCACACTGGGTTGTCTTTAAGGATTTTTTTTCTAAATTGGTTTAATCTAGGTGAAACAATTAGATAGATTTAGTCTCCAATAGATCATACCACTATCAACTGACTTGAGGTTGCATGAACAACTTGTACATTTTTGCATAACGTCTAGACGTTTCTTGCTACTGTTTGTGTGTATGTGAAAGTCATTGTCAGTAGTACCTGAACATCCGTGCGGTCAGCAATCCACTTGGCCAGTTGCTCCGAAGCAAAGCCGATCCGTTGCAGGTCAAACGTATCCGCCCTCTTTGGCTTTCCCTTGGCTGGGAAATGCATGAAGGTCGGAGCGCTGTTCATGTTCAACTGGGGAAAATAGTTAGGGCATTGTCAAGTTCATGTCACATTATAACAAATAAAGTAATACATCATCGGAATATAAAGATACATAATCACGTGTGATACCTTATTTAAAACAGATTGCCCCTCCTGACATACATTAAACTAAACATTTTATGATACTAGAGATATTATGGGAAATCATAATGTGATACAGGGGACATATTATAATATATTATTATAGAGTTATTCAGTTGTCGAAAATGCCTCGCTCAAATATGTGTGGCTTTACATTTGCAATAAGCAGCTGTACGTATACGAAAACCCCAAAGTATCAGGCACTTAATATTAAATGACTTTGCACAGGTGCTCTCAATGATCATTTCATATAAGAAACTGCACCAGTGTATTGGGTTTCTACCATTCTATGTTCTTCTCTGTGAGTGTGTAATAATCTGATTACAAGCCAGCCAGTGAATATGTTTTGGCTATCACAGTTAATATTTGGATAGAGAGAACAAGCATCTCCAATAACCATCTAAGCTAAATAAGTCTCCCTCCCTCCACGTTTCACACATATTGAACTCCAAATCCCAGGGCACCATGCAATTATCTACAACAATAAAGCCCCCACTGTCTTTTGTCTCATTTCCTGTTATTCCCAAGACACCTGAAGAAAAATGGAGAGGCGAGGAATAATAAAGAAATGAGGTTGAAGGCGAATTTTATGCACGTGTGCATACAACCATGTGCATACCATTGTAAGACTATGGGCACAGACATATGAATAAACACAAGTACAAACATTTGAATGCATTAATCAGTCATGCACTCCACTAAAACAATATAAAAAGGAACAAGAAGTAAAGCTACACTATTTATAACCGAGTACAGCTATTTAAAGTTCTTAAAGTATATGGTGTAGTAAAATAGGAAAAGGACAACAGGGAATCTACTTGTGTATTTTGTATCAGTTTCTGTATTTACGTAAAGGTGCCTGCAGGTGACAGCTGACAACTGGAGTTGCATGAATAGTTTGAACTTATCTAGCACTTCTGATATCACAGAAGCTGTACGAGCAAAAGACACGGAGGATCAAAGTTTTGAGGTTTCAAGAATATCTGTGAAGTGAATCAAACCCTTTATGCTTTAATTCAAAGTGTACTGGGGATTGGCAAGATGGATAGACTCCAGATATTTGTTATTTATTTTCTTGAAGAAAATCGCCCCTCAGATCTTTATATTTGTCACAGTTTAATAGGAAGTGAGATGCTGTCTCAACATCTCTGCTATGACAGTGAACACAGCCTGGACTCCCTAGATCTCCTGTTCTGCCCGTTTGTATTGCCAGGCTGTATCCACTCCGTCTGCACATTCTCCATTATTTTGAAAATCGTTTAAAGCACATATTGTATGTGTCAAGCAGGAGTTGAGCATCAAGTATAAAAATATGTTTGGGTAAAAATGAAACCTACCAACCCACATACACATTAAATGAGCAGGGAGTATACAATTTAAACTGAATTCCGGAATTTGAACCAAGTCTTTAAAAATATTGCATGATATGGATTATTAAAACCTTTAAAAAGGGACCTTTTGTAGAGCATTGCATCTTATAATGTCATTTAATTTGCTTTTTATGTTTTGCTTGTATGCTTGCTTGTGTCTGTGTTTGTCCATGTATTTCACTGTGTGCTGCGTTAATGTGTATAAATACCCAGTCCATTTGGCAACCTGTTTCTACTGGAAATAAGAGAGTGGATTAATCGAATGAAGAAAGGGAGAAAGTGAAGGCAAGAAGGAAAGAATAAGCGGCAGGAGAGAGGAGAGCTATAGGATTGGACATAATGAGAAATAAAACAAGGTTAAAGGTAAATACAATGAAAAAGAAAGAAGGGTCAAGGAGGTGAGGATGGAGGGATGGAATTGTGAAAGACTGCAGGTCACTGATGGACACTCATCACCTCCTCTAGGAAAGAAGGAGGGGAAGAATGAAGGGAGAAAAGACCCTTATTTGAAAGTGATTGCTTTGTTTTCCTCCAGAATCTCTAAAACAATTTTATTTGTATTTATTTTCTCCTTTCAATCCAGAGCAACCCACGGAGGGAGTTTTACTACCTACTGAGGAGCACATTACCTTCAACATTCTAGTAGGTCATATTCTAAAAGTAATCCTAGAACCAACACAATGGTAATTAGCTTTTAGTCTACAATGTGTTTTTCAATCTTGTCTTTTATCTTTGTCACAGAAATGTTGTTCACAGAAAATAAAAATACTCAAATGGATAAGGAATGTTTTGATCGACCATATTGGAAGTCAAGAGATTTCGAACTCAAGCTGCTGCAGTTGCAACACTGGTCAGTGGTGTTTTCTGTAGATGTCACACTACTGTGTGCATAAACGTCATGGGTGGGCTCATAATAACGGACCCATATAAGGTACAAGAGAGAAAAGGAGTGCTATATGCAAGCAGATGGATGAGTAGAGAATGGAAGATGTAAAATACAAGGATACAAAGGTCCAACTTGAAGCTTTGGTTAACTCGAAATAACTTGTTACCTGTTGGAAAACATCAGCTCCCTCGTCGTAGTCCACGACCGTGAAGAAAAGCTTGTTGGAGAATGCAGACGAGTAACGCCAGGAGTTAGCCAGGACCTGGTACTCCTCATTGGCCTGCCTAGAAGATGGTGATGAGAAAGAGAGAAGGAATGAGAAACAAAGTCATCACAAAAATATAGAACACATATTACATGTAGGCAAACAGGACTGCTTAACACTTCATCTTAGATTTACATACTCAAGCACCGTGACGATCACATGAACACGACTTAAGTTCATCTTTTCCGTGGCAAATAGATCACTTGTTTAGCAGCTACCACTAACATAAAACAAACATAATAAAACATCATTTACCTTAGTAACATACAATAGTTGTGCAGAAAATAACATATGTTTAACCCTTAAAAGGTATTAGCGTTTAGCCAGTAAATACTTGTCCTTGTATCATGTTTTGCAAACCTAGAGGTTGGTATCGTTCAGGGATGGGCATAATTAATCGATCATTGCTCGTTAAGAATATTGTCGATTACGTGAAATTGTTATCGATCATATAGCCGTTGTGTTGCGCAGTGTGAGTCCGGCAGCACAGCAATGAGTTTCACTATGTGGCAGCACCAAAGACTGTATGGGCAGCAATTAAACATCCTACCAGCAGGGGGAGATACTTAACTAGTAGTAGGAGACAACAGAACAGGCTCAGGCAGCAGCTGCCTTAATGTCAAAACATAAACAGGAAGAAGTTAAGGAGAAGTTTGGCTTTAGAAACGAAAATAACTAAGTTCATTAAGCATTGTGAAACCTTGTATAAGTACAACACTTAAACAAACCGAATTATGTACCACTTGTACATCGAAGCCTACATCCGACCCTGTGTGACGTTAGCACTGCTAGCATTAGCGGCTAACTTTAGCGTCTATGCTTTCCTACTTCACCTTCATCAAGAAACTAATTTGCACATTTTAGATGATGATTAGATGAAGTAACGTTAGGTCCTTTATCATTCAGAGAAACGTGCCGTGCCCTTATGCAGTCTTTGGCAGCATCTTAGGAGGCGCATATGTGTTTAAACTTGAAAGGTATCGTAGCATTGGCTCCTTGTTGGCTCATAGCCTCGGGCTTTAACCAGCGCCGCACTTTATTATTATTTTATTTTAAAAAGTTGCCTTGTCTTAATAGATTGTTGTTTGCCTAGAAGATCTTGGAATAAAGATGTAATTGAGTGAAAACCTCTTGTATACAGTCTATGGTAAAAACGCTATATTTTTTATTTATGTTGGCATTTTTTAATATGTAAAAAAAGATAACGATTACTCGATAATTGCTCGTTCATTTTCCCGATGATCGATCAATTGAATTTCTTAAAATGCCCATCCCTAGTATCGTTACTATCGCTATCATAAAAGGAATAAATGAATTAGTTAATTCATTCAACCTTTATATATACACTCGAGAGATCATTGAGGGTGACCCCTATAATTTCCAATGGCGTCGAGTCAAACAAAACAATGCAAAGTAAAACAACAACACAAAAACAAAAGCAAAGGAAAGACAACAACATATATTAGTGTATACAAAGTAACTTCCCACAGCGAGCTGATGGAAAGAGCTAAAACCATTGAAAAATTCAAATGTTGTTGAAAAACATTCAGTTTACTAAAAGCCCAGTCAGATAATGAAAAGGAGACTATGATTTAAAAGGGCTGCAACTTAAAATGACGTGTGTGGAAGTTAATACGGTTATTTAAAACAGTTGCAGGTGGAGTTTGGCAGATGAAGGATAGCATGTCTACATTAGTTAAAGCTGGGTATGAATGCGTTGATTCTATATTTGATATTGATTGAGTGGCATCAAAAATAGAAATAAATGGTGTGTACTCAAGATGTGTTCTTTACATTGTCAAACTCCAGCTGTCAAAGATGAGGGGGAGACACAGGGAAAGTAAAGGGAGTAAGAAAGGGAAACCTTAGTTGGCATTGTATCTCATTTCATCCCATACTGGTTCTCATGTGACAATACTACACTTTTGTTCCTCTCTTTTGTTAACTTTGTCATTTTATTTTCCCTTCTTTCAAACTGGCATAATTAAGGTGTTATTCTAACCAGGTGTTGTCAGGCCAGTCTATTCCCATATCCTCCTGCATGACAAGATAAAAACAACAAAACTAAAAAGGCAGACTCATATCTCTATCCCTTTATATTGACTTGAGCAATGTGTCTCTTTCTTGCTGCTAAACTTCACGTCAGAGATTGTGTCTTGTGTCAACTGCCTCCTGTGTTGGCTTTAATTAGTGGGAAATGGTCTGTCAGGATGTGTTGTGTGCGTTGATGTTACATTGTTATCTTTGCAGCTCGTGTGAGGATGGACTCTTTGAAGTGTCTACCGTTTTAAAAAAGTCAGTGGAGATGAAGTTGAAACTCAGGCCAGCAGACTGTCAGGGATTACAGTGGCCCTACGAACACCACTTTACTGGAGATGATAAGGTGTCACTGAGATAGGCTTTTAACTGTCACGATAGTCTGTGTTATTTGTGTATTTTTATTGTGTACTTAGCGACTGACAACTATCCTTTAAATATATAGTATACTGTATATAATTTTTTTTTACTGATGGGGGTTGCAGGAGTTTCAAAATAAAATAGCTTATTATAAACCAATGTTGCTTGTTAGACACATTATCCACGCTATATTATGTTACCTTAAAATGTTTTGAATATTAAAAGTACACACAATATTGATGGACACCAAACCTAACATGTTGTTAAGCCCTTGTAGTTAATGATAATCAGTCTTCGGTTTGTTAATCCATGTCCCATCATATGTTTGACACATTGTGCCATCGATGACAGGCATCAATGTTGATTGACACAATTTAAGCATGCTTAATTTTGTCTCTTTTCCACTGAAAATGCAATAGTTAGAAAAGCAATTACAACGACTACTGTATGTTGTACACAACTGGGACAAAGCTTAAGAGTGATGGGAATGAGGACCCCAGTGATTAGCTGTCTTTTTCACTGCCTGATAGCATTAATGTAGATGCTCAGGTCACCATCTAACATCCATCTCTTACTCCAACTCCTCTCGCTCTGTTTTTCTAATTATGTGATGCTATCGCTAATGTTCAAAGAGATTGCCTGGAGAAAAACGAATGAGAAAGAGAGAGAAAAATAAAGAGAAAGAAAGAAGAGAATAAGTAGGCAGACAAAAACAGAAATACAGGGGAATGAGAATGGCTTGATATTAATGCATCCGGCAATATAATAGAAAAGGGCATTCTAGTTTCTTGTGTTTTTTTTGTATGTGTGTGTGTGTGTGCGTGTTTATTTGCCAGTATACATGTGTGTTCATATATTTTATGAAAACAATAGAGACCCAGAGACAAAGGGAGAGATAATTTTTCCACACTTAAAAAAATAGGACACAGTCCTGGTTTCCACGTCAATGCAGTTCTTGATACATGAATACACAACTCGAAATAGGTTTTACCAAATAGTAATACTTTTCAGAGAGAGACTCCCTGACACACTCTACACCAACAAGTGAATGGACAGTCCCAACAGCCAATAAGAACAGAGAATTGGAGCCTTGCTCTGATTGGTCAAAGTGTACAGCTCATGTTAACTTTGACCAATCAGAAATCACACACCCCAGCTTTAAAGAGTCTGCATACCCAATACTGTTTCACTGACTAATCCACAGTAGCTTTCAGGACCATGGACAGTGCTTAGAGTAGTCTTTATTTTGAAAACCAAATGGAGCTGCCCATGGTGCTGAAATGCTGGCCATGTCAGATAGTTAAACGAATGAATGATACAATAATTGATTCAGTTGGGGATTCATTTGAATTCTAACCTCATATTTAAAATCAAACATTTAGTAGTGTATTAGCATTTTGGGTTGGTGCTTGACCTTGCTTTGTATTCTGAGGCAAGTCTGATTTTGTAAATAAAAATTCAATTTAATGCTCCCTATATTTTTTAAACCTCTTCATGCATTCAAAGCTTTAAGTGGGCAAGTAGATAAGTGGGTCTTCTTGGCCCTATTTTGTGGAAATGTATTAATTTTTGTCAGCATGGCTGGCTGAAGGCCCTTTGATCTAAATGTCGACGTCACCCACAGGTTCTTGTTATAATGCTGTGTGTGTGTGTGTGTGTGTGCATGCATGTGTGTGTGTGTGCGTGCGTGTGACTTGACAGCTCACGGCGGCATGGACTGTAGGAGATGTTCAATGCACCAAGGTCAACTTGCAGGGGGACATGACAATCTCAGGTGGTAAATTGAAAAACAGAGGAATGTAGGAGCTATTCCAGATTGTGGCCTATACTAGGTGCATTTGACTTGAGAGTGTGGGTGTGTGAGTGTGAGTGTGGGTGTGTGAGTGTGAGTGTGAGTGTGAGTGTGAGTGCGTGTGTGTGTGTGTGAGTATACCTGCAGACGGAACACTGCCTTTGAGGCTGTAGAGCAGTAAACATGACGATGACAGAGTAGTTCCTGGGCGGGGCCTTGACGAAGCGACGGAACTTGTCCCCATTCATCCGGACCACTGAGCGGCGAGAGGACCACTCCATCATCTGGTCCACCTTCTCTGACAGAAGGTTCTGATGCACAGACAGGGGACAATGGCTTTCATTAAGATTTTTTTTTATTTATTTATTTTTTCACAAAAACTTTATTCCTGGGAGGCCAACAATGAAAGGCATTTTAAGTTAAAAAGAAAAATTATTGACTGTTCCTTCTTTCATTGAGGTAAGCTGTACAACGATGTATTTGATACCTCACAGTGACTTCGTAAGCCCTTTTCATTCAGAGCTACAGTCACAAACGACCCTGGAATAGAAGTTTGTTCAATAGACTGGGCTAAAGCAGCACCACAATCTCTGGACTTCCAGGCCATACACTCGTCAGTGGAGAAGATTTTTTTTTCCAAACCACAAATATAAAAGGTTTCATTGGGCATTAATGATTGTTGTTTGTGGGCTTTTAAAGCCGTCACCTTGTGCCGATTCGGATTTGTGAGGAGTCACATAAGGAGGATGGCATGAATTTGTAAAACCATTGACACACTGGCTGCTTTGAAAGTCCAAGGCCGATCCACAGCAGTGAATGGCGTCCAGTGTTGCTGGACACCATTCACTAGATCTAAATTAAAAAAGGATTGACTTCTGTCCTCTTTTGCTAAATCGGATACAAACAGAGAACCTTGAATAAAGTTAACCATTATTTACAGAAAAGAAGCTCTGACCTGGCAGTAGGTGTGTGCATGCATAGAATAGCCAAAGCTCTTGTGCCCTCGTGTATTGTTGATTAAATCTGGTCCAGCTTTGCTAAAAGGTCACAATAGAGCCAGCATCGGAACACAGCGCTAAAAGTAAACACACGGCATACGTGTCTACACAAACGAACCAGCTAGCGCCTTTGCAAGCTTTCTAAAGCTGAATTGCTTAGGATAGCAATAATACAGTGTTTGTTTACAAGTGTCCTTGTGTTATATTTGTGTGTGTGTGTGTGTGTGTGTGTGTGTGTGTGTGTGTGTGTGTGTGTGTGTGTGTGTGTGTGTGTGTGAATGGCTCTTAATCTACTGTAAGACTGTCAGTGTAAGTTCTCAGCAGGACGCGGCTTAGTTCCTGCTAGCATCATCTTTGGCTAACTTGAGCGGTGAGCTGTTAAGTGATGAAATACTGAGACTGCTGATAAAACACTTGTTGTTTTCCAACCACTTTTGATCTAACTGTACAGCAACAAAATCTGTACGAAAAGCACATTGCAATTCACACCATATAACTTTGATTGTTTTTTCTAATTCTCTTCTAAATAGAGTCTGTGTGCCGAGGGTTTTCATGAATTTTTCATTACAGGCTTTTGTCGACCATCTCTGCAACTTTAACAAATACAGAAAAACGATACATGTATTATCCTCCTTTTTTTTACTCAAGCCATTTCTATTAAACAGCAACCTTGCTGTAAATTGGAATGGCCGGGTGACACATAAAGGATTGCAACCCTGGTCAGAACAGAATGCCTGAAGTAGGCATGCCGCTGGCGTCTGGTGTTCATGACATATAGGATTAAAAATGATCTTCAATAGTGATAACATTAGTCAATGGTGATTAGTCTGTACAAGTAACTTACACATGTTCCCATGTTGTTGTTTACCACTACATTTATTATTTCTTTATTTGTATATAAAGTGTATACGTATCTAAAGTTATTATTATTCGCTAACTTAGCAGGATGAATTTCTCAACTAGGGTACAATATGCGTCACCCTTCTCTCACTCCAACATATGCATGGTAGTCACGTTCCGGCAATTTTTGCAAGACTGAAGTCTACCAGAGATAAGGGGGGTAACTTGACAGTGGCGCATCCTTGGCAGCTCCACGTACAGAATCTTTTCATCCTTCCTTTTCTCTCTCTCCTTCTTTCTAACCAGTATTTTGCTAGTATTAGATCAAGTAATAGCTAATTAATTAAAGCACTGCACCTCAGTCTTAAGCGGACACAAAATCTCGCACACATGAACGCGCATACGCACAAGTGCACACACACACACACACAAACACACACACACACACACACACACACACACACACGGCTGCAGACACTGAGTGTACTGCCTGAAGACAAAAAAAGAGAGGGAGACCGGGCGAGAAAGACAGACAGTAGTATGAAGTGTTTGTGCGGTATTGCTTGTTCACACCAGACATCACACAATTCAGCACTAATGGGCCATGTTTAATGAGGGAGGAGATTCACTGAGAAACAACACAAAAGGATTGCACCACTAACACACACACACACACACACACACACACACACACAAACCCCATAGGAGCTGCAAAGTGCTATTTGTACACCTTTGCTTTTTTGTCTTGAATTTATCTACCAAGTTTTTGCCCGAGTGCATTCGGCCCCAAAAGGATAGCTGTCAGTCCTGGATGCCAATCATACTGGCGGTAATGATGCCCTGCCGTCCTCATGTTCAGCAAGCACGAACACACACACAGAGACACACATACACACTCAAAACACAGAGAGGTGCTACTTATCAAGAAGTGTAAGAGATGACAAAGATGCTGAACTACAAACAGAGTGTTTAGTAAGAGTAGTCCATTTAAGAGGAAGTGTTTTTTCTTTTAGTTTGTTGAATATTGTTCCAATGATGCTATACTGCTTCCATGTACCTGTGTACATTATGAGCTGACCATGAAAGCATGTAGATTAAGATTTAGATTAAGATAGTCTTTAGTTTGCAGGCAAATTAAGACAGCTACTAGAAGAAGACATTAAAACAGTGAAAAACAGAGGGAGTTAGAGATAAAAGACCTGCCACAAATAATAATAGCCTCAAGTGTCTCAAATGAAAGGCCTGGTTCACCTCTTCAGTTGTGGCAAATGGCTATGTACTATGTTCATAGTAATCATCATTGACTGTATTTAGACAAAGCTGTGCTTGGAAACTCAAAAGTAGTTAAAAACTCTTCTAAGGAGAGATTCGTGCACAGAGCTATTTAAAAACCTTATGTTAGACCTTCGGCTGACTCCCACACATCAGTGTTATGGCTCCCTACTCGACATGACACACACACACACACACACACGCACAATACATAAGCTCTCCAAACAGCCTAGGACCATTAAAAACATTTATTTTCTACCCCACTGAGCACAGAGGGCACTAAAATGAATCACATCTAGGGCGTGTGTATGCTTACGTGTGTCTGTGTGTGTTTATGTGATCTTGTGTGTGAGTAAGATGCACAAACGGTCTGCAGATATCCTGCTTCATCCATATGATTTGCTGTCAGTCACTCCATTAATGTCACACTCTCGAACACAGACACAGACACACGGTAGACTGCTACTGTTAACATTAAAACTATGAGTATATGTGTTAATAAAAATATATACCATTAATATATCTGTCCACCACTGTATCATATTGAATTGTCTTTGTACAATACTGTCTTGGCATTGCTTTCTATTTGTGTGATTTTCTTCATACATTTCATAAAGGATTGCTGGAAAGAGAAAAGCTTTGAGAGAAAAAAAAATCATGAAGAAGAGGATGACACAGTGTGAGTGTGAGGCAAACTCCTTTGAGCTCTAATGACCACACAGCCAGAGGTTATGGAGGGCAGGGGGAAAGACGCTTTGTCGTCAGTCAGTCAGTCAGTCAGTCAGTTACTCAATCAAACAGTCACTCTGCCTGCCTGCCAGCCACTCAACCATCTCAGAACGAGCAGTCCTTCAGCCAGCTGGGTAATGGCTAGGTCAGTCCATTATTTAGCTAGCAAATGAGCTATAAGTAGTGAATTGGTGAGTTGAGGTCAGTCAAACAAAGAATGAGTAACTGAATTAGAAAAAAAGGCAGTCAGATATTCCTATGTTTGTCTTTCAACTATCTTAAATCTGCCAAACTCTACCTGTAACTGTTTTAATTAGGCTATATTGTACTTTCACCCATTTAATTTCATTTTAATTGCTGCCACTCTTCACCACTATGTAAATGTTTCAATTGTTTTTTTGTTTTTTTCTTCTCTTCACCTGTTGTTGTGTATTTGATGTATTTGCATTGAATATTGTGTATGCATTGTTGTTTTTCCTTGGAATTTGTTTGAACTCGACACCATTGAAAATGAGGGTCACCCCTCAATTGGTCTCTCGAGGATAAATAAAAGTTAAATGAAAAAAAAATCAGCTTAGTTGCTAGTTTAAAAGGCATGCTCTAGAATCAGAATCGGATTTTTATTTTATTTTTCAAAATCAGCCAATATCTACTCACCATCCGCTACCTGTCTGTGGTGTGTGCGCACTGAAATAAACTACTAGGGTGGAGTTTGATTATACACAGCCGCGACTCCGTTAACGGCAATCTAAATGCACTGGCTAAAAGAAAATCATCTCTCAAAATTCAAGTTGTTTTCGAATGGGAGTGATCGATCTCTCGGCTCAGAGTGTGTGGTCTAAACTTGAGAGAAACCACCATTAATACTAGGAAATCAAAAGTGTGCCATATGATTTCCTTTCTTTGATTTTCACTGTCTGTGTTAAAAAAGAAAAATAAGGAGGAAAGTCTTTGTTATATCAAGTATACCGGAGAGCAACCTTTCATTTCCCCCCCATTTTCCAAGACAGCCATCTGAGAAGTTTGAGAGTGCTCTGAGGATATGGTTCCATCACGACCGAGGTGATCATTATGTGATAAGGGCATAACAAGGAAAGGGCTGTTCCATGCTGCCCCCTCCCCACAAAGACTGTGTAAAAAGGAACTGGGATATAACTAAGCTAATAACTTTCTGTATGCTGCATATGTGTGGAAAAACTGATTAGTGTAGCAGTGCTGTACAGGGGCATTAGCTTTCACAGTTTTCACCCCCTCCCCAGTGTATCTTTTAAGTGCCTTGTAGTGGATGGGGGCATCCAAGATTTCCCCAGCCAACCAGGGGTTTGATCTGCGAAGCTTCCTCATGAAAAGCTAACAGTATGTGTTCAATCCTCAATCCCTTGCTCTGAGCTTTCTGAACAGAAGTCTTTTGTAAAGTGAATACGTCTCGGCTTTGGCCATCAGGCTCCAATAAAGTTTCCTACGTTTCTCCCGTTGAATGGGGGATTACTGAAAAATTGGCTTTGTACAACAAGGAACAAAGCCTCAGCCCCTACCCTCTCTCTCCACCCCCCCCCGCCCCCCACATACACACACACACACTTAGAAAGTGGTCCTCAACAGTGGCTTCCACATTAACACAAAATGTACCATACTCGACTACCTTATCAACCCAACCAATGTAGCAGTTTATTAGATATGTATTAACTCTTCATTAGGCCCACACCAAAACAGATTTCTCAGTTTTCTTTATCACAGTCAGTGGTTACGACTTTCTGTGTTTCACCAAAGGTAGTTAAATTCACAAAATGTTGCTAAAGATAAACAAAATAATTCAGGCGAGAGGAAGGAAAAGCAACGTTACTCAGAAGTTGGATGTTTTCAATAGGAATGGAAGGAAATGACCAAATGAAAAAGGAGGGGGAAGGAGGTAACTTAGAGGTTAAAGAAAGAATGCAGTACTAATGGCCATAACTAGGATGACAGGGAGTGGAGGAGTCTATGAAGCGGAAGGAGAAGGAGGGGGTCCAATAGAGGAAGGGCGAAATGGAAATGACAAACAGCAGTGATGAAGACAGACAAGTGTGCCGAGGAACAGAATGAGTAACACTTCCACGCTAACGAGCAAACACAACGGTGGAGGCAATGAGCGATGTTCCGTGAATAAAGTGACGTGAAGAATGGTTTAAGGAGAAGACGGTGATATGGTCCTTTTAGCTAACTTCCCTCGTCCCTACGTCATCACCACATGAACGCGCAGCCGTCTTCATCAGACAGTGCCACGGCGGAGAGTATCGAGTCATCGTTCACGGGCACAAAGACCCGCCTCTTTATAGGGCTCTGTCTCCTGATTGGATAAAAACAAGTGGTCAAAATGTTATTTGGCTACTATTATTGCAAAGCTGAATGACAGGGAGACCTGTATTATACTGTTTAAGTAATTGCTGTATGAATATAGAGTGATTGTTCATTCATATTAACAAAGAAATATCACTTCTCCTTTAAAGGCACAATACATATTGATCATAACAACTTCACATGACATAACTAATGTTATATAAATTGTTTAGTGTACTAAAATCATTAGAAATGTTTCAATCAATTTTCAAAATCAGGGTTTTTTTTTTTTATATAAAATAAGGCACCGTTTCACTCTGCCACCTGTCAATTAGGCTACGACATAGGACTTATTTCTGCTCTTCTTCCTGAAAATTGGGGAGGACCAGATAATAACGGGTGGAGGAAGACCGCACAAAAAAAGGAATAATTATCGCATAGCTTTCTATTGTAGTATTGTTTTTTTGCACCATCGTGATGGAAAATGATTATGAGTTACCTTCCATGCTTCCCATGATCCCTTGCAACTTCATGCCATCATCAAACTCTGTTTCCTGTTATTGTATTGATCGTGAGCCCCCTAGTGGCAGAACATTACATATTGTGTATATTACATTTTGATTGTGTCTGTTTGAGTCAGTTTGCCTGTCAGTGCTATTGTTTCCATCCCTCACCTCTATTGAATCAAACCAAAAGGCTTTCATATTGCCAGCTCCGTTTGTCAGCGCATAATCTGCAATTCCCAGAAATACCACGACTTGTCATCAGAGGGGTTTGGAGGAGGGAGATTTGTCAGCTTATCTGCCTAATAACAATTATTTTGAAATGAATGCATTTTTACCCCCTGCCTTTGTCCTTGCGTCTTCCTGCCCGTCACCCTCTAGTGATTGTGTTTTAGTTTATTTCCCCCCATTAGCGCCAGCGGTTGTCTATCTCTCTGTGTGATGCTTATAGAATATCTGACGAATTCTCTGACTTCTGTGTTCTTTTTTTGCCTGTAGATTACAGCTTCTCTCTGAACCATGCAGACACATGGTGTGACAATTTAAATCTCCTGTCGTTTCCTTTCACTAGGGCGCCTGTCTAAGTCTTGTGTGTGTGTGTGTGTGTGTGTGTGTGTGTGTGTGTGTGTGTGTGTGTGTGTGTGTGTGTGTGTGTGTGTGTGTTGGTAATGGGAGTCTGCGACTTTCATCAAGATCACTTTCTAGACTTTCTCAGATGGTATGAACACTAGTAAGCAGGAGATTTAAAACAAATTTTGAGGTCGTAATAAAACATGGAAATGATCAATCCCAATTTGCATTCGGTGTGAGTGACTTGGGAATATCACTTGAGGTCTGAGGTCTTGGGTTTTGAGAACATGTTTTAAAGCTAAGAGTGTAACTTCTGTGGCCCCCATGAGGAATTCTGAGTTACAATCATATGAAAAAGTTTGGGAACCCCTCTCAGCCGGCATTATAATTGACTCTGCTTTCACAAAAAAAACATAAAAGTGGTATGTCTTTAATTTACCAGGAACAGAAAAGTACTGGGATGTTTTCCAAACAAATATTTTTTTGAAAAGCAGTATTTGGTTGTATGAAATAAAATAAAATGTGAAAAACTGGCTGTGCAAAAATATGGGTACCCTTGTGGTTTTGTTGATTTTAATGCCTGTAACAGCATGTAAAACTGATGACTTTAAACACAAAGTTGGTTGGATTATGTTGTTAAGCCTTGAACCTCATATAAAGGTCTGTTTAATCATGAGAAAATTTATTTTAGGTGCCTAAATGCAAGTTGCACTTCTCTTTGACTCTCTGCTGAAGTGAGACAGAATGGGATCATCAAAACAGCTCCCAAAAGATCTTAAAAACAAAGATTATTCATTGTCATGGTTTAGCGGAAGGCTACAAGAAGCTTTCCCAAAGGTTTCAATTGTCAATTTCTACTGTAAGGAACATTGTCAGGGAATGGAAGGACACAGGCACAGTTGCAGTTAAACCCAGGTCTAGCAGACCCAGAAAAGTACAAGAGCGGCATATGCGGCGGATTGTGAGAATGGTTGCACACAACCCAAAGATCACCTCCAAAGACCTGCAAGAACATCTGGCTGCAGATTGTGTATCTGTACATGGTTCTACAATTCAGTGCAATTTGCACCAAAACATCTGTATGGCCGGGTGATGAGAAGGAAGCCCTTTCTGCGCCCAAGCCACAGATACAGTTGCATGGAGTATGCAAAAGCTCATTTAGACAAGCCAGCTTCATATTGGAAGAAAATGCTTTGGACTGATGAGACAAAAATTAAGTTATTTGGTCTTTATAAAAAGCAGATGTTTTGGTGCAAATTGCGCTGAATTGTTGATCGATGTACAGATGCACAATCTGCAACCAGATGTTCTTGCAGGCCTTTGGAGGTGATCTGTGGGTTGTGTGCAACCATTCTCACAATCCTCCACCTATGCCGCTCCTGTTTTTTTCTTGGTCTGCCATGCCTGGGTTTAACTGCCACTATGCCTGTGTCCTTCCATTTCCTGACAACGTTCCCTACAGTCGAAATTGACAATTGAAACCTTTGGGAAAGCTTCTTGTAGCCTTCCCCTAAACCATGACAATGAACAATCTTTGTTTTTCAGATCTTTTGGGAGCTGTTTTGATGATCCCATTCTGTCTCACTTCAGCAGAGAGTCAAAGAGAAGTGCAACTTGCATGTAGGCACCTAAAATACATTTTCTCATGATTAAACAGACAATTATATGAGGTTCAAGGCTTAACAACATAATCCAACCAACTTTGTGTTTAAAGTCATCAGTTGTACATGCTGTTGCAGGCATTAAAATCAACAAAACCACAAGGGTACCCATATTTTTGCACAGCCAGTTTTTCACATTTTATTTTATTTCATACAACCAAATACTGCTTTTCAAAAAATCTTTGTTTGGAAAACATCCCAGTACTTAACTGTTCCTGGTAAATTAAAGACATACCACTTTTATATTTTGTTTTGTGAAAGTAGAGTCAATTATAATGACGGCTGAGAGGGGTTCCCAAACTTTTTCATATGACTGTATAACAACGATGTGGGCACATCTACATGAGGTAAGCCTTGGTGATTGCGCACATATTTGATATTTCTTATTAGCAATGACAATAAACAACTGAAACATGTTGTGGGCACTTCTTGGACAAATGTCGCCGTACGAAAACAGTGTGTAAACATTGTCATACTGAGGAACACACAGATAGTTGAATAAGTTATGCGTCATAGTTTCAAGGTAAATGCAAGCGTTATTTCTGTAATTGAATTTGGTATTTCCAATTCAGCTTCCATGGCTTATTTCTATCTGCACCGTCTGCGATAGATAGTTGTTGGGGAAGACATTAGGCACATTAATCATTCACCTTCCACAGTCCAAAACATTAGAGAATATTTTAACAATGCACTGGTGTGGCAAAACTACACACACACACATCAGCAGGGCCGCTGCTAAGCTTTTGGGTGCCCTAAGCTTAAATTGTCAGTGATTGGTCTGCAGACCCATGTTCTATGATGGAGGGGCCCATTTCAACAGATAAAGGGTGGATAGCTACTTTGTATGAACAATTTAGAATTCACACATAGAAAGCTTATTCCTGTTTGTGTGAGGGGGCCTTAAAGGCCCCTCATGGAGCCCCTAAGACAGAGCTACTAATGCTGTTGTTTTTAAACTTGCTTTTGTATTTCTCCCCTAGTTGAGGGGCCCATGATGATATCGAACTTGTTGAATTGTGATGAGTATCCTTATATTTAGGCTATTCATTTTTGGACCCTGTTATTGACATCAGTGACTGAGCTCTTTGACTATGCAACATGAAAAGTTACTATCAGTATCTCTGGTTTAGGGCCCCCCTGAGCCCTTGGGCCCCTGGGCCTGTGCCCGTGAAGTAATCCACCTAGATAGGTTATACAATTAAGAAAAAACAACGATGGGCCTGCTGCTCATAACTCATTAATATATTTGTTGTAATGTAATGATTATCATGAAATGTTTTAAGAAACCTCAATTTTGGGTGGCCCCCCGGATCATCTCTTTTTACCAGTCACATAATAAGGGCAGAATGCCAGAGCTAATTGTTTAGTCACTCTGCTTGAACTGTGCTCCTTTTCTCCCCCCTTTATTTTTATTTTCCCTGTTTTTGCAGACGCCATCTCTCTGGGGAAGCAAAGAGCTCCAATTGGGTTTATGGGGCATCTGTGCAGTTTGATTTTGTTATAAACGCATCCCAATAAAAACTGGCGATGGACACAAAGAGCAAGGGGCCAGTTCCAGTGTAAAAACAATAGGGAGTCGACGCAAGCACTCTGGGAGCATATGGTCACTGTACCGCTCCCTGCAATAAAAGCAAGAGATGGAGGGAGGGAGGGAGGGAGGAGAGGAAAGTAAATGAGAAAACTAGGTGGAAAACAGGAGGGTGAGGAAGGATCAAGAAAGGATAAACCACTGGGACAAGTAAAATGCAAGAGAGAGAGAGAGAGAGAGATAATAAAAGGAGAAGCAAAAGGTGTTGCGGCGAGAAAGAAGGGAAGAAACAAGAAAAGAAACACCAAGACCGAACTAGAGACATAAATTAAAAAAATGTCAATTTTACAAAACACTGACACCCAGCTAATGTTATTCTTTCAGGTTGGGGATCATAAGTATATCTAACAACATGTTATA
This sequence comes from Ammodytes marinus, assembly GCF_949987685.1. Classification (NCBI taxonomy): domain Eukaryota; kingdom Metazoa; phylum Chordata; class Actinopteri; order Uranoscopiformes; family Ammodytidae; genus Ammodytes; species Ammodytes marinus. The sequence goes on from NC_137235.1 coordinate 20,189,467, forward strand.
CTGGTAAGGACCATAGATAGTAAATAATATGGATGTATCATCCGGGCTGACCTCAGTTATTCACACGGCATCCAATAATCCTGGTTTGTGCGCGTCGCCATTTTGTGAGATTTTTTACTCCACCTCACGTCGGGGGGAGAGAGATAGCTGACGTATACCTCCGAGTCAAAGTGAGGGACAACCATGGACATATAAAGAAATGGACACCAGTGTTTCCCCTACCATTATACAGGCCTGGCGGCCCCGCCAGGCCAACGGGACCCCCCGCCAGGCCAACAGCAGCCTGACTTAAAAAAAAAAAAAAAAAAAAAAAAAAAATGTTTTTTTTTTTTTTTTTTTTTTAATACATTTTTCATTGATTTCGTAATAATCATTTGCGAGCGTCTGCGCGGCACTGTCGGCCTGTCTTTACAACCTCTCGTTTGATCATCCCATCAGCTGATCTGTGTGTCTGCTTGTGTGTGTGTGTGCTCACGGCGGGCGCGATGCGCGTGTGCATTCGGTGCGCACTTGTTAAACACGGAAGCCAATGAGCAGGAGCATGACTAGCAAGCAAACGCTGAACTAGTGGCAAAAATAAAACCAGCGCCTGCTCCATGGAGATATTAAGGACTCAGTAACAGGGACGTTGAACAGGAAAAAGTGCTGAGCAAAACTTAGAAAGTTAAAATCGCTACGTCGCCGTGGCAACACACCCAATCTGTATCAACAGCAGAGACAGCGCTGAAAAAAACGGCATGCACTCGTTTCAGTAAGTTTACAGAAGTGCCACACTGCTACTGCCTTTGACATTCTCAGAAAAGCATTCATTTATGTTCAAGGGACATATTAATTTACTTATTGTTTTAACTGTTAAGTTATCTTGAAAACAGCTGGCTATTGTAGCCCTATTTGTATTTTCAATGCTACTTTATTTTTATGTTTTAAATTGAGAAATAGGCTAGATGAAATATAATGGTCGGAATAGGGAATTTGCCTTATGTAGCACACATGTTGATAGGCTAATCATGATGTGTAGCCTATGTTAATTCATTTATTTTCAACAAGGCTATTTGCATTAAAAAAAAAAAAAATTAAATAGGCTAGCTTCAGGGTGAGGTGATTCAGATTATTCCAGAAATGAGTAGCCTACTAGACAGGAGCTGTCTATATTAGATCTTAGTGTTTATTGTTTTTTATTGAAATCCACGTGTTTTTCTTGAATAGTTTACATGGCTTGTGTCTCCAAATTGTTACAGAAAATAGTTATAGGCAGGACATATGACAGCTGTTTACAGAGCACATAATTAATCAGAGTTCATCTCTCAAAGTGCACCAGATTGATGCATTTAACTTTAAAAATGATAAGGTTTTCTTCTGCAGGGGATGCCCCCAGACCCCAGAAGGTCCATTCTCACCCAGCAGGATCTAAAAATCCTGTGAGAAACACCACATGTACTAATGTACTGAATGTGAAAGCATAACCCTATGCCCTCATTTTTAACGGGCTGTCAAAAGAGGCTCATCCCAAATGGGGTTTGTTTTGGTCAATTTCTTCTAGAAATTTGGTACGCACGCGGCGCGCATACTCTTTATCAGCTCTTACCACCGGGCCTAAAAAAAATTCTAGGGGAAACACTGGACACCGTATTGAAAAATGGCGCCCATTCATTCCTATGAAAGCTGCTCAGGCGCAGAGAAGCAACAAGGAAGCTGCCATATTGCTTTCATGTAAGCCCTGGCACGCCCAAGTGTATGACGTGCCGCTCCCTCCTCCTCCCTCGAAAACAAACTGAAAGCCGTTAAAAGCCGTTGGGCTAATAAAACGCTTTATGTGGCGTTTTGAAATGAAAAAACTTCAGTTTTAATAGTATATGGTCTCAAGATAAGTTTGAGCCTATGATTGATATCCAGAAGATTTTTGCGGCGACACAATCTTGTTCGCATCTTGTATTGATGTGGACGGGGAAATCTGCCTTAGGGCTACCATGAAAATAAGCTCCCATTCACAGCATGCAGTACCAATGGGTTGGCCACTAGTCCATGCTGGCTGCTCGGAGAAGGCAGCATCCTGGGGGCCTGGGGACAACGGGCGGAGAGCTGTCACTCAAGAGATCGCGCCAATACATTTTAACCTCCAAAAGAATAAAAACTAGCGTGGTCCAAAGAAATTCACCCCCCTCAGTGTTGTCATGGAGATATGACCTAAACATAAAGACTAAAATGGTTTTGTGGACCAGGCTGTAAATAGGTTTAATAAGACTTTGAAAACGGCCTATCTAACAAGTGAGTCAAAGAAAAACTGCTCTGTCTTGGCACCACCCCCCAGTGACACTTCCTGGTTACTACAGTTGTGGTCACTTCCTTATTGGATGCTGGTAAAAATCGCTGAGGTTGGGGCTTGGTAAGGACCTATCAACATCATAGACAGAGTACAGTGTGTCTTAAGCCACAGCTCTGACGTATCAAATGTTTGCCTTGGCACAAACAATAGGACAAGCGTCACAATTACATTACTTTAAAAAGAATATATATATATATATATATATATATATATATATATATATATATAAATATATATTTTGGACTTGGCTACCACTGTGTCTTTGTAGTAGCCATAAGCATGTTATAAAGGGGAGAACGTCACTTTTCAAGGATTTACATTACATCTTGTTTTTTAGTTGACAACAAAATAAGCTTTTTAAAAAAACATGTCAACTGACAAACACCCTTAAAACCCAGATCAACCAACCAACTTGGACATAAAGAACATTTTATTTTGCACCAGTTTAAAACTACAGGGGAATATAACAGCAACAAAAACTAATTTAAAATAAAGATCGACATAAGGAGCCCTAGAGATGTGTCGGTTGTGGCAAAAGAATTAGAAAGGAACACAAAACGGATATGAAGGAACCTTCATCTCACGACACATGGCTAATTCATCACGATGGAGAGGACATGTTATACCATCAAGTCTTTCCGTGCCTTATTATCCTCACTTCAGCTCACTCTCCCTCTTGCTTCTCAGTGTGATAAAGTAAAAAAAAAAAGTAGCTTGCCACTCAAGGCAGACTTATCCGTGAGTGTTTAAGTAATAATCACACAAATTCAAGACTCTGCATGTTTGGGGGCTTACTCTCAAGATGGATGTGTGTGTGTGAAATGTGGTCATGTGCTGCTGGCACTAAGTGTTCAGCTCCAAATATCCATTGTGTGTGTAATGTTATCAAATGATTGGGGCATAAAGGGTCCACCATTTTGCATGCGAGTGATTTCGGCAGCAGGGGTCAGCTGTGGGCGGTCTTGATGTGTAATTAAGAACTGCAGAGACAACAGAAAAAATTACACACTTTGATATCCGGCCACATCCATCTTAATCCATCTGATATGAAAATTAGAAAGAAAATTGTACCGAAGGACTTGAGCTAAAAGATGTCAGAGGCTGCGGGAGCACAAGGGTGAGTTGATATGATTAAACGCTTTTTGAGCAAATTAAAGAATATTGTTACCCCTTTGACCCCCTATGAAGTAAGAAGAGATACATAGAGGCACAATGGAGGGACTAATATGGGCATGTTTGGAAAAATTAGGTACATTCTGAGGGACGAGATAAGGACTAAAGTTATATTGACACGGATTAAAAGTTTCCATTGAGCCCAGTCCAAAAAGGATACAACCAGGAAGGAGAATAAAGGACAGACAGACATTTCTCGTCTTAGTTGGCCATCACTATATCCATCATGTAATAGTATAGTCAAGTATAGTTTACTTTAAATGTAAGACTAGAGCAGTGATGTAACTGTCCACGTCTATTAACCAATTAGATACAACTCATTAGAGAGACTTGAGAATTGAGACTGCACTAGAGAATGTTAAATTGCTTTCTCAAGTGATGAATGAAATATGAGTTTTGACTTGGGTAACCATAACAGCGTTAATGCAGTAATTTGACCCAAACAGAGGGCTTGAGCGATTCTGTGTATATGTGACCAAGCAGCCACTTTTCTCTATCAACAACCAGGTAACAAAGCCAGTTTTCACTCAAAGATAGTGTGAAAATGACAGTATGGGCAGATGGTTTGTTGTCAGCAGATTGCAGAGAGGAGGGGTTCAAAAGAAATGAAAAAACAGCAGCTACAGTCAACATCTGTGAGATAGGAGATCTCACAGATGTTAGGGCAAAACACCTCTCATCCCTGGTTCATTAGAAAGCACTTGCACCATGCCCACTACACAGATCACAAATGGTTTAATAAGGATGTGTCACAGAGGTAGCCAAACATGAGAGCATTTTATATTTAGTCATGAAAGCAAACCCATATCACATCCTCTCACTTCTATATTTCAATAAACATCCCTACCTAACCGCTGGGGAGCCTTATCCAATCAAAAGTAAAAGTCGAGAAAGTCGAAACTGTCTCATCCTTTTTTTTTGTTTTAGGTACAGAAGGTGGATTGACCTTGATCCTGTGTTGTAAAAGCAATAATTGGTGTTGAAAAGATAACAAGGGAAGTTTAAGGTGAGAAGAGACAGAGAGAAACAAAAGGTGGCCAGTGCTGGAATATGTGTAAATCAGAAGCCAGAGAACACGTGGAAGTGAGAGGTATGGACTCACTAAAGGTCATGAAGTTGTAAAACTGTCTGACTAGCAGGTCAGTTGCTTTCCTCTTGTATGCTCCCAAGGTGTGCTGTGTGTGTCATTGCTTAGTGACCTTTAGCTCTTAACTCTCTATTTACTCCCTTTTTTTTTTTTTTTTTTTTTTTTTCGGGCATTTTTATGCTTTATTGATAGTGTAGAGACAGAGTTGAAAAGGGGCAGAGAGGGGAGTGACATGCAGAGAACGACCGCAGGCTGGAATCGAACCCGGGTCCGCTGCTGGCCGAGGCCCATGGAGGGGACGCCCCAACTGAGCTAAGGGCGCCCCCTCCATTTAATTCCTTCTCTCTGACTTGTATCTGTATGCACCTGTCCAGCATACAGACTGTGCCAATATGCCTGCAGTGATCAATTTCAATAGTCAAAGTCAGGGCCAAGCACACAATGCAAGTATAATGAGAAATACAAGTGTAATTGGCCAAGTATGCTACCTCATTAGCCATGTGACGCTAACACTAGTATCAGAGCCTAATAACGGCAAGCTTAATGTGCTCCTAATTAGCCTTATAAGCCATTCACATTTGTTATTGGCTCCTGCTTAGGTGAGCATTCAGTCTCACTAGACCTATTACACATGGAAGAAAAGCAGCTTTAGGAGATAAGGCTCCAAAAATATTACAAGACTTTAATACACTAACCCTCATGACTTACCTTAAAATACTGCTTTATCCCAAGTATATCTATTAGGTAAAACTAGAAGTTTATGTGATTAGATATTTCTTATGAAGAGGGCTGTGACGATACAAAAACTCACGATTCGATTTGTATCGCACTGTTTTACCCCTGATTCGAAACATACAATCATTTTTGAAATTTGAAAAGCATTGTATTTAAATAACATTTATAATAAAATGTTACTTAATATAGCATTTAATAACAAATAACCTGAACAGATTTGAACACAAATAACAATATAAGCAACATGAATATATAAATAACCAAAGGTATAACATTTCTCTCTTCTCTGTAACAAAATAATACTGTTGAAAAAAATATATATATTGAACTGTGCTGTAAACCAAACCTATACCTGCATTTATGTTTGTTTTCATTTTGTTTACATGGTGGCCAAATCTTAAGCTTTTGGTCTGCAGAAAGCGCGACATTAGTTCAGTGACTCACACTTTTTTTCCCTCCCCCAAATTATGTCACAAATAATAGATATACAGTATAAATAATATTATTTGTGAAATAATTTGGTTTCTGTGTGCAAATTAAAATATTGGAAGCATCCAAAATAAAATTAGGATGTTTGGAAAGGCTGTGTTAAAAATGCCTTGCTATGTTTAGGAGCACTTGGGAAATAATATTTCTGTCCCCAAGTGTAGCAGTTCCTTGTTAAGATTTACATGTGTAACAAACAAAAAAAACATGGAAAAGACAGTGAACAAGATGATATCTTTGCAGATCTGACCACTAGGCACTTGCACTGACATATTATCACAACCTTGGTTTTATAATAAGCAGCTAGAATAAAAATGGGCTGGCGTGCAGACGGGAAACCTCATTTCAGAATGAGTCGGCAATAAAGCAAGAGAAAGCTGTCCAGAACCCTTCTTGTTTTATTGCCTGGGGGGGAAAAGGCATGCATTCAAGCTTTACCCTCCGTCCAAGTACTCTGAACACCGCCTTAAGGGCTCTGATAACAGTAATGCAACTTCTCTAGCCCGGCAAGCTACAGCTGTCTTGCTGCCAACGGCAAAGTAGCGTAAGCCCTCGCAGGAGAGACGGTGAGCTGGTTGCACTAATCATATTGTACCCCGAGCTCGGCCGGTGAGACTAATTGGCCGGTCAATAATCTGTGCAGCAGAGAAAGCCAGTGACCACCTCTGTTGAAACAAGGATTGCAACAATCAACACAAATAAAGGTCCTCATTAAAGGCATGATCTGACAGCCCCAGTTCAAAGAGCCTTCTCTTATTTATTTTTTTACAGTAACAATCAGGTCACGCTTTTACTGCATTCCAGCTGGGAGGGTTTGTCAGCTCAGAGAAAGAAAACTGTAGATGTTGTGGGATTCTCAACAAAAAAATCATTCAATTGACATCCAAATGTTTTCTGTTTGGTGCTCCAAAAAGGCACTGTTGGCCATGGTGTTTTTACAATTCATTAAGTCGTACTGTATGTCCCATTAATAGAAACTGGAGAGAAATCGGAAGACAATGCAATAACCTGCTGATTGTGTGCCAAAACTGTTAAACTACACACAGTAGCCCCGGTGAGGACTCAAGTCACCTCTCTGATGATTCAGTTTGACAAAATCAAAAGCACTTAAGTCGCTTGACAGTCCCCTCAATAATGGGTCAGAACTACAATTGGATTGTACCTCTTTGATTCCAGAACACATCCCCCAAGCACAAAGACTGAAATTGTTGGTATATTTAAAATGATCCATCCATTGGTTTGTTTGCTGCACATCAGTGCATAATGCCTCACATCCTCTCATCGCTCAAATTCTCCCGCTCGTCTAATGGAGTGACAAGTGGAAGGGATGATGGGCTTGTTGAAGGTGTTGAAAAACAACTTGATACTTGAAGCATCCTTACTGAGGTAATGGTGTGAGTGTGTGCCTGCGTTTAGCTGCTGCTGATGATGCACAAGAGTTTGCAGTGAAAGCAAAGCTGCATATTCAAGCACCGTCAGAGGCTAGCAATCTGACTGCCATTCAGTCATTACAGGGCTTAAAGCTGTAACTGAGAGATGGCCTGTCTGGATGAGTGAAATCAGCAAAGAAAAATGTTCTGCAGAAAAAGGAGTCTTGCCCTGATTTCCAAATTGCATACTTTTTACTATACTACTATGTGAGGGAGTACATACTAGGGCTCGTTATAAGCACTTCGCTCCAAGATAGATTCCATACTGCATTTGGCAGGCATGTATTGGAACATCCTACATATTGTCTGGCATATGAAAGTAAGGGGGGTTGCAATGCAGTATTCATCAAGTACAATATGACCAGTGAGAACAGACACATCTCAGCATCTCTGAATAAATATTTATGGCACTAGATGATCATGAACACATTTCACACAAAACCCCATACAGACACTGTTTTTGACATAATGAAAAGGTCAATGACTATCAAAACCTTCCCCGGTGTAAAAACACGGATACTGTCAACTGTGGTTACTGTCACTCAATAACACATAAGTGACTTTCCAATAGAGCTACTAAAGGTAATGACAAAACAAGGGAGGAGAGAAAGAGTGGGAGAGAAAGTGAGAAATTGAGAGAGAGAGAGAAAAAGACCAGGCCGCCGCCTGACACAAAATAGCATTTAGCATTTATCCTGACTACAGCTTTATGCTGAACTGCTTCAGTTCATCATGTTATATTACGGTATTGCTGTGTGTGTGTGGGTGCATGTGTGTGTATTTAATAACTTATTTTCTGGCCATAAATAACCTGTCAGTTAAACGGGCCAGCTTAAACAGAATTGTAATTCCTAATATATCTCAATGCAACTGGGTGGACGAGGAACAGCACTTTTCAGACTTGATTTTTTTTTTAAGGATTTACTCTCAGATGATTTTTTTTCTACTTTAATAATGAACAAAGCCTTGAGGTTATGAGATGACAGCCCAGCCCACCCCTCCACTCCACTCCACACACCCGCCTCTCTAACTGCATCCATAATACTGCTCTGCGGTCGGAACAAAAAATATCCCAGGTGTGTGACAGTGTTTGACTGAACAAATGAGAGGCAAGAGGAGAAGAGCCGGAAGAAATCATGGCGATTACTTGACATTCCCATGACACACAAATGCTTTCAAAAGGCTACGTTAACATAATTCAATAATTCATAAAGCCCTGTTCGATTGCTTCTAGGTGTGGCTTTATCTAACAAGGACTCACTCAACAGCACTGTCCTCCTCGGGTCAGACAAAGCAACACGGAACAGTGGGGAATTTTGTTTTTGCTTCACTCCCTTGACTCGTATAGAGTTTCCTTCTCATGACAAGTGTTTTTTTAATAAGGCATTCCTAAGAAGGCTGTCCTCCACCAAGCGCGCACACGCACACACACACATACAGTATCTGGCCCTGTGCAGTGTTAACAGGCTTGCTTCCCGTGAAGCAGGAATACTAAGAGTTTAATAAGAGAGAATCATCAGAGATATGAAAGGCAACATGAACACACACAGATAGCTCATGCAAAGTATTAGGAAAAGCTCTGTCATAAGCAGGGCTGTACAGTGCGACAGTTTTGATCGCATTTGCTACTGAAATTGATCACGTGCGATGATGAATACGAATCTATTAGCACTCGTGCGACAGGTTGATAATGAGGAGAGGCTGTCTTTGAAACACAGAGGAGAGATGCACAACACTGCTTAGAGGGCTCTACATTAACACTGCGGGTAAATGAGTCTTAGGCAAGTAAGTTATTGAGTCCACCCTCCACTTTGGCTGGTGAAAGATGTGTGCTCGGGATCTGTGCTCGTGCAGGGATTCTAGGTATAAAAACTTCACACCCGGCTTCAACGGCAACTACCGGAAGGAGACGGCACCGCAGTTAAGTTAGCGCGTGCACAAACAGAACATTTCCTGTGCGCCTTCACATTAAAAGCCTGTTACTAGCCAAACGTGAGTTGACTTTTATTTTGAAGCCGGTAAGAACAAGAAGTTGGCGCTTTTTTCTAGCTTGAAAGGCAACTCCTTCAGCTGCAGAGAGCAGTAGCCTAGTCTATTTAAACAAAGTTTAAAAGAAGCCACTGAAAAGCTACTCCCAACACATTCACAACAACCTATTTAATTTATCCTAAATTGTACCAATATGTATACTTATTTATTTAATAGGCTATGTTTAATGTTTTAAAGTTTGGTTTTAATTAACAAAGGACATTATAATAATAATTCTGAATCAGCAAAAAATTGCAATTGGCAGGTTAGATTATTTTTTCTAAATTGCAATCAGTGCACCCCTATTCATTTTTCTACAATTATTACTGCACACACTAGGATATCATATTAATTGTGAATCTCAAATGAGACCAGGATGACATGCTCAAAGGTAATTAGAGCAAAATGCAAGGGTTAAGGTTATGCAAGTTTTCAATCATAGCCTACTTTGTGTGCTACCAAATTTATTTTTGTGCTACTGAATTTTTTTGCTTGCTAGCACCAGTGCTACCACCTAAAAAAATAAGCGTACAGCCCTGGTCATAAGGCTTTCAATCTAATAACCTAGTTCATAGCAAATACTTTGTGTATGTATTTGCATATGTATTAACGTGTATACTTGTGTGTTTGTATGCGTTTCTGTGTGTAACAGTGTGTGTGTGTGTGTGTGTGTGTGTGTGTGTGTGTGTGTGTGTGTGTGTGTGTGTGTGTGTGTGTGTGTGTGTACTGTGTATGTGTGTGTGTATGTGTGTGTGTGTGTGTGTGTGTGTGTGTGTGTTTGTGTGTGTGTGTGTGTGTGTGTGTGTGAGAGTTTGTGTGTGGCCTGTGAACTGTCATGGCGACACAGGTCTGTCTGGGAGGATAAGAGTTAGACGTCTTATCAGGCACCAGCCAGACAGACACACAGACGCACAATTTCTGACACACACACACACACACACACACACACCTCATATCAGTTATACAGCAAGTCCTGTCACTGTGTGTGCAGAGGGAGAGGGAAGGGAAGGGGGTAGACACATGGAGGACGAGGGCGTAAAGTTGAGGGATAAAGGGGGGAAAAAAGGAAAAGGGTATAAGAGAGGAAGAGAGGTGACAGAGAAGAGAGAGATAAAGAGAGAGAGGGGGAAGCAAAGGAGAGACTACTGTCATGATAACATTTCCCTCTGGAGATAAGGAGGGATGGAGAAAGGCAGGGATGAATGATCAGAGAAGTATGCTAGCCATTAGCGGCTATGGCAGCCTGTCCAGTAACCTAAAGGTCTTACTATCTCAGCATTACTTGGTCCTGATACAACAGATTGCAGCATGTTTCAGTCCGGCAGCCACACAAAAGTCAGTGAGAGAGTCAGCGTCTGGCTGATGCCAGGACCATGTGTTGATGATGAGATGAATTGGTAGAAATGAGAGAAATGCCAATGTTATCTAGGGTTCACGTCACCTAGACAATCAAGACGGTTGTACATAAATAAATGAAATGTCTGTTGAATTTGGCAACTGGCAACATAACATCTGAGTCACTATGAAACTGTTTGTAACCGAGTAAGAGTGAGGGGTAATGACAGAGAAAATGACAGGTCATTTAGGATGACCAATTGAATGACTGATTGCATAAATGAATGAATGGTTTATTGAGTGAGTAACTGACCTGCCTGAATAAATGACTAGCTATAGTGCATAACTCAGCAAATGAGAAAAAGACATTTCAGTATAGGAGCAAGCACATAGACCTCTGATGAATAGCACTGAGAAATGAATGTTGTTCACAACAACATGGAAACACTACACTGCACTCCGCTCAGATTTAAAAACAGGGCTGGCCCAGAAATTAGCTTTAGAAATGTCAGGAAAACAGCAAGAGGAGGAGGAGGGTGGGGGGGAACGAGGGAAGGACCCGATGGAGGAGAAAAGTAGGGAACAAAGTCAAAGAAAAGTGAGAACTTGTTTCATGACACCACATACTTATAGAAAATGTCACAAGTGGGGAGCAGAGTTGAAGGGGAAAAGACACAGAGGAGGCGACACACAGGAGGGGAAAGGGGTTGTTGGTAAGAGGATGGAAAGCGGGAGATGGAAATCCCTTTTACCGCTCAGAAAATGTGTTACAGAAGTGCTGGAAAGGGGGGGGGGAAGAAGGGAGGAGGAGAGGGAGGAATAACAGAAGGGGAAAATAACTTGGGGACCACAGGCCATCAGTCATTGGGAAAAGCAGGCCTGACACCACCGCATCAATAATTCAGATGACTACGGCTAATGAGCGGGATCCAAACAAATCACCCCTGAATTCACTGGGAGAACATTGACACATTTCACTGAGCAAAATATGGCACTGTTATGGCTGCTCTTTCTGCTGCAGTTTGGACGGCATTGGCAACACACATGGTAATGGGGTCAGATACAAAATTCATCTCTCTTCCACCCCTTAAAAAAACATTCACATGTATTTTCATGAGGGGAAAAAAGGGACAGAGAGAACCAACGGAGACTGGGCATTGGCATGCATGTTTGCAGGCGTAAAAGATTAAAACCAAAAGGATGAGAAAGAATAAACGAAATAAACAAAAAAACATCATAAAGTTGGTGGAAAAGAAAGAGAGAAAAAAAAGTAATGAAAAGAGAATCTGGGGGGTATAATCTACAGAGAGCGTCCGCGCTGGAAACAGCTGGAGAGCAGCTTTAGCATACGGACAAAAAATTTAAAAACAAACTCAGATAGCCGTATTAGGGTAGCAATACACAGGGCTCTAACCCAGTATGGTGTTTGGCATTGAACCGATGACTGTAAGTCACACACACACACACACACACACACACACACACACACACACACACACACACACACACACACACACACACACACACACACACACACACACACACACACACACACACACACACACACACACACACACACACACACACACACACACACACACACACACACACACACACACACACACACACACACGCACACACGCACACACACGCACACGCACACACACGCACGCACGCACACACACACACACGCACGCCGGCACACAGTAAGAAACTTACTCCCTCCCAATTCCTTACACTGGCCACAGCACCTGCACAGCATGGGACTGTATTGAAACCACTATCCATGTTTAGACACAGCATGATAACAGGCAATCATTAGAACATGGGGGTTGTTAAATGGGAAGTAACGAGCAGGCTTTACATGGAAGCGATATAGCACACAGGAGTCCCAACGACACCAACAGAGCTGGGGGCCAAAGTCAGAAGTTAGTGGAAGGAGTCTGTTGCTGCCCTTGGCCAACCAACACAATAGGGGTGACTGTGAGTATATAACACACACTAGAGTCAAGTAGATTGTTGGGTGATCATGCAGCAGGTACAACTGACTGTTGCACTATGGCAGTCTAAGAGGATCTGTCTAAACGCAAACATGACACATCCATAAGCTTATACAGGTCATTTATGAAAGCCAAAATTCAAATGTTGGTACCTGGGATGCTACAAAACAACAATTATTATATACTTAAACTACTATACTTAAGTGAATTGTGTATTGATTGTATTACAACTTCACAAAATGACATAACTAACCGACTGTTATATATTTTTTCAAATTGTCTACTGAACACATAAAATGTTTCATAATCGATTAAATCAATTTTAAACATCAGAGAATATACTAATTAGAATTAAGAAATGCACCGTTTCACTCATCCTTCTACTTGCTGGCCAAACCAAAGATGGTGGAAGACAGGGGAAGACCAGATAATACGGGGGAGAGGAAGTCTTTCCACAGCAGCGCGCAAAAAAAAAGTAGCTTAATAGCATATTGTTGTTTGTTGTATTGTTTTGTTTGTGCCATCGTGATGGACCACTATTATGCATTGCCCTCCGCTCACCGAAGCTGTTCCCTTGATCATGACTTCATTAAACTCTTTCTTATTGTATTGATCGTGAGCCCCCTAGCGGTGGAATATTACACACTGTGCTTTTAAAGTGGGAGAGGGTGTTAACTTCCTCACTAACAATAAAAATCCAGTCTACTGATAGTATTCTCATGAAGTCAAATCATGATTCATTAAAACAGGCCTCACCAAGAACAAGAACGGCGACAATTAGTGTGTCAAGATCTAAAAGCTCTCACTACTCTGGTTTTCCTTAGTTGGCCTTATCATTAATAATGAAGCATCCCCATGTACTAGTGTTGTAGTACACACCATGTAATTGGCACAGCCCAGGTTCATCCTGCCTCCTGCTATACATTTAATGTGCGCAAACTAAGACACAGAGCAGAATGCGTAAACACTCAGCAATGGTTTATTCTCTGTTGAACAAGTCAGACAGAAAACCAAGAGTCAATAATGCTTACACAGTGTTTAGCTTCATAAGCCCCAGTCTAAACTCAGCAAGTGGCTTGGGTTATGCCCTGGAGGCCCCACCCGGTAGTTTATTGCGCCTCTGTGTGCAGAGGCAGCAGGGCTCTTATTATTCCAATCCACTTATTAGACTGGTCCCTGGGTGTGGTAGCAAGCAAGCCCAATTCTTTGCAATCGCCATCTCCTCCAGATATATAACTCTCAGGATATATTATTCTCCTTGCCCCAAACTCGCTGCCCTGGACTATTTTTCTCTCTTTACCTCCCCTGACTATATGCCTAGGTATAGGAAGTGCTTACATTGGTTCTTTCTTTGTGCTGTAGTCAGCCTTAAGACAGCAACACAACACAAACTAGATATAACAGAGCTGGGGTGATGAACGAGGGAGTAGGGATATAAATATTCTTTCTTTCTCCATGACTATTTATCCACTCCCTGAGGGACACATTGCAATATTTTAAAAGGCAAGGGTCCACAACACTGCTGGCCAAAAAAAAAATTATATTGTTTTTTACTTCAAGTATGTATTCCACATGTCACAATTTGTATTCTTAGCTTTCTTCTTAACTATTCCTTTTCCCTAGCAGGCTCCATTTTTTTCTTTATCATCCACTCGCCCAAAAATGTTTACAAAAGGAAAAAGTTCTGTTCTTTCATACACATTCAACTTTTTCTAGGCCATAACGCTGGCCAAAGACTGCCACTATCAGTGCTTTGGGCTCTGGCGGTAATACCATTTTCCATCAGACTGATGCAGCAGACTTTTGCTGCAAAAAGTGTTGGGCTGTACTGTGTGTTGCAGATGTGAAATTTCCCGGCAAATTCATGAAACAAGATTACCCAAGCCGAAGCACTCTGTCCTCCAAGCACAGTCAAAGAGTGACTGTGCCCATCCTCAACTGAACTTCACCCAAAGAAGAAGCAGCAGTCAGCCAAATGATGCAAATCTCCAGCAACTCTTGTAGCATACACAGACTTTATTTTCAGAACAACCGTTTTTGACTTGTGGCCTAAATTTGTCTCTCATCATTAAACACATGTTGTCCATAACCTCAAAGAAGCGCATCTCAGAAGCAGTACTTAAATGTGTGCGTTTGAAACCAAAATGTTCTCTGGGCACCTTGTGAGTAGGTGAGGTTATGCCGAAATCCCTGATGTGCATCTACTCCCAAATAATCTGCCAAGTATGTTATTTCATGGAGACTGGAAGAAAAGCTATATAAAATTATTTATGCTTAACACAAGGGATTAATGAGAGTCTACGCGTACATAATGATTTTGATTTATAGTTCAGCCGCGTCTGACTTCACCCATCAACTATAGCGTGTGATCAGGTCGTATCAAACTTAGATTTTTTCCTGGACAGTAACACAGTGTTCACTTCACATAGTTTAATTTTACCGTGTGATGCAAAATGGTGGAGACAGTTCTTGTCTCATTACTGAATTTAAATGAGACCGTGCTGTCATCATCATGTTGTTTAGGGCTGCAACTAACGATTATTTTGATAATCGATTAATCTGTCGATTATTTTCTCGATTATTAATCGATTAGTGTTTTGGTCCGTAAAATGTCAGAAAATGGTGAAAAATGTTGATCAATTTTCCAAAGCCCATGTTGACGTCCTCAAATGTATTGTTTTGTCCAAAACACAAAAATATGTCAGTTTACTGTCATAATAGGATTAAAGAAACCAGAAAATATTCACATTTGAGAAGCTGAAATCATTTGGAAATTTTTTATAAAAAAATTACTCAACATGATTAATCGATAATCAAATTAGTTGGCGATTATTTTAATAATCGATTAATAATCGATTTGTCGATTAATCGTTGCAGCTCTACAGTTTTTAACTATGCCAAGCCTACAGAGTTTATAAAATAGTTAATGTAAACTCAAAAAATCCTCATGGTCCTTCCACGATTTATGGTGGTACCTTCTTACATCATACCTTTCAATATGTCAGATTCTCTTGAAATTCATTAGCAGCCTTCTAGACAGCGGCTAAGAAAGCCAGAGCCAAACATTTCTCAGATATTATTAACAAACACCCCTGCAGACCTTAAATCCTTTTCAGTACCATCAACTCAATTATTAACCCCGAAGTCTCCCCAGAGGTTGAATCCACAGGCAATTTGTGAAACTTTTTAAAAGTTTTTTTATTGATAAAATAGAAAACATAAAGCTGTCTTTTACCCCCTCTGCTCCCAGCACTTTACAGTGTACCCGAGCTGTTACAGCTATATCTGAAAAAAAATTCACCAGTGACTCTCGATGATCTGAGAGATATTATTACAAGCACATAAAACCCTCTATATCCCCCAATGATGCTATCCCCTCTCAGATCATCAAAGAT
The DNA here is from genome assembly GCF_949987685.1 of Ammodytes marinus. Taxonomy (NCBI): domain Eukaryota; kingdom Metazoa; phylum Chordata; class Actinopteri; order Uranoscopiformes; family Ammodytidae; genus Ammodytes; species Ammodytes marinus. The sequence goes on from NC_137235.1 coordinate 20,205,459, forward strand.
ACCTCTGATCATTATAAACACATGCCTTGTCTCTGGCACTGTCCTCTCATGTTTCAAGCATGCGGTTGTCCAGCCGTTGCTTAAAGAACATAACCTGGATGTTCATTTCCCAAATGACTACCGGCCCATATCTAAACCAGCATTAATTTCAGAAATTCTTGAAAAAGCAGTCTTCTCTGAAGTATTGCCATTTCTCAACTCTGCCAATGTCTTGGAGCCCTTTCAGTCTGGCTTTAAAGCACGCCACAGCACTGAAACAGCTTTGCTGAAAGTGTCTAATGACTTACTCCTCCCACGCTAGACACAGGTGAGAACGCCATCTTAGTCTTATAAGACTTCAGTACTGCCTACGACTACGATACAGTCAACCACCCCACTCTTCTAGCCCGTCTCCATCAGTGGGTTGGTATTAGAGGCTCAGCCCTGCAGTGGTTCTCCTCCTACCTCTCCCATAGATCCTTTTCAGTGTCCATAGGTCAGCACTCCTCTTCCTCTGCCCCTATGTCTTGTGGGGTCCCCCAGGGGTCCATCCTGGGTCCAATCTTGTTGTGTTTATATATGCTCCCACTGGGAAATATTATTAGAAAATACAACCTGTCGTTCCACTTTTACGCAGACGATTCACAATTATATCTCCCTCTGAGATCCGAGGACTGCCTTCAGACTCTCCTGGAGTATCTCAAGGAGCTAAATGACTGGATTCGGGATAGTTTCCTCTAGGTTAACAATAACAAAACCAAAGTCATCATCTTTAGCCCCTCCAAATCCAAAAAACTCATCTTCACTGACCTAGGTAGTCTAACCCCATTCACTAAACCTTCTGTCATTTGTCATATTTGATTACGAGCTATGCTTTAATAAGCAAGTCTCCTCTGTAGTAAAGAATAGCTTCTTCAAGCTCAGAACTATCTCTAAAATAAAGCACTCCTTATCACACCACGATATGGGAATATTTATCCATGCTTTCATAACATCACGGCTGGATTACTGTGACTCCCTCTAACTTGGTAGCCTGGCTCCGCCCGCCCGCCTACTTCCGGCCAAATTTCATTTGCCCTTCAGTAGTCAGTCTGGGTGTACAGCGCATTTCCCAGATTCTCCGGAGAATCTACGATCGTCCAATCAGCGAACAGAGCGAGTGGCTGAGAACGCTCCAGTTGAATGCTGCGTTCCTTTATACTCGGAAGAAGGAGATTTCCGACTTGGTAGTTCCGAGTTCCGACCTGTCTGTGTTCCAGTGCATCTGCTCGCGAAAGTATGGACGCCTAAAACATTTCTCATCCAAATAACTAAATGTTAGGCTCTAACAAGTTACTGTTGCCAGGTACCGGTAGATTCATAGACTACAATATGTATTGAAGTCGGAAATTTCCGAGTTCCCCGTGCAACTGGAACGCACCGTCAGAAGCCGGCTCATGACACACGTGACGACCAAACGTGATGCGATTGGTTGGCTAATCCAGAGTGGCACTGGGCAGATCCAATAGTTTTAAACTTCGACAGACACCTGCCTCCAAGTGAGTGAACGTTTGCCAATTACAGCACTTCCAGACCTTCTGTACAAATGAAATGAAGTACGATGGTCTGGTAGCACCAGGCTACTAACTTGGTCTCCCTCAGTCCCTAATATCACGCCTCCAAATAGTTCAGAATGCAGCAGCAAGACTGTTGACTGGGTCAAAAAAGTGGGAGTATATCACACCCGTTCTTGCATCCCTTCACTGGCTGCCTGTACAACAAAGGATCCATTTCAAGACAGTTCTTATGGTGTTCAAAGCCCTCAATGGCCAGGCCCCATCTTACATTTCAGACCTTGTACACTCAGCCCCTAGGTCCCAAATGCCTCGTTTCCACCGACTAGAGCGGGTCGGATCGGAGCGGTTCGGTCCGGGTAGTTTGGCTTTTCATTTGCCAAAAGTTGGGTAGGGTACAGTTTAAGCGCACCTAACCGCTCTGAGCCGCTCCAAATCTCAGTACTCCTCCGTAGGGGTACTGGCCGCCTGAAAGGGTGCCGAAACGGCGGAGCCGTCATTTGATTGGTCGAAAGAATCATTTCCGCCATGTGTAGTCATCTCGGCAAGAGTGAAGATAGTCTTGTGTTTTGGCGAAAATGTGAGCACAGCTCTGTTTATTGTGTGGTGTTTTTCCTCGTCAATAAATTAATCAGTTGGTTACACTGTGTCCCACAGTCACGTAGCTGCCGCAGCCAGTACTGTTCGCTCACTGTCTCTGTGAGTTGCGCCGAGCCGTCTCTGTGTGTTTACGCCATAGATAGTAGTAAATACACGCTCACAACAACACGGGGGGAATAAATAAAGAAGCGGCTGGTTTTAATCATTTCCGCCGTTTGTAGTCACCTCGGCTAGAGTGAAGAGAGTTTTGGCGACAATGTGAGCGTGGCACTGTTTATTGTGTGGTGTTTTTCCTCGTCATTAAATGAATCAGTTGGCTACACTGTGTCCCACTGCTACGATGTCACGTAGCTGCCGCAGCCAGCGCTGTTCGCTCACCGTCTCTTATCAGTTGCATCGAGCCGTCTCTGTGCTCACAACACAGGGGGGAATAAATAAAGAAGCGGCTGGTTTGACCAAGCAAAAACAAGAGACCGCTGGCTTGACCACAGTTGTTCCACAGCCCGATAGTTTGACCCACAATCTGGCGGCGGCTATCGCAGTCCAGCCTAAACCCCGCCCTACCAGTAAGGGTAGGGTCGGCGGTGGAAACAACACCGAGATTCTTAAAAGTGAGCAGTCCCGCTCTGAGCCGCTCCGATCCGACCCGCTCTACTCGGTGGAAATGAGGCATAAGATCCTCTAATAAGGGTCTTCTCCACATCCCTCACCCCAGACTCAAACAAAAGGGTAGCATTAGCTGCGCCGCGCTTGTGGAACCAACTGCCCCCTGACATACGTGATGCCCCCTCCGTTTTGCTTTTTAATCAAGGCTCAAAATACATCAGTAAACCTTGGCTTTTCCTCCCCATTAACTATCTTACCGCTGCACTACTATCTTTGTTTATATGCGGATGTCTGGGTTTTATGTCTTTTATGTTTATATTTATTTCTAATAATGTTATTGTTATTTTACCTTCATTGTTTACCTACTGAATGCACTATGTACAGCATGTATCAGTGCAAACTGTTATAAATGTGCTTTTATAAATACATTTTACTTATTTTCTTCATGGATTCCCAGCTGAAATTTGGTCTCATTTGATTATAACAAAGAAATGTATACAAGTCCATTTACATTACGATACTAAAAATGGTTAGCAACTGTACCCCTTAACTCTTGGTTGAAAAAAGATGGTAATAAATTCTGCAGCAAAAAAGTATAGATAGAGGGTAGTAGATAAAAAAAACATAGCGCCTATCTGTAAGAAAATCAGAAACACTTTAAAAGTCAACAGCAGTAAAATGCAAACGCATTGCATTGCATCCTCCAAACCAAACGCCAGTATTTTAATGTCAAAAGTCTCTTCTATTCTCTCTACTCCCCCACACTGCAAAGGCAGACTGAAAACAGCAAAAATGTATTGAGAGCAGCAGTGTGCCATGGAACAATTAAGTAATGAGAACCGAGAGTACCAAGAAGAGGAATGCAGACAGACAGGCAAAACAAATTGATTCTTTGAATACCAAAGATTTAAATATTGATGTATTAAACACACATCTGATGTGTTAATTGGACAGCTTAAATTAACTTAATAACACTTATATTGCTTTTAGCAGTAGTAGCCAGCCCTACAGTTTGTAGCTAGAGCTTGTGGTGGCAAGGGCAAGAAAAAGGGCAGTGAGGAAGAGCAGAAGTCTGTGAGATGAATACAAAATGCTGCTTCGCCATTTTGTCCATTTTCAGCTAAATAACATCTTCCTCCACTGCCATGGCCCTAGCCTCTCAACTGGGAAAGAACATTTCTCACATTATAACCCCTCAATATCTCTCCTCTGCTCATTAGAAGTGTGTCTGTATCACACTCGGTGTGTGTGTGTGTGTGTGTGTGTGTGTGTGTGTGTGTGTGTGTGTGTGTGTGTGTGTGTGTGTGTGTGTGTGTGTGTGTGTGTGTGTGTGTGTGTGTGTGTGTGTGTGTGTGTGTGTGTGTGTGTGTGTTTAGTGGCTAGCTCGTGTCCCTCTTGATCACATTCAGATCATTTGGATGGGAGTTAATAGTTGGTGAACAAAACATTGAACATTACGGTTGAAAGAAAACAATGTCAATGGCAGAGAGGGAAACCAATAACAGCTGGATACAATTCAGCTGGGTAGGTGATTGAGAAATGCTGTCTGTCACTCATTAGATAATGCAGAGGTGTCCTTGAGCCCGGTCAGCCCGGTCCTAACAGCAGACTGGGGCTTTAATGGGCAGCTCCCTGGTGTAATTATGTGAATGTGAAGCAAGTCATCGCTGAAAATAAGCACTGGTGTCAGTTAGGGGTGGGAAAAAAAATTGATTTTCCGATTAATATCGATTCTCTCTCGGACGATTCTGAATCGATTCAGAAAAGTTAATAATCTATTTTTTTTTTTTTTTTTTTGTAAATACTAATACTTCATGCGCCATTGTGCATGCACACCACACATGTGCGAGTTGTTTCCAAAGTGGCTTCAAAAGGGCTGAGAGCAGCAAACCCATGACCTGCACCGGCTTTATCTCTGTTTACGTTTTTGTATGAGAGCTGAATTCCAAGCCATACTTTTTGTACAATGTGTTGAAATGACATAGAAAATAATAGATAATAGAATAGAAATCCTATAGAAACATGATTTACGAGATTAGAAATAAAATAAAACTGAATTGGTTTAGTTTTTACATACTTCCATATTGTGTTGAAATGCAAGCTGCATTGATTATTGCACTGTTCATAGAAAGTCATATTTGTGACAAGAAAAGCTTTTCTCTTAATGCAATATTAGAGAAGGCAATTCATCTGTTGATTGTCTTTAATGATCATCACAAAAGTAGGAAGTGATTAGCAAACTCCGAGTAGCAAACTCAGATGTGCATATAAATATATTTTTGAAATTCACACATGGGTATGTACATAAAATCTTTTTTGCATTGAGATGCATTGAAAATCGATTTTGAATCGAATCGTTGACCTCTGAATCGGAATCGAATCGAATCGTGAGGTGCCAAGAGATTCCCACCCCTAGTGTCAGTAAGCTGTCCAGGGGGATTTTTTTTTTAAATCATTATTTTAGAGAATAATATTAGATAATATTCATAGTTCACTGTAAAACTTCAAGTTTTAAACTCTTAATTCCAACTGCTGCAGCTATTACTAATTTGTTTCTTGCCACTGAAGACACGAAGGAGATATAAATGAAGAGGCTGTAGCAGAAAGTCTAGGTTTGCTACCTGTGTGTGTGTGTGTGTGTGCGTGTGTGCGTGTGTGTGTGTGTAGTAGAGCAGACTGGAGTGCAGATGTGTCAGATGTGTCAGTCTCCATTATTCACTCATTGTCTATCTCATTCTAATGCTGTTTCCATTACTGGTTAATAGGGCTGCACAATATATCGAATTTTCATCACGATGACGATATTGCCTTCCCACGATGACGTGTACATGAATGTGCGATATTTGAAATGTGTGCTCAGCTGCGAAGCAAATCAATCACTCCCCAAACCACTCGCTGATCATGTGCCTGTCCATGCTCCAACCTGGCAACCCCAGGTTCCCCGAGAGCTGTCAATCAAAGTCCAGTGGCTCCGCCCCCAAAGTGTGAACATTTTCTGCCCGCATAGACAGAAAGCACTCCAAGAGCCGCGCGAAGAAGCAATCTGCTGCTTATCGCGCGAGCGAGAGCAGATATTTGCGCTGGTGCAATCACATACATCCCCTTGTTAGTCTCTTTTTTTGTGTGGGGCCGGATTTATAACCCATAATTACATGACACTTTGCCAGGTCTGTTATGTCCAGCAAGACAGACCGCTGTCAAGAGTATAATGTATAGCGAACGGGTCACCTAAGGACCTACGTCATAGTTTTGATGGATAGACGTCCACAAACAGGGCTACTACTCGTTCAAAAAACAATGGAATACTTTTTCAACGCGACTTTGCATGTATCAGGAGAGCAGGGAACACAGGAGTCATGGTTAATGTCCGACAGGACTCCAGTCAACACGACGTGAGTACGTTTGGCCGCATATTGACAATTAGCCTATACAGTAACTTCAGGCTGCAGCCCGCCATGTAAATGTGCGGCAGTCATTTTCTCCGTGAATTGTGTTATTGATTTTGGGGGCTATTCCTTTGTTAGCTAGATGGAGCTCTTGATATGTTGGCCGATTACATTTACTGTTTGTTTGTACAGTGTGCGAGTCTTGAGTTGTTAGCAAAACAGTAGCTCTGTGGCTAACGCCTGAGCCTACAGTCAGCTGAAGCAGACAGTCTAGCGGGGCGAGTAGACTATTCCACCGTTGCTAGTTCGTATCCTTGGTCGTTCCTATTTACTGGCGTTCTGAACTACATTTTCATTACATAAGAACTTAGTTTGCAATGACTATTCCAGTTATTAGACAAGCTCTCAGGGTTGCTAATAACTCCATACAGTCAGTGCCTTGGCGTACATACGACGAAGCGAAGATGAAACCTCGCGTTGCGAGTAAAGGCATGAGAGGCAGCAACAGTTAACTAACGTGTTGCTGAGTGTTACCTGCCACTTCCCATCTCCGTCCTTTCAAATTAAATTTCGACATAGTAGAGCCATATAGGTTGTGATTTATTTTGACAGGGCGCAGCTCACAATATACTTATTTTATTTATACATTGTGGGCACAATTTTATTTAGTTCAAAATCAAGTTTTATACACATCCATCATGCAGGTACAATGAATGGAGTAAAATATTTTATATTTTGCTTTTAGGAGATGCAATGAGGTCATGAGGAAACAAAGATGTGTTATTTAACAGAAATGTAGCACAAGGAAAGGTTAAAGCAGTGCTCTGTTGATTTGATTTTGTGTAAAGTTTTGGTGCAATATTTTGATTTATATTTTCTTTGTGGAAATGCATTGACTTCAGGTAAATAATTATTATATTTATGCAAATATATGTACATTATCAGTAATATTGCATAGCCGATCACATGGATATGAAAGCGCTGTTATGTTTACGTGACAATCCAATAAAAATATTTTACTCACTAAAATTACTGAATAATCGTGGTAAAATATCGTGATATCAATATTGACCAAAATAATCGTGATAATCATTTTGGGCAATATCGTGCAGCCCTACTGGTTAATCTGTCCAATCATTTATCATATTATTCTTCCTCTCAGTCAGCTCTTTCTTCATCCATTTGTTGTCATATTACATTTTTTCTTTCTTTCATTCAAATATGTTTTCACCTGTCGTGTATTCGTCCGTGCATTACCTCATATATTCATTGCGCAATTTGTCCACTCGCTCAATTTTCTGTTCATATGCAAAGTCAGCTGAATAGAAAGGTGCAGATGAGGCGGAGCTGGAGCAACAGCAAACTTACAACAGCAATGCAAATGTGCGTGGCCCGTAAGTTAACAAGATATCTAAACTAACTAAGGCATTTGCAGTTACATTAAATAGTCTCTTTGCAAATGTAACTTTATGGAGAAAAGGGGGATGGGAAAGGAAAGCAGACCAGCATGATGCTTCACTTTGTGGGATAGCCTGATGCTCTCAGCTCTTAGCGCACAAAAAGCTACAGTAGCTCCTCATATTGACATTTAATACCAAAACCATTGGCATTTCAGCTAAGGCCACATTCAGGCAGACAGTGTGTATGAAGAATCAAAACAATGCAGGGTCAAGCAATGTTACCTTCTCCCACACTGAACAATAAATGGATTGCCACAAACCATGTCAATAAGGCATGTTTTTGTATTTGTGTTCATTCATTGTTATGTATGTATGTGTCTATGTTCTTACAATTGCATATGTATCTAATTCACCTTCCACATAATTTCCTTTTTTTTTCCCCAGGTGTCATGGGAAAAGCAGGGAAGAGTAAACCAGTGGGCCACATTATTTGTGTTGGGGAGGGAGAGAGGAAGGATGAGCCAGTTCTACTACTGTAGTTTATTCAGCTAGGTTTTTTATGGTTTTAACAGAGAGCGCACAGGTGTAGTTTTATGAACTCTGTATTCCTCCTTCCCTCTTGCGATCGTTATGGCAAAATATTAAATAATTGCTGGCATGAACATTTGTATGAGATCATGTATTACAAACTGCTGTTAAGCTTTTGGCATCTGATAAGCCTTTAAAAAGACATTAATCTCTAACTCCAAAGATTTCATTGTATTACCATTAACAACACGCCCCCACCAGCCCCACTGCTTTCTTTTACTGAGTGCTGTTTTATCAATCTGAGTCTATGCAGTCACACAGGAGAGGTTCTCTAGAGTTTGTTAGGACTTAAAGCCAAACTAAGGATACACGCTTATTTCCATTTTACTTTAGGTTATTTCCATCACAAATGATGTTTGTGTTAGATTAAAGTAAAAGCACTACAACATGATCACATCGTGTAAGCTGTAAAGTGTGAGCAGGGCTCGACGGTAAAGCCATGTTCCACTGAGCGGTATAGTTTGGTTTGGTATGGTACGGCACATAATTAAGCCCCTTTTATACTACATGAACTTTCCCCAGGAACTAGGAACCGTTTAAGGAACGTTGTGAATGTTGACAGCAGGAACCAGGGTCTAGATGGTAGTTCCTGGGTAATTGAATTCCTCCGTTTTACCCTCGGAAAAATCCCTGCCTGGGCAAAGGCGGGTTAACTCGCGTGGAACAAGCATCGGTTATAGAGACAATCGGCAAGCAAATTAAGTGAGATGGTTGAAAGTACCAGAAAAGCTAATAGAAGGATCGTATTTTCTCAAACTACCATTCTGTCATCAAATTAACTTCCACCACACCCAAATTTAGAGTATCTCTCAGAAGTCCAGGTAGAACAAAGTAATAAAAATGTATCAGTATGTTACATTTTTTTCAAGAAAAAATAAATATAAATAGTAAAAAGCTGCACATAACTAAATAAAATAAAGAAGTTTCAGGTTACCCCACACACATATGATAAAGTAATGACTTGAGATGGTAGATATAGTGGCTTTGATTGAATCAGTCTTTAAATATCTCCTATTATACTACTTTTCTGGTCTTAATTTCTCATTAATGACTCCCAGGGTTTTTCCTGCATAGAGAATTTTTTGGCGCCCCCCAAAGTGGTGTTATGCCTCCCCCAAAGGAAAATCACCAGCGCCAAAATGATAAAAATTGAGAATATATTCAGCTATGTAAAACCTCTCCAAATGTGTTTCTAGTTGAGCCAAATACAAGTCCTCCTTCTTGTAGGGCTGGGCGATTAATTGCATTTCAATTTATTTTACTGCTTCCCTCGATCATGAAAACAAAAAAATCAAAATAAAATGATCATTGAAGCTCCCCTTTCTCAACCCCAACCCACTCCTAAAATTCACAAACTTTTCGCCTTTACTGTTGCATTCGCAACCCCAAAAAAGTTGTTCCGTGTTCTTACCCCCCAAAGGCCCATTCTGAGCCAGGAAAAACCCTGACTCCTATAGAGCAACCTGACTCGAATCACAGCACAACAAACTATGAAGATTTTCGAGAAACTCTTCCTCTCATCTGGGAGCTTTCAGCATTCGTGCGGGCAGATTTGAGCAGGCAGGTGGGGGCATGGCAGGAGCGTGCCTGAGCACGTTGCAGCATTAACATACATGGAAAATCCAGATTGATCTACGTAGATAAATCCCGGAAATTTGAACAAGTGAATCGCGACCGGCGTCCCTAGTGTTTAGCGCTCTGCACAGCCACCCCAGACGGTCAGAAGGGAATACGTCTAAATGCATGTAAGTCATTATTTGACACTCTAGTATGGTTAAACATGACTATAAATCATTATAACAACGTTTATAGGTCATAAAAGTTGAAAAAGCATAATAGGTGCTCTTTAAAGATCAGAGCATGCCTGAACACACTAACAATTAAGAGTAATTACAAAGATTAGTCCTGTTTAATCATCACAAGTTGCACACATGACTCTGTCCCCCCTGCAATTACAGCTTGTATTCTCGTTTAGGCCCCCATAAAAAATGTACACTCTTGCTCTAAAACAGCTACAGACAAATGTATCACCAATACAGTAACTACTGTATGCTATTACTATAATTAAAGCTATATAAATAGAATTGACCTGATTAATAGAGACAAAGTACACGTCTAACTAACAGCACACTTATATCTACAGATTCAACACAAAGCCTGTTACTAAACAGTCCTATTGAGAAATGACAGCTCGAGCAAGAGAGTCGCAAGATCTTCCTGAAAAGACCTACAATCGGTTCAATAAAATAACCACATGACAGTCTCGCACACTAAACCAGGATCTGTCAACGACTGTCCCAGTGCATTATAGGAACCGTATGCAGCTAGCATGCAGCTATCTAGTGTGATTACTGTGAGACACGCGTCGTCACTGCAAAACTGCACTTCCGGCATACAAGATTGTCAAAATAAAAAAAACTCATTGATGACAAAACACTGCACAGCAATGTTTAGCTGCAGTGAAGCTAATCTCAGGGTAGGCTATGTAATAGTAACCGAATGGAGACATGATATTTTAGTAGTGCTCCCGAACAATCAAATTTTCTACAAAATATTGTGTAGACAATATGTTAGCTGACTGACGTTACATTAGCTTGCTAGCAATTCTTAACCATGCATTTGCGCTTGTTTGCATCACGCAGAAAGCTAGCAAAGCTTTATCACAGCGGAAACAGTTGGTCCCAAAACATAAAAAAAGTCCACTTGTAAGCACTGTCTCTTTCGTTCAGATAATATGAGTGGAATTTGCTAACAGAAAGACCGGTTAACCAGCGATGCTCTCGGAGTGACTTCCTGTATTTTCTGGCTGTTCCTGAACCAGCTTAACGCACACCTGCATGTCTTCCTTTCATTGCACACAGCCCGACAATATTCACTGAAACTTTCATTTAGGAGATTGGGGCCTTACCTCCTTCTTCTTTTGACCTCCTCCGGGCGGCAGACATAGCACCAGCAGCAAGAAGACGGACAGAAACGGCAGGTGAGCGAAGGATTTAGCCCAAACAGACGCCATGACGGAAGGATGCTCTGACTGCGAGACACGTCTCCGCTACGTGATTGGATTCTGAGTCGACCAATCAACGGGAAGAGAGTGTAGCCGCCAAAGCGTTTGGGTTTTGTAGTTTTAAAGGCTGACGGCGGTATTATAGCCTACATAAAACATAGAAGCATATATTGGGTGCTGTTAAAACCGTTATAAAAAACGAAGAGGCAATGCAAGTCAATGACAAAGCCAGTTATCATCTTAATATCTATAAAAACATATTTTACATGTGAACAACATGTGATTGTCTTTGCACATTTGCACATCACTTATTTTTAAATAGATAATTGCACTTTTCTCTTTATATGGTATTTCTTATTGTATTTTTTTATATCCTTTGAAACTTGCTCATGTTTATTGTGTGCCCCATAAGACCACAGTACATTCCTTGTATGTATGAATGTAGGCTACCTTGCGATCAACCTATTCTGATTCTAATGAATTTAATAAATATGAACGTTCATCAGAAATCACTATACATGGTAATGTTGTTCTAATCCAACCTGGTATCACGCCGAGGCGTCACTTCCAGACGCATGGACCGGCGGCTCTATTTCACGCCGTGCCTGACCAGGGCGTCTCTATTACACGCGCACCTCCCGCCGTCCAAATGAACGGAGGAATAGTCTAAATTAACGGAGGAATAGCACCAACAGGGGCCGACATGTTGTCCCAGGAATAGCACGACATGTTCCCCCAGCATTTCAATACTATCTAGCTGCAGCCCCCTCGGTGGTTAGGGTTAGGGCAAGGGGACAGGGAGAGGTTATAATATAGACAAAAACAACCGCGGCCGCCATTTTGACTACGCGCGTGTAATAGAGACGCCCTGGTCAGGCACGGCGTGAAATAGAGCCGCCGGTCCATGCGTCTGGAAGTGACGCCTCGGCGTGAGATCGGGTTGTCTAATCTAGGCTACATGCTGCCATTTTTTTTTTTTTTTACTTTACTTCATACTTCACTACTTTTTTATTGGAATATGTTTCAGTCCCAAGAGCACTGGAAATGATTCAGATGGCTAAGTGGAAATTTCCCCCTGATTAAGTTACTGGTCTGCAGCTGGGCCTGCTATTTGTCAAAAATGTGAAAAAATGTGACATCTGAACCAAAGAGTGGTAAGATTGCCGCAGACACTTGATAGAGTTAATTGAGGGGGACAAGTGATTTATGTGAAATCGCTGGGGGTGACATGTCTCAGTTTCTCTCTATGAAATTACACTTTGTGACTAATGGAACACAGTAAATTACCCTTGCAGTAAAATGAATAATACCTGGATAAAAAATCTCAGAGCAATGGTGACGTGTTTTTTTTTTTTTGTTTGTTTGTTTGATTTTTGGATTGTAATTGATGATACAGATGCTATATGCATTTCAATATCCTGCAATATAATGCAACACCACAATACACTGCATTTCCTTTGTTGCATTTACTAACTGAAGCGAAAAAACCCTTGTTCGTCTTTTAAAATGCATACCTATGCGGCACACCCACAGTTACCTCAACTTAGCTCTTAGCCACTAATATTACTTTCAGGAGGTAAATAGTGTTGAAATGCACCAATAGATCTGCTTCATCCTAAATTAGAACAATACTTGACTTAATTGTTAGTCAGTGATCCCTTGGAACTTCTCTTTTGTTCAAGTCTCCTCCATCAGTTTGATACACGTGAGAACATTTCTGATATTGACCTGTGTCCGTCTATATCTATCTATCTATCTATCTATCTATCTATCTATCTATCTATCTATCTATCTATCTATCTATCTATCTATCTATCTATCTATCTATCTATCTATCTATCTATCTATCTATCTATCTATCTATCTATCTATCTATCTATCTATCTATCTACCAATGCAGATAGAAGCATTTTGCAGATGGTAAGAAGACCAAACATTGGTTATAAAATCGATGTAATTGGAAAAATATGGGCGCTGATATGTTACAGCAAAATAGGCAGTGAGAATGTGTGTGTGTGTGTGTGTGTGTGTGTGTGTGTGTGTGTGTGTGTGTGTGTGTGTGTGTGTGTGGGGGGGGGGGGGTTAATGGCTTAGTAATAGATGTGTAAGTGGCTTGCACAAGGTCTAATGACCTGCAGGAAGAAAGCAATGCTCCAGAATCTTCTGCTAAATGGTAGTGAGAGAGCAATACTTTTGAAGTGAAACCGAATGGCATTATATTAAAACAAGCTCACAAATGAATACAAAAATCATAAATTACCAATGAATATTTATGTATGAAAAAAAAGTCTATTCCACACAAAGGCAATCTCTCTCTCCCTTTCTCTCTCCCTCTCTTTCTCTCTCTCTCTCTCACACACACAAACACACACACACACACACACACACATGCACACGCACTGCTGAAATGGAACACATGTTAGAATATTAAAGTCAATGCACCGTGAAACAATCACTATGTGTTTCATGTCTTGTTAAACTAAAGTTCAATTCCTTATTGCAGCTCAATCAACATTTCCAGTCTTGTTGGGTTCGGTTGTTGAATTTGATTCAGATATAATCTGCAGATTCATATTTTCAGTCCAGTATTTGGTCAATATGACAACATAATTAAAAATGCCCAACATGAATTCCTAAAACCCAAGATGGAATACTAAGTGTACTATCAAAGAGGACTGATAAACCAGAAAAAAACTAAAGAAGCCGGATCCAGCGAATATATTTTGGGTTGGGGTTCAATAGTGTAGTAATTAGAGATTACTTTTAGGTAAGGTAAGGACCTGTGTCCATAGTTTTCCTGAAAGACTAGTCGTCCTTCATGATCGAAAAAACAGTGAAATAAACAAAGCTGTTGAAATAAAGAATTCCTCAAAGTCCCCCTCATCCATCTTAAGTACCAAACAAAGCAATCACTATATCTCACTTCAATTTTCGTTTTTGCATCCCCGTACCTTATCTCAGACTATTATAATTTGCAAGTTGCCGGAAAACTTTGAGCTGCATGGCAATAATGTAAACCCTCCCATAGGCGTCCCTCTCTCTAAAGCAAACAGCTGCACTCAGTATTCAAGCAGGAGAATAAAGCCCCTATCTGATCCCAGCCTCCGAGAGTGCTGTACGAGGGACCGGGAGGGAGAGAGAGATAGAGAGACACGGAGAGAGAGAGAGAGAGAGAGAGAGAGGGGGGGAGACAGAGAAGCCTGTTAAAGTCAGTCGCTGCCCCTGCACAGCTGCATCATGGGTCTTCAGAGAGATGGGGCAGGTAAAATTACAACGGGGGATTGAGACACTTCACTATACTGGAATTGAGGAAAAAGTATAGATACACGGATGTTATCTTATAGTGACTATAACAGTTAACCAATACAGTCACTGGGATTCTGTATATTTGCCTCTCTGAGAAAGAAGCAGAGAAATTAAGAAAATTAATTGGGCGACAGTAGGGCAGGAGAGATAGTGTTTTAAATTGCAGGGGGACAAGGCTATAGGCCCAGGGGGAAGATTGGAGGCAGAGGCAGACGACGATGGTGGTGTGTGTGTGTGTGAGTGTGTGTGTGTGTGTGTGTGTGTGTGTGTGTGTGTGTGTGTGTGTGTGTGTGTGTGTGTGTGTGTGTGTGTGTGTGTGTGTGTGTGTGTGTGTGCGGGGGGAGGGGGGTGATGTCATTTCCCGCTGGCACAGGACTGGGTGCCAGTATCCGATATCAGCGGCTCCTTTATAAAAAAATAACCTCTGAAAAAATGATTAATTGCCCGACAGCGCAAAGTTTATAGAGAAGAAAGGGAGATGGCGGCAGGGGGGGGTGTGGGGGTCCCTGAGTTACAGGAGGAGTGGGAAATAGCAAAAGAGCACAGGTGAGAGAGAGAGGTTGAAAGAGTGCAACATCAAAAGAGAAACAGAGAGAGAGAGAGATGGAGAGCAAGACGAACACGTTGTGGAAGAAAGGGATTGGAGAGGGGAAGAGATGGGAGTGATGAGAGGGGGAAGAGAAAAGAGCAGCAAAGAAGAGAGAGACAAAACAGAGAGGGAGGAGCAGAGGGAATGAGTGAGGCCTTTATTAATATGATGTCCCTTATCTCCAATTTGTGAATGCATATGTGTGCGCCCTCTCGTATAGGCAAATCCATTAAATTTGCAACAAGCCACAGCACAATAATATAAAGAGGGAAGGACTTGAAATGGCCCTTCAAAGAGGCTTTGAAGTTGCAGCAGAAATGTGCATACAGCCAAGCAGGATGCCATCTTGGAGGAGTCAAGGAGGTTGTGTTGTCGACAAAGCAATGTTCAAAACAGAGGAAATAATCTATCACTTCGGGCTCAGTTTAATTCAAAGACATGCTTCCATTCCCTTGGGGATTTATATTTTTATACTTTCCATTAAACCTACACATTCTTTTTTTTAAAGATAATTTGTTTGGCATTGTCTTTGCTTTATTAGATTGACTTGGAGAGACATAGTGGAAATGGGGCAAAGAGGGGAAGACATGCAGAGAACCGGGCGGGACTCGAATCCGGGTCTGCTGCAGGGCCTGGGCCTGGTGTGTGGGGGGGGGACGGACGGACGCTTATATTATATAATTAAAAAAAGTATCTTAACACCGAGCGTTTAAACTTTGTTTCACTTAATGCAAAACAGGTGATAAGGGTACATGTTTAAACTTATAGATAACATCATCAAACTTTGCCTACTCATTACTTATATTAAAACAATATTTTTCTTCAGGAATGTTTGAATAAATATGAAAATGTGGCAATATCTGACTAACAATGCGTCCATTTGCATCTCGTAGGAAAATCTAGATGTTCGATAAAGCCAGATTTACAATCTTTTGTTTCTTTTGTTTAATTTTTTTACAACAAATTAGTGTCCAATGTTTTGACAAAACAGATTTTGGATACCGCCTTTTTTAATTTTATAAAAATTAAAAATGATTAAAAAAAACATTTGTACAGGCTATAAAGATGCATTTTCTACATGTTTTTAAGAACAAGCTGTAAATCAGGCAATTAACAAACTTCTGTAATAACCTTCAGACTAGTGCTGATTATGGAAGGTTTAGTTTATGTAAGTGCTTTGGCAGTTGGCATTTTTGGTTCAGAGTATTGAAAAAGCCTAGTAATGAGATAATGGCCGTTAGAGATGGTAATAAATGTACAGACGCAAACAGCAGGCAAGGTTTAGTAAAAATAAACACCTACATGTATATTTTGGAGCTTTTAATATACTACTATGAGAGATACAAAATAGACAAATAGCTCAAAAATTCACCAGTGCTTGAGAAAACAATGTTTTCCCCCTGCAATGTCTCGCCTTCAATATTAATGATTAATTATGAAATGTATAAAAAAACGGTTGTGTTTTATACATCCTCAGCAGGATTGGGTGAAATGGTAATCATATCCCTTCTTCCCGTTAAAGCATGGCAAGTTGTTTTCCGCTTGGCTTGCAGAGGCTGTCTCAGTCTATGAGAGAACATTATTCAGCATATCTTACCTGTCCTGCTTTGTCTGCAAGTCTTCATATACCATATTATTGGTTTGGAGAACAGCAGTAAACATTTTCTTTCAATAAAATGCAACTGCTGAAGATAGCAGATTTGTACACTGCAGTTGGTGATTAAATAAATAGAAAAGGCTTCTATATTCTGTCTTAAAAATAGTTCCGTACCCAGTGATTCAAGGCCAATGAAATGGTGCCCTGCAATATCTAACTCCTTTGCAAAGCAATTCACCATATTGTTTTTTTCCCATGCAATTTTTTCTAATTATGTGACTGCCACATTGAGATAATTGTAGTTCAGATTTGGTCACAAATTTACCTTTTCTCTTTCCCTCCTCTCCTCTCCTCATTTTCTCCTCTTCTTGTCTTTCCATTCTGTTCCTTCTCTCCCTTTCCTCTATATTACACTAATCCAGTCTATTGCTCCTCTCCTCCTTTTGCCACCACACTTTCCTTCTCCTCTCTGCTATTCTCTCTATCCCTCTCCTCTCCACGGCTCCTCTCTTTATTCAAAAGGTGTGTGACAGATAATAAAAAGCCCTGGTGGTCGGCAGGCGGCGACACCTTATTATGCAGGAGAAGGATGAGGACAATTTGTACCACCAAAGGAAAAAAGAAAAGTAAGAAAGAAAGAAAAATCTATACACAAAGTTTTTGTCAGCCTAATCAAATACACGTGATTTGCCTGTCTATTGTTTCTGTCCATACAGTCACAATATGATTATATGTCAATATACAGTATATACACTGCTACGACTGTATCAGTGTCGTTACATTCTGCTTGCACACACACACGCACACACACATGCACACCACACACACACACACACACACACACACACACACACACACACACACACACACACACACACACACACACACACACACACACACACACACACACACACACACACACACACACACCTAGACTTTCTACAACAGCCTTCCAACAGGTTCTGCATTTAAATCTAATTCTTGTCTTCAGTGGCAAAGCAGCATTTTCGATTCATCTACTTGATTAGAACGAGCCTTTCCCCTTCTCACCCTCTTTCCCTTTTTGTCACACACACACACACATACACACACACACACACACACACACACACACACACACACACACACACACACACACACACACACACACACACACACACACACACACACACACACACACACACACACACACACCGGTACGTCAGTCATTGGAATAATATACAGCCTTTCCTCTCTCTGCATGTCGTCTCAACTCTCGCAGCTCTCCTCATCTCCTCTCTCCAACATTTCTCCCAACAGGACTCTCTCTACTGAACTCTCTCTCTCTCTCGCACACCCCATCCCTCTCTCTCTCTCTCTCTCTCTCTCTCTCTCTCTCTCTCTCTCTCTCTCTCTCTCTCTCTCTTTCCCTTTTCTTTCGTGGAGAGCTGATATCTCTGGCGGTTTGCCGCATGGAAGTCGCCCAGGCAAGGAAGAAAATCATCCGTCTGATCCGGACTCTCTCTCTCTCTCTCTTTCCAGTTGCAGAGAGCAACACAGCACGAGGAGCAGACACAACATCACCCTCACAGTGCCTGCATGGGATGCAACGGGATATAACAGCATTCATCCGCGGACCGGCTGACAGGATAGTCTAAACCACCGGCTTCATTCCTGCAGTGTGTGTGTGTGTGTGTGTGTGTGTGTGTGTGTGTGAGGGGAATATTTCTTACTCATCAGATGTAACAACCCAAAAAAAAAGACGTACCGGATCAAGTGCGCAAAAGCTGCAGCTCGAATTACGCGCGGCAAAATCCTGTTCTATTTTGTATATATTTGTTATTCCCTCTCCGTCCCCTGCACGGACAGACCGGAGGTGGAGGTGAAGGTGGAGGGGGGACTTTACCACGATATGGAGTCCTGAATTTTACCACGCGACTCAACCGGGAGGAATGAAACTGAGAAAACCAATCGCGGCGGTGGAGGAATATTAATCACCTAATCCCCTATAACACTAATCCAAAAGGATGTTGCAGCAGAGTTTGGGACTCTAGAGAGCATTCTAACTTTTTTTGGGGACGTCCTTTTGTTTTTTAAAATCTCTTACCCTGTCCTCATCTTCTCCTCCCGTGGGACATCTATATTTTTTTCCTGACTGATTTGCAGTGCACACACCATACTCCACTTCTCATCATGGACCGGTCGACGTCTTTGGATATAGAAGCGCTCAAGGTAAGACGCTCGCAGCCGAAAGAGAGTTGTGATCCCCTCGCTGGGATGTGTGTGTGGATTGATACATGACTGGGTGGCCTGTTGGGTGACTGGGTGTGATGGGGATGGTGGGATGACTGTTATCATCACCGACGGCTAAAGCTGCTGGCTGGGTGGGTGAGTGATGAAATGCCTGGGTGCTGCCGGGCTGGCTGTCTGGCTGTTCGGACTGGTTGAGTGACCCATTGGTTTTATGGGACGCTGCTATGGGGACAACTGGCAGGTGCAATTAAAGAATGGGGGTTTCCACATGTCGGGGTACCCAGCTGTTGCAACACTATCCAAGAAGAGCTAAATCTCTCCCACCCGGTCTCTTGTTTCTCTCGCTCTCGCTCTCTCTCTCAAACACACACACACACACACACTCGCGCGCGCGCGCACAGACACACATGCACAGACA